>NC_092861.1:5536681-5643737 GCF_032062135.1 Pyxicephalus adspersus | reverse complement strand
TTGAAAAATCTCAATTTTTTTCAGTCAATGGTAGTTTTTTTTTTTTTTTTTTTTTTTTTTTACTCACATCCTTTCCAACTAATACATTTACTGAACTTCTCTGGTTTTTCAAGAGGTTTTGTTAAAGCCCTGTGAAATTTAAGGTGGATCTGGGTATGATGGAGCAGGAGACTTTCTCCACGTCCTTATGGGATGCAGCAGCCAAATCCAAACCCTGTCAACAAAAAGGTTTTTAATTCTTTGTTCAAACACCGATCAGCACCATGTACACAGGAATAAACCTATGTCAGTAAGAGAGGGACTTGGGCTGCGTACACACGTAAGATCTTTCACGATCCTTTCCAACGAAAAAAGACTGAAAGATGCATGAATGAGCGCTGTACATACAGTGCCGTTCTGCTCCATAGAGAGGATGGAGGGGAAACGAGCAAGCGGCACCCCACTGCTCTCTCCTTTTCACTTTGTGGTCGTATTGTTGTCCTTCATTGTTTCTTTTATGGATCCTTGAACAACGTTGGATGGCCACTGTACACACGTCAGATTCTCATCTGAAAGCCCTGAAATGATAATCAGACGAGAATCATCTGACATGTACATAGCCTTATTGATAAGGGAATGTGGTGAAGGACAGTATCAGATAAGAATATAGTGAAATTGTTTTCTTGCTGTTGAATTGTTTAATGTGCCCCACCTCTACCTAACCTGTTTAACCTTTATGCACTCTATATAACAGATGGGGTTGATGGGAAGCAAGCTCGCAGAACAAACTCCAGCACTCCTCTAGGTGAACTCTTTGACCATGGGTTGGACAGCTGGGCCTGCATATATTTTGTTGTGACTGTGTACTCAATCTTCGGGCGTGGAGAGACGGGTGTCAGCGTCCTGGTACTTTACCTCCTCCTGTGGGTGGTACTGTTCTCCTTCATCCTGTCACATTGGGAGAAATACAACACTGGAATCCTCTTTCTGCCCTGGGGATATGACCTTAGCCAAGTGGTAAGTTCAGATTTCCTGGCATCTGTTTTCTGACAGCATTTTCTGATCTCGTACTTAAATAACCAATCTTCTTGTTTTTTCAGACCATTTCAATGGTGTACCTTGTGACTGCAGTGGTGGGAGTCGAAGCCTGGTACAAACCCGTCATACATAATCTTTTGTATCGGGATCTTTTCACTACCATGATAGTCAACATGTCATGTCAACACAACATGTCTTAGAAAGTCTCATGCTTACAACCAAAATACTCCATTTATGAAACTACCACATAATAAGGACCTTTACTTTTACTCTTTTTAATGTTGAGTTTTTGAATCCACCAAGAATTGATGTCTTAACATTTCTAATGGAAACATTCCTGGTCACTTTTGTGATCAAGTCAGTAATGACAAGTTGGCAGTGACAATATTGACATATATTGCCGATATTCTCCCAGCAGTTTGTGGAAACAATTAAGTATTTTTCTGCCCTGCCTTGTCCTGCATAGCAATCCTGTCATGGGCTAGCTGTCAACTGACTCAAATGAGGAACATAGGCCTGAGGTTCGGATCCCCAGATTTTTATCTCTGTAAATCACCCGTACAGTTGTGTGCTCCTATGCCACGGAAGAGGTCATTTGTGATTAACTGCGTTGAATTACCAACCACTGCCGGTGCTACATTAAACTCTGATAGCCCGTCCTGCAGTGCAGGTTGATAGCGCGTTGAGCGGGCCTAGCTGTACCTAAACAAGTCCTATTCAATCACTAATGTTTTTGGATAAAAAATTGAAACGGTGACCTAGGCTTTAGTCATTTACAGCTCCATATTGCAGGCTGTGTAATTTCCTGTTGAATCTATTTGGCAAAACAAGTTATAGCAAAGTTACAAATCCTTTTGCAGAACAGTTTGCATGTAAAATTAGAAGTTAGCTTAGATTCCACTTGGCCATTGGTTCAAATGAGATAATTTGTTGTATGCTGTAAGAGATAGGATTTCAGGAAGCTCTCACTGTATTTGGCATCAGATTTCATCTGTTTTAACCACAAATGCAAACTCACTCCTTAGGTAACGTATATGATTTTCAATGACACTGAGAAGTAATGTCTTCTCTTTATCATTGATGGCCATAGATGGTTATTCTGGGTGTTCGGGGTCATCTGACGTGCAAATTCATATTCCTGCTAGCTTCAGAAACTTCACTTATTATACATTGATATTTAAATGGTTTTAAATGTGTTTGGTGTTTTGCAGGAACCTATTACGAATTATCATGTTTTTTCTTCAATTTTACAGGTTGTGCGGTTACTGTGACACTTCCTATGAGCCTGTACAATGTTTTCAAGTAAGCAGTTTTTTTAAATCTATTTATAGTTGGATGATTAGTACATAGTTACATAGGTTGAAAAGAAAAACATATCCTAGTTAAAAATCCTTTAAATATTGTTGATCCCTGTGTAACAAAGTGCAAGTAGTATAAATTTACATATTGGGAGGAATTGCATCTGCAACAACAGTATCGTATGCAAGCTTTTTGTATGTGTGTATTCACTCCGGTGAACCAGCTGAAATAGTAAAAACGAAATAACCAGCCCCAACCCTAGGCTGCATACACACACAGAATTTTGTTTTTTCCTCTTTTGAGTGTTTCATATGATATTCGATTTAGTGCTGTACACACAGCCCTGTTCTGTTCTTTGGAGAGGGGAGGACGAGCAAGTGGCACCCCACTTGGCCCATCGTCATTGACATGCATAACAATCGATTGCCTTCAGCGTTCATTTAACCGCAGTGGATTGGCGACTGTTCACTGGCCAGATTCTCACCCAAGATCAGCACGACTGTTCATCTTGGCAATGATTATCTGACACTTGTATACAACCTAATATCCCTAGCTTGAAGAAAAATTGAAGGCTCTCTCGTGAAGTTTTATGCGTCAAGATGCAAGTCATTTCTCTTTATGTGAGGCCATTTGGTGCACCTACAATCTTAAAGGGTATCTCCAACCTCTACTAATAATAAAGATTGTAAGCTCTTTGGGGGGCTTCCCCTCCTTCTGTGTCACTATCTGTTTGTCATTTGCAACCCCTTTTTAATGTAGAGAGCTGCATAAAATGTTGGTGCTATATAAATACTGTTTATTTTTATTATTAATAATAATATGAGGTCATTTAGTGCACCTCTAAGCTTAAAGGTAATCTCCAACCTCTGCTAATATTGCAGTTTGTTAGATGGTGAAGTATTAAACACCACAAGTGCCACAAGACTAATCTTTTTAATAAAAAAAAATAAAAAAAAAAAAACAACTTACTGTTAGGGTATATGATGATTAAACACATGCTTTACCTATAAAAAAAGGCGAGAGACTTGCTGGGCTCTGCCATCTTGGATCTAACAATGGCAGACTCCTAGCTGTGACACCCTAAAGTATTTCTCCACATTTCTTCCCCATCAGCTACATATAATGGGTTATGTAGAAAGTTCAGGGGAGAAGCCGAGGAACTGAGCTGGGCCAGCAGCAGACTCGGACGCTTCCAGGGAAGGGCTGTGATATGCTAGCAGAAAGAAGGCTGTGCTAGGGAATTGATTAGTCTGTTTTTCAAGCAAGCTCAGAGAAACCTAAACATTAAAAATTTGTGAAAAATAATTTTTCCAAAAGTTCCTCCCCATCTTGTGTCAGCTGCCTTTAAACTTCTATTGGTTGATGAGAGGTTATCCCGGGTGTCTTGTTTTAAGGGCTGTATTGCATTCTTGGGAGTTCCTGTGTAAGGATATGTAACACACTTCCCAATATTGAAGAATTGAGAACGGTCTGTAAATCTTGGAAATGATATTGTGGACTCATTTTACTCTTCAATTACACTGGTACTCCCTACGGACCCCCAGAAAGTGACAAAGGAGCATTGTGAATGGTCCGCTACATGAAACAGACTTGTCCAGGCTAGTTTGGAACCTTGAGCTTAGATAATTAATAGAAGTTGGTGGTTACTGTACTGCCCTTTGGAAAATGCTAGTTTCCTGGCTACCTTTATGATACAGATTTTTCAGTACTTTCTGGTTCAATGTTAAAACACGTGTGCAGATCAGGAATTTTAACTACATGCTGCTGCTTTTCATTTTGTGGGATCAAAAGTATCGAACGCAGCGGCAGTCTGGCAGCAAGCATTTTTGTAAGGCATTAGCATTAGAAACACATTTCTATCAGTTTGGGGTAGCTATGGGTAACTTGTATTGTTGGAGCTGTTACAGAAAGGGTATTAAAGTGGAACTGAACCCTAGGGCTACTCACCTAGACCTGTTCTGTCTTGGGTGCATCATCTTATCTTCTGCATTCTGATCACTGACCATCTTGATGGTCAGAATTACGTAGTTTGCTCACTTCTGGCACTCACAGGGGAAGCTTGGATTGCTGGGTATTCTTTGCAATCAATGCTGAGCTGTGCGTCCATAAGGTAAGTAAGACATCGCCTGTCTCTTTCTGCAATTCCCTTTCATATTCCTTGTTCTTCACTGTATATGTGTAGAAGCAGAACTTTACTTTCATATATCAGGAGAGAAAGAAAGCATGGATCTATAGAATAGGTAAAACAGAGATGAACACTAGCGAGTTCTCTAGTATTGTTTTTTTTTTTTTTTTCAACAAAGATAACAGTGAGCTGCACAATAGGCGCCAAATCCTAAAATCCTAAATTTGTTGAGACGAGCAGTAAGCTACAGCTTTGCCATAAAAGATCTCATACTTCAGATGAGAAGGTGAAAACTGTACAACTCACAATGCACAGAAAGAGCTTAAAGGTTTTAAGAGTACTTTACAGATGTTATAAAATAGAAAAGTTTATACTTTTTAGCATTTAAGTCTAATTGCTGTAAAGCTTATGAATGTTGTACCTAAATAAACAAAGGCCCCATTCTCACTCATGGATTTCAATTTAAATTTTAAACATTGCCATTGTGTATTTCATTGTGTAAACATTGTGTATTTCTATGTCCTCATAACAGCTTGTTACTCTTTATTTTTCCTTTGTAGAGCCTATCGCAACAACACTTTGAAACACACAACTTTTTATGAGTCCATGCTCCCAATCATCTCACCTGTGCTGCTTTTTATCCTGGCAACGCTCTGGATTTTCATCTCTCCCAGTCAAATCCTGGATGCCCACCCTCGTCTATTCTACTACATGGTTGGCACCACCTTCGCCAATATTACTGTAAGTCACTCTTCAAAGGACTACAGCCAATATTTGATCTGTATTTTGATTGGTGATGTTATCTAATCAAAAGTGAAAGATTGATTGAAAAATATAGATAGTGACCCAAATAGTGCCAGCATATTGCACAGCACCACACAATAAATAGGGGTTAAAAAAGCCATCATACATAAAGACAAGCTATGACTCAGGAGGAGATGTAAATCCTGCACAATAGATCTTAAAGCCTAGGAAGTGGGGGACATAGAAGACAATAAGTAGGGGAAGTAATTTAAAGGCGATAGTTATCAAAAAGCAACTTGCATGATCCAATGACAAGCCACCTTTCCTAAATAATCTTTGGAAATGTTTTGATGATATGTATTCAGGTCTAGGTTCACAGGGTCAGAGTTCCCTTTACATATAATACTGTTTTTCCACCTTCTTTTTTTCTGTAGAAAACACCGTAAGGTAAATGAATGGTCAAACTTGACTTTTTTTTAAAACAAAAATGTCACTGATACTTTTAGTTGGGCTGCCTTATCATTCGTCCTTGACTCCTTCCAAGTTGCTGCCTTTGAATGGCGAAGATGGCCAATCAAGGCTTTGAAGGTTAAAGGTTCTGAAGTTAGCGTATGTTTCTTATGATATGCTTTATCATTCACTATTAATGTGTCTGTTTGTTTTTTGCAGTGTAAACTGATCGTATGTCAGATGAGTAATACTAGATGCCAACCTCTAAGTTGGTTGCTGGTCCCATTGGCACTGGTATTACTTGCTGTGATTTCAGGGTTCGCCAATGACTCTGAAGCTCTCCTGCTGGTTCTGCTGACAACTATTGTAACAATTGCACACATACACTATGGAGTATCAGTGGTGAGTAGAATACAAGGTCTTATTAGAGCATATAGAACAGTATATTGGACATTTTGCCATATTGCCAGTTTCATACAACGGTAGCCTCTAGGAATGAGTCCTATGTACTTAAATGTTTCTGTAATGCAAAACCGCTTTCATTACTCCCTGTTGATGTCACTAGGTTTGTATATTTCTTGGCGGGGAAGTATACCCTCAGAAATGCATCTACCAAGAACTTGATTTTTTTATTACCTTCCCTAGCGGTAAACCCAAGTGTGACTCGGGGTGGATTTTACCTGCAAATAGCGGTAATCCTGAGTCACACATTTAGGGACGCTTTAACCTAAAAAAAAAAAACCCACTTAACTTTGTTCCGTCACTGTCCCCTGGCATCCTGCTGGTCCCCGCAGGTCCTGGGGACATGTCAGTCTTCTTCGATCTTGAGCCACGCAATGCAGAGACGATCTCTGGGGTTTTCCGGTGATTTCGGTGTGGGCGAGCGGATCGGCAGGAAATTCAAATAATTTTGTATTGGATCCAATACAAAATAGCTGTACTGAGTCTATCTTATCTATCTATCCCATATTTATCTATCTATCAGCTACTGTACTGTACCCTTACATTACTTTTTTTTTTTTTTTTTTTTTAAACAGATTTTTTTTTTTTGTTTTTTTTATTTGAAGTTTATTATTAAATTTGTTAAATATTGGACTTAATTCAGTGAGCTATGCCTAAGAATTATATGCTTTTTGCTTTTTGCATTGGAATTTGGACGGAATTAGAACGCTAGCGGGGTTAAACTGTGTGGACATGATCTTGGGACCAGAGGCAGCAGCACTGTTTTGCCTGGAATTAAGTTAATGTAAGCAGGGTCCCCCCTCCTCCTGTGTCACTGGCTGTCATTTGCAACCCCTATTTATTGTACAGCGCTGTGTAATATGTTGGCGCTATATAAATCCTGTTTATTAATAATAATATTGATAATATTAGTCTAACAAAGGTCAGTTTAGATGCTGAGGTGCTGACAACACTGCCCTGGGTTTTCAGTACAGCAGAAGCAGCTTAGTCAAAGTTAGTCACTGGATTTCTAACAGGATCATTAGGTATTTTTCTGTACATGGGTTTTTCTAAAATAATAAAACCGTATATAGCGCCAACATTAGCAGCGCTTTACATTAAATATTGGTTGCAAATGACTAACAGATACAGACAGTGACACAGAAGGAGGAGCGGACTCTGTCCAGAATAACTTACAATCTAAGAGATAATAAAACTTGGGGAAATCTCCATTGTGCAGATGTACTACATTCGTTTCTAATTTGCGAGGCCCAACCAGTGAAATAAATGCTCCATAACACTGAAATCTGTTTACTTGTTGGTTTCCTAGAATGACCACAGCTCACCATTGGATTTTGTTTGTTTTGCAGGTTCTTCAGCTAAGTAAACACTTCAACATCTTACCGTTTTCTCTCAGAAAACCCAACACGGACTGACTAGAGGAGGAAGAGAAAATCGGCTTGCAGTCTGCAGAAGCTGTGTAAGATATCAGTTTCTGGAACTTCGTCCATCACCACCCTGAACAGCGTTGGCCCGCTGGGCCTCTAGAAACCAACAGTCCGATCTTCTTCTAACGGGCCGCTGGAGAACATGACAGGACTGCTTTATTGTAAATATTAGACCAATTGAATGTTCCTGGACCAGCCTGCCCCCTTTTTCTTCATCTATCTGTTCGGATTACTTTTTTTTTTTTAATTTTTACTCTTATGCACAGGTGTAACTGGAGACAGGCTCTGACTAATATCCAGGTGAAAGTCTTGGCACAGAAGCCAAAGGAGTCTCCAGCCTGTTGGAGAGCTATGTGATGTCTGTATGTTGTAATCAAGGAGTCGATTGTCCAACATCCTGTTATGATGGTTCTTCAGGGTCATTTCTGATATGTGAAGCAGTGATTTTTTTATTTTTTGTTTTTTTTTTCTTTACCTCAGGTAGTGCTCACTAAGGGCAAAATTGTGTTGTTTCACAACATCCATCTGCCGCCTGATCGTATGGACCAGCAATTCCCAACCGGGGAATTGTGGCACCACAGGGTTCCTCCAGAGTTGCTAGGGGTTTTTTGAGCTGTGGTCAATATACTTCTCATTACACAGTGACTGCATAGACTCGTGTCAAATGCAATTTGGCAATGCCAGCAGCATGGCGCCAATGATCTCTTCAACAGTCGGTGGCATTCTGATCATTACAGAAGCGGGGCATTCTTTCCGATGACCCCGGTTTAATGAATTTTAACAGGAGTTCCCTGAGAATTTTTAAAAGATTTCCTCTGGGATCTAAAAGCTGCAATGAACGCTTGTGTTCTTGTCTTGTTTTCTTTATGGCCCACAGTGGCAGTTGCTTGGACAGGCCTAATCATAGGAGCTGTCGATTGATTGGAGCTTACGCTTATTTATGACTTGGCCTCAGTTGTTTTCATGAGCCCACGTACCTGAATCACTGCCTGCCTATACACAGAACACTGATGGTGGCCTATTTTCAACAAATCTTTCTGGCTTACAATATAACCAGAATGTTTTCCCATTCATCACAGTACAGATACTGCCAGATTTTTATATAAGGGTTTGCTTTTCAATCCATTTAGATTTTAATTTGTGTTTGATCCTACAATACAAATGATGCAAGGTAATTTTAAAATTAGGATACCAAAATCTTTTAAAAGGCATTTGTAGTGTGTGTAGATTTTAGTTGTTGGGTTATTTACCTATGCAGTAGCTGTCTGTGAATGGGGTGATTTTTGGTGGTTAATAATTACTAAGATGGGGTACTTTTCCTTTGCTACAATATATATAACCAAGGGTTTGTGGACAACTAGCTTGCATACCTAGTTACGATTCTTTAAACATCTTAATACCAAAACCTGCACCCTTTAGCCCCACTATATACTACTATAGCAGCCTCTATTTTAATAGGAAGGCTTTCCAAAAGGAATTCTAGATTCTGTTGGAATTTAGTACCAAGTTACGTGCTGATATCGGATTAAAAAACCTGGCTTGCAGTCAGTATTTAAATTGATCTTAAAGGTGGGTTGAGGTCAGGGTTCAGTAAAAGACACCTAAATTCTTCCACACAAAACGTATCTAGCCATGTCTTTATGGAGATGGTTTTATACACAGGAGCTCGGACAAAAAGGGCCTTCACCAGATTGTGACCACAATTTTAGAAGAGCACGGTTGTCTTAACTAGTGTTTTTTCAACCAAAGTCCCTTTAGGGGTCGCTAGGGGTTCTTTAAGCAGTTTCTCCTTCAGTTTAATGGACACCAATAATCTTTAGCTATTTGTAAGGGTGGCATGCTTCCCAATGGTCAGCAATGTAAGAGGCATTCTTCCCCCTGACCACCACACTACTAGACTGAAGTTGTGGTTATAGTAATTATAGCCGGGGTTCATTAAAGACCACCTGACTTACCTAAAGAACTGATGTTATTTCAAGGGGTTCCCCATGTTAAAAGGTCAGGAAATTCTGTTCCACACTGCTGCGTGTTGTTAATAATTCCACCGTTCACTGGGAACACCTTAACCGTCATTTGGACAGGGCTGATATACTTTTGACCATATAGTGTATCTTAACTTTTAGCAAACTTCTATCAAGAAATTGGAGTCTTGATACAAAGCCAGTCCCAAGCTCCTCGTCTGGCTGATTCCCTTCTTTAGTTTAGGCAATTTATAAAAAAAATGCTATTTTTTTTGGCCATCTATCAGTGTCCTGGCATTACATGAAGGTGTGATCATCTGAGAGTAGATAAACTCTTTTTAATATTTAACAAAGGTACCTGGGCACATGAACAAAACCTAAGTGTTGTACACTAGCAGATTTACCAAAGCCTACCGATATCCCAGTATTCTATCTGCATCATATGGGAAACAAAAATATCAGTTGCTTGCAGTTGATCAGTTGATGAATTATTAGAATGTGATGAATTATTAGATGTGACCATTGCTGAGGTGTTCACCCATTAAGACGGCTCAGCCTTCCTGGTCTGCTGGGCATATGATGTTGCCAACCAAGCACTACCTGTAAAGATTAATTCAGACTCCATAAGCTGGGAGAGGAATATGAATCGGGAAGTATAAGGCTTTGTTCACTTTCATTTTAAATGCACGTGAAACTATACAGAAAATAACCCGTACGTTGCATAATTTCCACACTGCATGGAGACAACACAACAAGTCATCCCATGGCACCATTCTCAACATTATTTTACTTGCAGTTTCACATATCTAATGTACAAATGTGAACTGCGCTCAAGTCATCTCAGACTATAAAACACAGCAACTCCGGAACACTGAAAATGTAAGGAATGTCATGTGAATGTGAACAGCCGATCTGTGTGAAAATGGAAAGCACTACCATTTTTAGTGATCAGTTTATTTAAATCTATGTTGGGGGGAAACGATTCCTTCTGTCAATCAGGGACAAAATTACCCCAGCTTCTTTCTTTTTCCTCCTCTAGGTGGTTCCCTTTTGTTGTTCCTACGTCTGGTGCTAATTTTTCTACTCTAGGTTGGTTCGCCCAGATTTGGTGGTGGGAAAGCATAGCATGCCGGTTTTCTTTTATTTAGTAGGTTATTTTTTTTTATTTAAAGCCTCCTTCCCCGTGCTTGAATGAAGGGTGTATCTAAAGCCATTATTTTATTTTGGACAGGGTACACTTGGAGGTACCAAGTGCGGTCAAGTGGTATTATATGTAATTTAAATGTGTTGCTCAGTGTGGGGGCTGCAGGCACAATATTTTTTTTTTTTTTTTGTATAAAATGTGTTTGTAGGTGGATGCTGATATCGACCACGAAAAACAGTTGCCAATATTTGTTTTCTTTAATATATATAAATGTACAATGTACCATTTTATGTTGTCACTTTTTATTTAATGTTTAATACTTGAGTTTGGCTGAGGACATACTAGTGTTTCCACAAAGCTAAAATAACAAAAAAAAAAATGAATTATAAAAACAAAAAACAATGCTTTGATTTATTTATTGAAGAAAACGGTAAATATGCATTGTATCTTATACCTGTTCTATTGCATTATTTATACTTATGTGGTATGGCAGGGAAATAACACAAATCCTGCAATTTGTAACAACCTTCTAAGCATTTACAGGTCTGTTTATGAGAATTATAAAGTTCTACTTTTGTGTAACATCTCATAGTTTATGGAAATATTAGCGTGAAGCCTCTTCTCCTGTCTTAGAGTTCTGCAAACCCCTATGAAGGAGGTTACATACGAGATTCTATTCCGTCCAAAACACAATAAAGCAATATTTATATTGTTCTAATCTGTGTGCACTCTTGTGATTTAAAAAAAAATACTTTTTTTAAAGTGACCCTGACATATTAGGTAAAGGATTTATAGTGTAGGCTTTATACGTGGCTTTCTGGTGCAATGAAACATTGCTGGGTGCCGCTGAATTCCTTTTTTATTTAAATGGATTGCTGTTGTATGTTCTTACAATCCATTTAGGGCGAAATTAAAACCTGCACTATTCACCTATCCCAATTCTATCCTGTGGCACAGCCATCTTCCTTCTCTTCTTCCTCTTCCTCCTAAAGCCAATCTTTGGTCATTTTGATTGGTCATGCTTGGATTACCAAGTGGGAGTTGGTTCATTCCTGGCATGCTCAAATGAAGACTGCCAGGTTTTTTTAGGGAAGGTGAGATAGGTCATTGCACAAGAGACATCTCCTGTCCCACATGCCTGATTGTGTAAGTAGGGAATTTGGTTCCACATTAAAGAAGCTTTCAGTTTTTAAATAAAGGTGCTTCTTTACATGTGCATGGTTTCCCATGTGTTGTGTCTTGCTGTTAGATCAATCTGTCAGAGATCCAGATAGCTTAAGTTCTGTAGTGAGCTGACAACAGTGCCTCTGCAACACTGAAATCTTCAGGAAGCGTTGTCAGCCCTGCTAGAGTTGTCCCATGCTGAACTACAGAACAACATCTGTTGTCAAGATGAGGAAAGGGGTAGAGTGGTCTGTAGTCAAGCAGAGACCCTAGATTGTCTGTAGTCAATCTAGGGTGCTGCATGTCGGCTTACTACAGGAAATTTGTTGTTGTGTTTTTTTTTTTTTGTTTGTTTTTTTTTTACAATTTTTAAAAATGAAAGTATGTTGGAAGGTAAGCATGGTGCAGTGGTACACATATTTTGTGTGTGTTTAGGCCAGGGTTTCTCCACAAAGGTTCCTCCAGAGGTTTTTAGGGGTTCCTTGAGAAATGGGCAATTGGCACCTCTCAGGTCAGTTTAAAAAAACAACAATGATCTTTTTGGCTATCTGTAAGGGTGACATTCTTCCCAATGGCCAGCCATGTTAGAGGAAATCTTTCTGCTGACTACCACACTAATGTACTGTAAGTTAGCGATATAGTAATTATAGAAGGGGTTCCCTTATATCTGAAAACTACTTCAAGGCCCCCCATGTTAAAAAGGTTGAGAAAAGAGAAGCCGAAAGGTCATTGGAGGATAGAAATGCACACCCAGCATGAGGTATGTCAATGTGTAGAGTAAAAGTTTTTTCTTTTCACTCGAATGGTCTTTGAACGAAAACTTTGAAGACGGCAACAGAACAGGATAAGGTGAAATAATATATTTGGCAACTCATTTTTTTCCTGTGTTATAGCATTGTGGTTTTTGATTTGCCTTGAAAGTATTAAGTCATATTTGTTATAAAAAAAAAAAAAAAGCTAAGGATACACTAGTGTTTCTTCGCCCCACCAATATATTTATTTTAAAGGGAACCTGTCAGATTAGAAGTATGAGCATAAACACTGCTGTCTCCAGCATACCCTTTTATCTTGCTGTATGTTTGTCCTGAAACAAGCAATATGCGTATCGGGCATTGATCCGAGTCCATGACTGATTATGATCGTCTCTTTGGAAATCATGGTGGTACAGATGAGCTTCTCTGCTCTGTAAGTAGAGATTCAGTACTGTATGAATGATCAATCTAGACCTGTACACAGTCTAGACCAGTGTTTTATCAGCTTCGGTTCTTCCATCGGTTGCTAGGGGTTCTTTAAAGCAATGATCAATTTGTGACTCTCAGGTCAGTTTAACTGACACCAATCTTTTTGGCTATCTGTATGGGTGACATTCTTCCCACTGGCCAGCATTGTAAGAGGCATTTTTCTAATGGCCATCTCCTTAATATTTTGTGAGCTGGGGTTATAGTAATTATTGAAGGGGTTCCCTGAAGACCTTAACTTTATTACACGGGTTTCCCCATGTTAAAAAAAGGGGTCGAAAGGCTGCCTCTAGATGTTTGCATGATCCCAACATGCATGAACGTACCCAAAGTATAAAAGCAAAGCTGACAATGACTGGCCTGCAGTTGCCTCCTCCATACACCGATAAGTAGAACACTTAAAGAAGTGTAAACAGTGTCCGATATTTTACAGATCTGCTTTATTGATCATTTTAACAGAAAATTCTAACTCGTTTCGGGGGTCACACACCTCCTTCATCAGGGCTATGGTAAATCACAGATGCGATAATACAATAGTATCAGAAACATCAAATGCATTCAAATTAAAGTTATTAAAACTCGTTATGAATAAGTAATATGATTCAACAAATTATCGGTGGGGATCCCCATAAAACTTATGACACATTCTCATCAACTACTGGTACACTTTGACTTGGCCTTTCTATGACTGGAAACGTATTGTGAATCCGCTCCCAGATGTAGTCCAACCTGCAGCTCCATCTAACCTGTGAATACTCCCAGCTGCAGAAATAGTTTTACCTTAGTATTCAGTTGTTACTTGTTTCTTGAAGCTTTATAAATGAGAATGTCAAATGTGAAGTTTCTATGCCTTTTATTATTTTTTGGTTTTTAGATAACTGAGCAAGTATCTAGCTACACAAATGTGTAGCTTTATTACATGTACCGTATGTATCTACATCTGATAAAATGAGATATAACTTTGGAGAGTCTTGACTTTGTTAGTATGGCTTTCTTTGATCTGACTAAAATCTATTTAGCATTATTAAAGTGCAGATTCAACTGTAAGGTTAACTTTCTCTTTCATGGCTCCACCTCCTTTTTTGGATTTTTTGGCACCCTATGTACATGCAAATCTGGATTGTGTTCAATGCAACTTGAGAAGAGAAACAAAGAAGAATTACGTCCACACATATATCCTTACCTCCTTTTAAAACTAATTTATAGACAATTCAAAGGGAAACTGGCCCCTGTGAGCACATCATTTTACTTCCTTTGTTTGATTCATATTTTTATTGTATTAAATTTTGTTTAGTTACAAGTTGGACTGCTTAGTTGTATCGGTACAAAGGGTCTCTCTTTAAGCTCCATCTGGTGGTGGGAGGGTGTAAAGGCTGCTAGATAAGATGATGTAAAACTGCGCCGGGCCCCTGTTTAGCTACTTCAGGCCACCACAACAGGTAGATAAAGGCAAGACAAGAGAAAGGACCAGTGTTTCCAGTACAAAGTGTGTCTCGTCTTCACACTGTTTTTCACTTGTGGCTGAGAAAGTTGCTGTAGGAAGAGACTATCTAATCAAACTGATTTCAGGGCTGTACATATCTAAGCCTATATTAATCAGTCCATCTTGATTAACCTCTAGTAAAGATGGGCACTCATTAAGGTCCCCCCCCCTCCGAAAAGGAAGCACCATTACCTGTTACTGGTGTGCCTGTTTTAAAAACAAGATCCAGGTAAGAAATAGAAGTATTTCTCAAGAAGCTAGCACTTTTGGTCAAAATAAAAAGTGTGCACACTGTAATATAAGGTCTGCAGGAGTGTATGTTTTGCAGCTAAGGATTGTGCAACATTTCTGCCTGATCAATCCCATTCAGAATTCCAGTGCAGCATTGCATATGATTGGTGGTTGTGAAGACATCTTAGTATGTGTATCCTAGTGTGTCTGAGAGTATGGTGGGTGTTCCAGGATCACCAGATTAGACCGGGGAGTTGGCTGGGATTAGTGCCCTATAGTAATGTCCGGATGAAAATGTAAACTACCCAGGAGGTTGGTTCAGCTTTATCAGGAGGTTTATTGGCTCATTTTGAGTGATATTACTATACCAGCTATACTCCTATAGTTTCCTTTCCTATATTTTTTTTTTTAATTATGAGAGTTAATTTGCACTTTAAAAATGCATCTCTGTAAAAGTGATCTCTGTAAAGTTTATGGGTAGTAAAGGAATTTATCCATCCACCCCGTGTGCTATGCTGACTTTGTCATGTCATGTACATGTATCTCGTGTATTTTGTGTTCTTGTGAATAGAAAGTATCACATTTTATCCTTTTTTTCATATTAAGTCTGGTCTTTTTATTTTCAAAGGTAAAATACTGCAGCTAGTGGGTTGAGAAACAACCCCTTAAAAGCCACTATAAGTCTTTGATCTTAGACGTGGTTTTATACCAATTGCACATATTGACTCGTAGAGCCAGCACTTCTTCATTTTATCAGCTTCAACAACTTGAGATTCAATAGTGGTCACCAGAATGAATGAAAATCTTCTACATTCACTGTTTTTGGCCAGTCTGATTCTTGAGTGTGTTAGGATTCTAAAGTCCATCAGACTTGTGCAGATTGAAGCCAAAACTTTTAATGTGTCCACTAACCCCCTCAGAGCAAAGAATCAGCTCCATTATCCTCTCTGGCGGTATGCATGTTAAGTATTTTTAAATGTAAAAGCGGTACATTTAAAAATATTTAGTTTTTTAAATTTCCGCCCTGGTCCCACCTCCCAGCCGCACTGTCCCGTCCCCCGGCCACAGGCAAATGGCCGCCATCTGCTTCTCCTGACCTTGTGTCCCCAATGTTCACATGCCGGGGTCGCAGATGCTGGCCAGGCATTGCCTGGTACACAGATGCCCGGCTGGCATCCCCAGGGGAGGAAGATGCGGGGCATCGCTTACCAGGTAAGCTTTTCAAACTTCCTGGCAATTCCACCCCCAGTGGGGCTTGGGGTTACCACTTTTGGTATGGATGATTCACCCCGAGCCACACTTGGGATTACTGTTAAGGAGGTTAGGAAAGACTAAGGTTAAGGCAAAACAATACCCCAGTCTACGTTGGGGTGATCTAGAGCAGTGGTCCCCAACCTTTTTTCATATGGAGGCTGCTGTTGATATTGAAACAAAACTTGAGCCACAATGCAAACAAACATTAAAGATTTTTTAAACTAGAATAGTTTTATTTGAAATATCTCTACTTACCATTTCTAGTTACCATTCTAGTTATCAAAAAAATTACAAATTTAGGAATTTTACATTCACCATTTGATGCTTAATTTATATTTGCACTATTTTATTAAGATAGAAAACTAATGCTATCATACAGTACTGGCCAATCATATATTGCTCCCCGCTCACCATTCCTGTACCAAAGAGCAGAAACCCAACCATACAATGTGTCCTGCGAGTTATAGGGGGCCGCTAATCTTTGTAACCCAATAACTCTGCAATGGATACTTTGAGAGAAATCCAATTCATGTGACAGATAGCCAAGGGGTACATGTTCTTACTCCTACTACTACATCTTCAGGTCCCTACATCTTTCTGTTCCTGAGAAATTAGGGTTCACTTAAGGTAAGTAGCCATATTTTTGTGACAGAGTAACACGCTGTAACAGCTATAGTTTTCTTGTGACAGTGCCGCAGCAATAACATTTTAGGGGGAGTTAGCCTTGAGAATCCCCCACTTATCCTTCATTTCATTACACCTATAGCTCCCCTTTCAGGATAAATGGGGGTTCAAAAAACAAAAGTGGACATTTATATGTTTCAGGGCACCTTGGTATGATAGCGATAATGGAGACATAATTCTTACTATTATATCTACTGACTCCGCCAAGACTGGACAACAGCCACCATCACAAATACAAATTCCAAGAATATCTAGAACAGACACTGACATTACCAGCATTCCCTCAAACCACTCTAATAAGAGAACCGGTCATTCATTAGCTAAAGCATAGAATCAACCTAAATCAATAGAATAGATACAGGTAGTCCCCGGGTAAGGACATCCCAAATACAGACGACTCCTTGATACGAGCAGGGCTTTCCTGCTCCCTCGTGTGCAGGACGGAGGCTTGAAGGGGAGAGGCGGTGGTTTGCATGACTTGCAGAAGAAATCTTTTGCTAAACACAGCTGAGACTGAGTTCTTCTGAAAGTTCTTGTAACTCTTTAATGACCAAGATAATTTGCAGCTGTTTCTTTTTGCATATCAAAGCACAGCTTGCTCCAGAAATTAATGAATGTAGGTTCCATAAAGATTTTTTTGTTGCTTAGTCTGTGATTAACTCACTGAGGATTTTATACAGTAACTGACACCACTCTGCCTAATAAAATGTTGAGACAAACTTCTATCCTCATTGCATTTATTAAAATAATGTGCCTGTTCCAACTTACATACAAATTCAATTTAAGAGCAAACCTATAGTCTCTATCTTGTATGTAACCTGGGGACTATGTGTATACTTTTCTTCACCCCTAGCCATATACTGTGTGTAGGTACAGATGATTACATGAATACAATTTTTTTTCGAGATAAGATCACCATTACCCCCAGTAAAGCCATCATGATGTAGATTAGATGCCATCTTTGCCTCTATTTAAGCACCAGCTCCTACATACATAACACCGGGAAAACGCTGCTTATTAACATTGTGCTGTCCTCTTATGTTGAACGGTGAGATGTAGGTTTTTGTTCTGGGATTTTATACTACAGTTAGGGAAGGTGCCCTGAAATCCACACCTTGAAGGCCATGTACAGGTCAGATTCGCGTGTGGACAGTCATTTTCGTTGAACATTTCTTAAAGCCGAGCTGTTATGGAAGGGTGGTGAGGCTCTGCCATACTCTGCAGGTAGGCACAACATACTTGCTGATTATGGCACAGACAGCGATGACTAGTCTGTCATTGCCATGTTCTAGAAAGCCACAATGTTTGTTGCCGGCACCAAGGCAAACTTTAAGAGCCTAGCCATCCCCTTTGGTAATTAGATGGCCATGGATGATGTAACTCATCCATGGCAGAAGATAAATTGAACCCGGTGCTGCCGCATGCAAAGCTAAACTCTGCACTACAAAACACACGCTCTGTACACTGTAGAGCTAAAACAAAAAGCCACCAAGACTCAAGACCTAATTTTTGTTTTGACACTACTTATTGATGACTGCTTTTTTCTTAGAAGTTTAGATCTGCTTTCATGCACTGAATTCTATTAGAGGGAGACTTAAAGTGTGTGCAGCTACTGGCAATCAAGAAATTATTATTAATAAATAAGAAGTGCTAACATATTACACAGAGCTGTACAATAATTAGGGGTTACAAATGACAGACAGATACAGATAGTGACACAGGAGCTGTAGAGGACCCTGCCCCAAAGAGCTTACAATCTAGGAATCTTGTTTTAAAAGTATACCACACATTTTTATGCACATTTCCCTTTCTTTTATTAATACATATTGGTGTGCTACACCTTCTCCAACAACCTATGTTAAAACTATTAAGAAGAAAAAAAGAAGTAGGTCCATCCTACCCGTAAAGCAAGAGCAAGGTGTGTGGCCTTCAGGTGTTTGGATTTCAGTAAAAATCTAAACTCTACAACAGTCTGGCCTGATATTGCCTGCTGCTTATATTCATTAAAATTAGATGAGGGGGACATTGCTAACCTTCCAATAAGATCCTGGGGGTACCAAGGATCCCAAAGAGAAACTTCCAACACAAAGACATTCATCAAGGTGTAAAACACCCCTGTTGTATAGCACTGCAAAGGAGGAATCGATGTCAGCATTTGCAGTGATATGGCTGCCAGAGGGAAACAAATTATTCATAGAGGATATATTTCATACAGTTGATAATTCTTTCCCAGCTCTACATCAAAGTGATTTTGTCTGGGCACCATTTAGTTTTGGTCAAAAGATAAATGTTGGAACGAGACCAACCAGAAAAGTTCCCATACACCAGAGAAAGGCTTGGATTCTGAATTGTCATCTGAAAGGATGTGGATATGATATATAAATTCATATATAATATTTATAATGCCTTGCATCGTTAAAAGTTAAACACAAAAAGCCTTTGGGGGATAAAATGTCCTCATTTCTGGTACCATTATCACTTTTAGGTCCAACAAAACTTCCATTCCTAACATCATCTAACTCACTTCCAATGAGCCCAGGCTGTGAGCAGTGAGGTCCCTCCATCATGCAGTCTGAACTGAAGCATTGCATCTCAAAGATCACAACAAATGTCTGGCTTCAGTTTGCTTCTAACAACTTTGAAACCTCCATACTATGTATACATTAGGTGACTCCCAGGATCTGCCGTAAGACGTGAGTTGGGACGTTGTGCATTTTAAAGATGAATTGCTTTACAATGCCTGTAGCTACAGAGGTGAATGGGTGTTTTTTTTACGCTGGATAAATAAAGACAGATCATGGGATATGCAGTGTGTATGGATGCAGCAGATTCAGGTCTGCGTGGAGGGAACCGAGACAGCAAGGACAGGCCGGATCTACGGAATACCCCTTCCTTCCAGGTGCCGGAATGTGGCCCCTCTGCCCAATACCTAACCCTGGAGGTTGCTTACCTTCCAAGGGGAACAATCTGATAAAAGAGCCAACATAATACAGACGTTTGGGATATATGTGTGCATGAACAGAACTGGCCCAATACAGACACACCAGAACCATCATGGTACAACCAACATTCCAAACCCTAAACCCCCTGCCCAATGCCTAAACTTTATTCACATATTAAAGAAATACAACATTATAATAAACCTAAATACCACCTGACCCCATTATACTGTGTGCACCCCAACATGACCCCTACCTGACCCCATTATACTGTGTGCACCCCAACATGACCCCTACCTGACCCCAATATACTGTGTGCTCCTTAACATGACCCAAGGAGGAGAGGACCTTGCCCCAAAGAGCTTACAATCTAGAAGGTGGGGGTATCAGACGATAGGAGGGGGATATGGAATGGTGGGTAGTGCTATTTTAAAGGAGCATAAAGTAGGAGCAAGCCGAAAAACATGAGGATGACCATTCCAGAGAGTTGAGGCAGCTCTAGAAACGCCTTGGAGCTGTGCGTGTGATTGGATGTGTTGGGTCTCTGTTGTTCTGTCCTCCCTCCCTTGTGTCACTGCTGTGCTCCATAATGACTTAGAGGTCACAATGTGGAATCAGGGCACTTGAAGAGAGATACACTGTCAAAAATGTGTTTGCCAAATAGACTGGCAGGGGATGCAGAACTGAAATAGAGAAATGAATGTTTTTTACCAATTAATAGGATCATTTCAAAGGACCACTACATAGGAATGGTGGGTCAGGTCCATATGCCTGTGTGTACGATGCAGCTAGAACTTCATCCGGCAAAGTTTGGGCTTGATAGTAATGCAGACAAAAACTGTGCTATAAAAACCATTAAAAAGAATATTAAGAATTTAAAGTTCACGTATCTTGTTTGTCCTCCTCTTCCACAGATGCACACTTACCAGGATTCAAAGGGTTCCACTGCTTGGCGACATCCAGCACTACAAGTCTCCACTGTGTCCTGGTTGCACCTGTGTTTTAGAGTCCCCGATGACTTCTATGGAGCTCTGCTAAGTCAAAAGTACACCCAGCTCTAACACAGCCACATCAACGTCTACTGGGCAGATGCATCCAGAACACTAATGGTGCTTGATGGAATCCTTGCTGGATCTTTGTAAGTATACATCTGTGGAGGGGGAGGGTTGTTTACTTAAGGTCAGAGGAATGGGGCAAATAATATAAGTTAACTTTGTGCAGTTGTTTAAAGTTAAATTATCCTTTGAGCTAAAGAACATGTTCATCGAAAGCAGAGTTGTCCTTTACTTCATTATATATTCAGTATACTGTGGCCATTGTACGGGTTCAGCATGTACACGTGTTTTATAATGTGTGTTCACAGCAAAGCTGTTGTTGTATTTAGGTATACATGTCCCTGTTTGTTTGAAATCTTTACCATCTAATTGTTATATATTGTCTGCCTGCAGAATTCCTTCATCTACTGTCACATATCCACCATGAGCTGGGACTCCGGAACTACAGACAGTGAGAAAGCAGCAATCAATGGCCTTTCACTGGACTCTGAGGACCAGCAGGAGAGGATCCAAGCAAGAAGGCAGCGCATTGCGGCCAGGATAGAAGCCAAGAGAAGGTAATACATTACTCACATCTGGATATGGAAGACATGTTTCCAGTGCCAGGTGACATTTATCCCTGACACAAAATCCTCACTGCAATATAAGAAGCAACAGGTACTGCCGGCACATTACCCTTGGTTTTCAGTCTATCCTCTTCCTGCACTGTGATGGAGATCCTGTTATGGTAAGGACAATTTACTGTGGGCTGGAAAAAGGGCACCACACACAGACTATGCCGCTGTGGTTGGCTATTTTTACTGGCAAGGAGGAAGGTCTTCAAGCCCTGGTGAAGGTGCTCTTCCATCATGGGTATATGAGTGCCTATTTATAAAGGGGTGAACAGGCTGTTCATAAGAAAAGCGAACTTAATTATAACCTGACAATTCTGTACTTCTGTATGTCCTATTTACTATAGTTACATAGTAAGTCAGGTTGGAAAAAGACAAAGTCCATCAAGTTCAACCATTAGGTAAATATACATAATCCAGATATAAAACCCTATCCAGAAGATCCAGAAGAAGGCAGAAAAAAAACCCTGGTACAATTTGCTCCAAATTTGGGAAAGCAACATTTTTGGCAGGGTTGCCGCTTTCACTGTGGAAAGATGATAATCGTTATAAAGTGATCTGCTGGATCATTGAATGGCCATCAAGTAATACAGTTTTGTTTGCTAAGGAGGCAGATTCAGCAGGAAGCCTCTTGCTTATTATAGCCACCATCTTCATTGAAAGATCAATGCTGTTTGCCCAACGCTTGTTTATTCCTACACTTCCGGTAATAGTGATCTAGGGTCTGTACGTAGCATTAGTTCATTGCCTATTACTGCCTTTCACCTCTTTTGCTTTATATTATGACACGTCAGGAATTTATTCACGCAAACCTGTAGGCTGCATACCATTGACCTATTCATTAGCCATTATATTATGTTTGTCTTGTAAGTCAGCAATGTGCTTGTCTACAGTCTGTAAGTGACCAATAAGATTTATTTTCTCATCTGACATTTAGGGAGGCGCTTGGCGAGGACCCGGCTTCCTTATCGGATCAGAAGGAAGAACCACGCAAGAGCTACAAGCAGATTGAGGAGAGCAGACAGGTGATTGTCCTCTGATTTTACCAGTGACGTTCAGGAAATGTACACATATAGTACTTCACATATGCAGCATTTCTGAGTATTCATCCATGCTGATAATCCAGCATTCCATACATTTCTACATACAAATCCAGAGCTGGAGTAGTCCTGTTAGTGGCCCCTTCACTCAAGTGTAGGCCCCTCTTTTACATTCCTTGGGAGTAATCATTACAGCTGAGCTCTGGAAATGTTTTTTAAAACTACATCTTTGTCTATGATACCATAAAAACGGTAATTCCTCCTATCCCTGGCACATATTGAATTTAATCCAATAATGTTCATTTCCATTGACTTGTTACATATAAATATCAATTCTCTCTGTACACCTCCTCTCTCGGTAGTCTCATATCCTCCTTTGGCTTACAGTACCATCTGTATGCTGATGACACTCAAATCTATCTGTCCACCCCTGACTGTCTCCGTCAGTCCTGGATAAGGTCTCATGCTGCCTGTCAGCCATCTCATCATGGATGTCTGACCGATTCCTGAAACTCAACCTGGATAAGACAGAACTCCTCATCATTCCCCCCTCAAAGTCCAAATCTCCCCCTGATATATATCTAACTGTTAACAACACTGTTATTCTGCCCTCTCCTCAGGCACGCTGTCTTGGTGTTACCTTTGACTCGGCCCTCTCATTTACCCCCCATATTCAGAACATTTCCAGGTCTGTCACTTTCACCTACGCAACATCTCAAAAATGCGCCCCTACCTGTCCCCTGAGACCACCAAACTCCTTGTACACGCTCTTATCATCTCCCGTCTGGACTACTGTAACATCCTTCTCGCTGGTATTCCACTAACCCGACTCTCTCCTCGACCATCTATTATGAATGCTGCAGCCAGACTCATCCACCCTTCCCTCCGCTCCTCCTCCGCTGCATCTCTTTGTAGTTCTCTCCATTGGCTTCCATTTCACCTTAGAATCAAATTTAAGCTCCTGTGCTTTGCCTTCAAATCCCTACACAGTTATTGTCCCACTTACATTTCTGACATGGTTAAAAAATACTCCCCCTGCCGCTCCCTCCGGTCCTCCAATGACCTACTAATGACTTCCTCACTCATAACCTCATCACACGCACAGATACAAGACTTCTCTAGAGCTGCTCCAACTCTCTGGAATGGTCTTCCTCGCCCTATTCGGCTTGCTCCTACTTTCTGCTCATTTAAAAGAGCGCTCAAAACTCATTTTTTCAAACTTGCCTTCCCATCTTCTTCTGTCTGCTAAACCCTCATTACTTCCCACCACTACATATCGCCCATCCTATTGTGTGTGAAATCCCCCCACCTACTAGATTGTAAGCTCTTCGGGGCAGGGTCCTCTCTTCCTGTATCACTGTCTGTATTAGTCTGTCATTTGCAATCCCTATTTAATGTACAGCGCTGCGTAATATGTTGGCGCTATATAAATCCTGTTTAATAATAATAATAATAATAATCATCAATTGCAGTGCATGCTGGAACGATCAATTCATTCAAGTGCAATAAGATAAAGCCTATGTATGTAGGCAGGGTATATTTTCAGATCTGTCCAATCAAGGTTCTTTTAATCCTACAATTGATATATCATCATACACATTTACTCGATCTACTTGGGAAAAAGGAATCAATTTATGGTCGATTTAATGAAGGATCCACTAAAGCATTACAACCAGAAAACAACCCATGTATGGCCACTCTAAGGAATCTCATCCTCAGGTTAAATGGAAACTTATAAGCAAATTTTATTTTTTTAACAGAGACTCGGCAAACTGGTAAGCGATGGCACGCAGCTGGTGACCAATATTCAGATTGCTGTAGATGCCAGAGAGACCCAGCGAAGGGCCACAGAGGAAGAGCTAAAGAGGCTGAGGTATAGGAAGAGTTTATTTCTGTTGATTACATTTATTTTCTTCCTGGCTAGGAACTTCCATCCAGCCTTTCACCATGGAAATGAATACATGAAGGAAACCTGCCAACAACAGTTTCTGATGAAAGAGTTGACTGCCCTAGTTTATTGAACAATAAAATGTTGTAAATGCCATATGATTGCCTAGTATATTTTACCAATGTTCATAAAGTGGTATTTTTTCATGCAAAACACAAAGCACAAAACCTACAGCTTCTGAGACTGGGGGAATACCAGGTGTTGTAGACTATGCATTTTGGGCCTGATTTATTAAAGCTCCAAGGCTGGAGTAGATAGACTTTCAAACCTGGAATCAATTTCTTTAAAGTCCTTTGCTATTTGCTAGCAATTTTTTTCAATCCTGGACCAAATCCATTCCAGATATGCTGTATCACCCAGCTTCATTGATGAAAGTGTATCCTATCCAGCTTTGGAGAGCTTTATTAAATCAGGCCCTTTGAGTCAAATTCATGTACAAAATCTAGATCCAGACTTGCTTTCAAGATCAGGGACAGATACAGGGTGGTATGGGTATATATTTTATCCTGGTATGTGTGAGCAAAGCAGCACAAGTGTAAAAAATCCAGATAGTTTCTCAGTCATGTTTGAACCTGAAGTCCCTAGCGCTGTATGGAGAGGGTCCTAGCCACTGTGTTGCCCTGTGCTGGGCAGTATTAGGCTGTGTTTAGACCTGGATGAATTCCTAGGTGAATTATTATGCATAGCTAGGTGTCCAGGATCGTTTTCAGGCAAAAAAAATGATTGTGTTTGCATATTCCTGTGTAAGCATTTTATATTTCTTTTTTTTTCCATTCATCAAGAACTCATGAGCAATTACCTGGCTTTAAAAATGTCTATAAACACCTGCAGCATGAGCAGTTCCATGCAAGTCTATGAAGACAGTTTTGTGGCTAAACTGCCTTCAGAATGGAGCTTTTGAATAACTGCTTGAAAATGCTATTGACTGAAAAAGCCTGCAATTTCCTGCATAAAGAACAGATCCATTCGTTTTCATCAAAACTATTTTTTACAAGGCATCCTGAATGATTATTGGATAGATAGCTTTGATCTATGACAAGGGTTGATAACCACCTAGTACTGTTCTGTATATTGAAGTGCAGACTTATGCAGTACAAGGATAGTGGGATTAATATGCCCTGTGTCCTCTCTTCCTCCTCCAGAGTTGAGAAGATTGACAATGAAGCTAAGAGCAGTTATGAGAAGTTTCAAGCGATCACCAAGAAGTGGCTATTGAGCCGGGAAAAGCAGATTCCTCAGGAGCTCTGGGCCCTGCTGAACTCTCAGCAACAACAATGTGGACAGCTGATCGAGGACAAAAACAAGCTGATCGGGGAGCTGCAGCAGGTAGGGAAAGTTAATAAAGAACTTACTTAGGTTTTAGTACACACAGTTACCAGGCCACACAGTGCAATGGTTTACTAAGGGGCAGGTGTACTGCACTTTGTTCTCTCTACTCATATCCCCAAGCTAAACTACACCAACAAAACAGTGACCTGCAGTGGTCATTCAGCCTTGGGCACACATGCACACTGGTTCTTGCTTGACTTGAATTAAGGACTTACACCAAGGATCTTAAGGCTTGGTATACGGTATCATTAATCCAAACCTATGTGGACACAATTGAATGTCTTTATCATAACAAGCCCCCCTCTTCTTGATCTTCCAGTGCAATTGTAAGGGTATTCATTTTCCTATGTACATACAATTGTGTTCTAAAAATACACATTGGCTGATGTCATAAAATGTAAAGTGTACTTTTACCACACCTAAGCTTTTTATTATATCCAGAAAGACTGATAAACATTGTAAATTTAATATTTGTGATACTTGTGATCTGACATTTGTCATAACAGGCACAGACCAGTGTAAGTATTTTTCTTTTCTATTCAGCCTGTTCACAGTTAAAGTGCAGAGTGTGGACAGAAATATGTCTTCCTGAGCCCAGTCAATAGGATTTGTTTTCTAGAGAGTAGAACCTGTCTATATTCAATTTGCATTGGGAATGCTGGGAAATAAGTTCTGCTGAGTTTGCTTAAAATGCCAAATCATTTGCTGGAAAATACTGTTGTCTTAAATTTCATGAGTTGAGATTGGGTATTATAGTAAGCATCCACTGACATTCTTGACATTCATGCCACTTTAGTAAAAAAACTCCAATGTGTTTAATACCAAGAAACATACATGATGATTCCTTTACTTCAGTACACTTTAAAACAGCACAAACTGAAAGAAGCACAAGTTAGCTAAGAACTGCCCTTTCCTTAACCCCCTAGCGTTCTAGTTCTGTACGCATTTCCATGCAAAAAGCATTACATTTGTTTTGCATGGAAATTTATTATACATTGTAGGCTATAATTCTTAGGCATAATTCACCGAAATATGTCCAATATTTAAAAAATTTAATAATAAACTTTAAATAAAAAAAACACAAAAATCTGTTAAAAAAATAGGTAACCATAATTGTACAGTAGCACGTATAATATATTTTTTATAATATATTTTATTTAATTATATATAAATATATGAAGATTTCTTTGTATTGGACTTTATTTGTATTGAGTTAAATACAAAGTTATTTAAATTTTCCGCTGATCTTCCTGCCCGCACCGACGCATGGACCGACGTCATCGGGAAACCCCAGAGATCGTCTCTGCATTCGCCGGCTGGAGATCGAAAAGGAAGGACGTGTCCGCAGGACCTGCTGTGGACATGTTAGCTCTTTATTTTACAATGAAGGTTGCAGACCTGATATACCAAGGTTGTTTTCAACAAAAAAAAGTAATAAATCCAGTGTTGTCCCCAGCTGTGTGGGCAGAAACTGTGGATGGATGGTCAAAAGTGAACAGGGCAACACATGACAATTTTAGCCTTCCTAGTTGTTGTTGCCATAGGATACCAGTAACACTCTATAATTCTGTCACCTTTCTACCACCCCCTGTACTTTGTTCCAACTTTCTAATGGTCACCTGATTTGTATGTTCCAATTTTCCATTGTGTTTGTAATATGCCCCCAATTGTCCAGTGCCCCTGTATTGTGACCAAACTTTTTAGTAACCGCCCAAAAACAGCCGAGTGTTCAACCCAGAATTTTTTTTAAGCCGGGTGTGAAGAAATTGTAGGCAGGTGGCAGCCCCTGTATTGAGACCCAACTCTTTAGTAACCACCCAAAAACAACCTGATGGTTACTGAAAAGTGCTGGGTGGTGCGTCCAGCTAAAAGGGGCTAGGTATAACACTGTAGAGTATTTGTGTATGGACTCCAGACTTCATTACAAGCTTGGAATGAGGGTTCTGATGATACGTCTTTTCAGTGATAGGCTAAAGAGGATTCACATTGATGTTGCAAATGCTAATATATACCTGTGTATTAGTCTATGGACTCCTTATTACATTACATGACTGAGATGATGATCCTGATGACATTTCCATGCAGTGATCAAACCCAGACGGTTTATGTAGTTTCTGTCAGTGTCTGCTTAACCACTAAGTGTTTGTCTATTGACTCCTGAATCTTTCCAGGAACTGAAGAGAAAAGATGACCAGTATGTGAAAGATCTTAAGAAACAGTCAGAGGACATTGACCTGCTGATTGAGAGAATGGAGGACCAGGTGAAGAGCCTCATCAAGACCTATCGGGAGGAACTCTTGCACACTGAGGTATGTCCTTGTCCTTAGGTATCTTTTCATTTGCTGCTGCATGGACCAGACTTGGATAACCTGAATTATTTGAGCATTCATGTGATGCAAGTATCTATAGCAGTGGTCCCCAGCCCCCAGGAAGCGGACCGGTGCCGATCCGTGGCTGGTGGGTCGGGGGCCACAGGTGATGGGAGGCAGAGGTGCCGGCAACCCTCCTTGCACAGCTCTGGAGCTGTTGGCTCTCCTCGCACTGCTTGCACGAGAGCTGCTGGGAGTGGAGGAGCGGTGTATGTGGGGCTTGCACTTCTCTGCCATTCCTGGCAGAGTTGTCTTGCCAGGCCCCGCTGTCGGAAAGGTTGGGGACCACTGCTCTATATACAGAATTAAATAGAATTTTAAGATGATTTGTTCAAAAGCTACAATCCACTGTTTTTTCACATTTTACAATGTTGATAAACAAGCACAACTACATCCTAAGCTGTAAACTAACCATAACTTTCCACGTCTTCTAGAAATCATTTGAAGAGGAGCGCAGGGAGTTGTTGGACAACAATCGGAAGAAATGGGAACAGGGCATGCAGTCCCGCAGGGACATAGAGGTAAGAGCTAAATTTATGGTCTGCTTGACAGCCTGTAATTGCCCGTAAACGCAGTGGAAGGGAACAAGTTTTTAGGATTTATCTCTTATTCTAAAACCCTCATGTAATTAAGGGATAATTACTTGACTAATCCAGATGTACAGCACTGTGTTATGCAGAGCAGAAATCATGACATTATAAATGAATAGGCTGCCCCCTAATGGCCTGTATTGTCTTTTGCAGCTGGAGAGTCTATTAAACCGCATGAAGAAGGTAGAGGAGTATGAGAAGCAGCTAAACCAGCTGCGGGTTCAGGATGGCGAGGAATACAACATGATCAAGATCAAACTGGAGACCGATGTGCAGGTCAGTGTTACTGGTTCTGTCCACCAAAACTCAGTTCCTCTCTTTTTTCTCCAAAAAGTGACACTACATGCATTATTTATTGCAGTAACAAAGCATTGAGATGAAACATTTCCTGTAAAAAGGCACATTCTTTTTAACCTATTGGCCCCTACATCACTGTTATTATCTAATTCTGGTACAGATATGTGTGCCCCTTTTTTAGGTGATAAATAATTTTGTATAAAAGTGTCTCATGGAAGACATCAGTTCCTTCCTTTTTTCTATTTTAGTAATGCAAAATTCCATGATAACATGGTAGAAGGCACTGCTACTGCACACACCAATGAAAGGTTTAGTCTGATTGGCTGTTACGAATTTTTAAGGTTTACCATACATGGAACCCACTATTCCACCTGTAACACTAGGATAAGTGTTTCCCCCGGTACTGGTGATATCACTATTTATAAGCTAGTAGTATATAATCACCTTCCCACATTCACACAGGTTGTTGAGTTCATGTAATTCCAGGTTTGATAGGATGCTGGTGGTACTACAGTATACAAAGGTATTATAGACACTTTGTGTGCTTCCAAACTTGGAGAAGGCCCTTTTGTGTTCCAGCATGACTCTTGTGTCCTTGTGTACAAAACCAGTTAAGCAAAGACAAGGTTTGATAACTTTAGCGTGGAGGAACTTGTGGCATGCACTGAACTATTTTGAATTGTAATGCTGATTTCACACCAGGTTTTCTCGTTCGATATTATCTCCTGATCCCATACATGCTGTTTTAGCTAAATCGGGACAAATTCCACAAGACATACTGCAAATGTGTGAGGCTCTGTATGATAGAAACCACCACTTGAATGAACTAAGGACAGGATATTTCACTTCTATATCATATCATTTTGTCTTCTTCCCTCTCTTATGGTCACAGATTCTCCAGCAGCAGCTACAACACATCAAAGCCACCTTCCAGCTAAACCAAGAAAAACTGGAGTACAACTTCCAAGTGCTGAAGAAGAGAGATGAGGAGAACACCATCACCAAATCCCAGCAGAAGAGGAAGATCACTCGGTAACTCTTAGCACCACAACTGCATCAGGGGAAGGGCATAACAAGGCCTGATCTCAACACATTACAAGAAACTCGGAAAAATTAGGGTTAAAGGCTTAAAATCGAGCTCCTTCTGAAATGTTGAATACATGACTGGCTTAAGGTCATACAGACAGAGAGCAAGGAATACAATTTTTTAAAGTATGCAGACAAGATATTCTTGATTTGGGTACTTGACATGGAAATTGCTAATACATTTTATTATTAATAAAAAGAAACAGGATTTTTATAGCGCCAACATATTACACAGCGCTGTAAATTACATTGGGGTTCCAAATGACAGACAGATACAGACAGTGACACAGGAGGAGGACAGGACCCTGCCCCGAAGAGCTTACAATCTAGAAGGGTTAGCCTAATGGCATATTTAGTTTTTTTTAGTAGAAGGTTGGCAACTGCAGACATCATCTTATTTGTGTGTGGGGACCTTCAACCTGAATTTCAAAATTCGTTAATTACCACCCTTACACCTCATAAAAAGTGGTAAAAGTTTTTTAGGGGATCAGGGGAGCAGATTTTTCTTCATTTTTTTTTACCTTTTTTTTAATTTTTTTTTCTATTTTTTTGCCTATGCGAGAGTGATAGTCATCTTGATCTTGCAGCTTCTTGGGATACTCAGACTATATATCCCAGAAACTAGCAAGTTCAATAAAAAACATGTATATCATGAAATCTCACCAAGTCACTGTGGCTTTTTTTACATTTTCCCATAGCATCACTACTTCACTAGACCATGCTGATATTGCCAACATCATGTCAACCTGTGCGGGGTTGGTCTTGGTGCCAGATCTTGCTCTGTCATCACAGATCGGCTGCAGAAAACCAGTAATAGATAACTGATGAATATCCCAATGGTGGCTGGGGACATGAAACAGTGAATTAGTGCTGCACTCATAAAGGGTTTGGATCTGTTAATGGCATAGATGACATCAACAAAGGCTAAATTAAATGTATTTGTTCCAAACATCTGTGTTTCAGAAACCAAAAACTAACAATTGTATAATCTCACTATTCTTGGCCAGGTTGCAGGATGTGTTGAACAATCTCAGAATAAAATTGGACAAACAGATCAGACAATACAAGGAGGAGAACCAATCGCTGACTGACGACTTTAGGAGGATCGTGGAGCAATACAAAGAGCTGCAGAAGAAGATGAGGTTAGGTGTTTTTTTTCTTAATGTCACAATATAATGTCAATATTACCACAGGCATTTTTAATAAATATATATAGGGCTAGATATTTATAAAAAAATAGTAATATAGTGGGATGTTAATAAAAATTCTTATAATGTGCATTGGAAGCTGCAGCAAGCCAACCAACGATCCTCTTTGGATATTGGGTGGCCAGTGATGATGTAACTCCTACACATGTGCAGAACATGTCATGTTTTTTAAGGTCTGTTACAGAATGGTTCTGGCAGTGAAAGGCTATATCCAAAGCTGTTATTAGTGAGCTTTGTACTGAACATGTCACTTTCTTGATAGACATTTTGCCTCTGTGGACGCTAAGAAGTTCCATGACATATGGGTAATGAATGAGGAGGAGATGAAACAGTTGGTACAGCGAGCTCTGGAAGCCGATCGAATCATTCAAGAGCAGCAGCTTGGCCTGCCATGGACTGCTCCAGATCTCCAGTTTCTGGAAAATGTCGGACCTCTGGTACCCGAACCCAAGCAACAGAAGTCTGCCAGCAGGCTGGCACAGGAAGTCATGGCTGCTTCAGGTGAGAGAGGAGCCTTATGTTAGATAAACGATCACCTTCTGTATGACCTCACTGATATTGTAGGAAACACACAAAGTAAAAGTAAAACGACTCGTTTCTCTTTTTTTGTTTTGTGTCAGCTACTGATGGACAAAGAGACCTAATAAAATCTGGCGATGAGGACAGCGAGTCTCAGCCCTTCTCCCCGCGGACTGTGAAACAAATCCTAGAACTGCTGTGTGATGAATCTGTAAGAGAGCAAGGGGTGCTGTTTTAGATGGGTGCTGTAATTTTAGATGGAGTCCTGTGGGATTTTTCAATCTTTTAGACCATAGTTCCGGAATTTGCTCTCACCTACCATGGACTTGGTAATCCCTGCCACCTTAAGGTTTGCTTGCTCCTGCTTTTTCATTCTCAATGATATAAATGAATACAATGGACCTGATATACTTAGGCTCTCCAAGGCTGTAGAGGATACATTTTTATCAGTGAAGCTGGGTGATCCCACACATAAAGCACATGAAACACAGTCTTGTAATTCCAACCCTGGCTTTTAATTTTAATACAACATTTACATAAATGCAATTGATTCTAATACCTTGGCAGTGGTGTAACAATTATTGCAGCAGATAAAGACCGGGCTGGGGGCTGCCAGAACCACCCTTACCTGCCAAGCATTCCCTTCCTGCTCCTCATCACCTGAATGGCACAAAGACAGGAGCTTACAGTTGCAGGATTGCCCCCTAGAACCTTTGGTAGGTGAAAGCAATTACAGGGACCTGGGGCCCATATTAAACCTGGCTGGAGAGCCCCTAATTTATAGTTATGCCCCTGCCCAAAGGCTCGTGGTAAAGCTTCGTAAATTGCCCCTAATGTTTGCCTTTGTAACTTACCTCCTTAAAAAGACGTGTTCTCCTTTCAGGGCTTCCTCATAGAGAGTAAGCTGCTGCAGCTCCTGTCTCCACTGGACAAAGACGATCAGTCCCTTATGAAGCTGGACTCCATATTTGGGGTACGTAAGAAAATTTGAAACACATTTCTCATAGACTCAGATGCAGTTTGAACAACAACACAAAACAGAAATGGGTTTATTTATAAAAGGACAAATGGTGTTTGCCTGAAAAGTAATGTTAGTTTTACATTTTTAGTGTGACAATCAGCAGAAATCAACACTTTTTTACTTTTCCAGTAATATAATTATTTGCAAATTGCAAAATTATTTTTTTTTGCCTCAAATAATATGTACAGATGGATGATCAGCCTGATATCATCAGATAGCATTTGCTAGTTTGCAAGTGGAGACGACCATAGGCCTCAATGAGGATCAGCAATGTTTGATGTAAACACCCTGGTCAATACGTATGCAGAATGTGGTGATCTGTGGCCAAAATCAAAGTCTTTTGGCCACTTACCACCTCTTAGATATGGCAGTCACTGCTGAGAAACGTGAATGGAGCATCTGATTCCCAACTAAGGACTTTATTTATAAAACGGTATCAGACTTTCCCTCAAAAATCCTTTGTGGTAAACTTCCAGGTCCATGTGTTTCAATGGCAGGGAATGTTTGATTCCCTGTTTTATAAAGAGAACCCTATGAGTATTTAAAACTTTAATCACAACTATAAATAGGGCTTTATAAAAGTGGTAATCCGATTTTCAAAAATTGAAAAAGGAGTGGCGATCTGTTATCTGGTCACCGCTTTATAAATAGACTCTAAGGTCAGATTCACTGGCTTGTCAAAATGCCATATTAAGGGCTTAATCCTGGCCGTAATAACGATTTTACTGAGCATGAATCATTCACCCACTTGTGCTTACCAGCACATGCAGTGTATAACCTATGACATCTAGTGGTAGAAAAGATGAATTACACCTTATTTTTAAGATATCGCTAATGTAGGGAAGAGTAGTACAAGAATTGAGAGCAAATCTCCCCAGCAAGAACACAGCCAGCTATAAAAACTTGACAGAGGGGTTTAATCCACCCCTGCACTGTCCAAGTTTGGGATTTTTCTGAAATATATTACACTGCTTATATGATTTGATAAAACTACACAAATGCTTAAGTCAGCAAATGTTTTCTGCTTTATTAGATCTACTAGGTCAAAAACGCAAATAACACAGTACACTTGACATTTAGTAAAGACAGAAAAATACAGGTCTCACTAATGCATCCCAATTTTCTACATTCGGTTTAAAATTACAACATATTAATGATCTTTTTGATTCAAAAATAAATGCACTAATTTACTCAAAGGCAGGTTTTAGTTGACCTGCTCAGCCTTCTAAACCAATCAGCTTATTATATTATATTATCAGTTTATAGTGAGTTCCTCTTTAAGGGCTTTTTGGTCACATAGCTGCCCATATGGCTCCATGGTCATGTTTTTTTAATACCTTGCACTGATAAGTCAAAACTCCAGAAAGAGCAATATGCAGCTCTAGATATACAATCAAACATGGAGGGTTGGCATGGCATCTACTACTATTCTCAATTAGGTATAGATCTCTAATTTTCTAAATTTGTTCTGAAACAACTAGCTCTGCACTGCCTGCAATTGTAAGGAGTCATACAAAGCCTTAAATGTCTTGTCACATTTATATTTTATTTTTTTTGTATTTCAGGCCCTCCGGATAGAGGTGGAGGAAGATGTGTACAAACTGGTGGACTTTTTCCTGAAGTACAGACAACAGGATGAGACTCCGCAGGTAAAACGTCTCTCCTTTACTGCAAACATTAAAATTTAAAGCAGTTTGATCCCATATTTTACTCTCTGTTCCTGTTATTTTTCACTCACGTCCTTCAGTGTATGTTGTATTTTACAGGCATGGAAAATGGATTCTCATTGAGTGTTCCAGTTTCCACCAGGAACTCAAAAACATTCAAAAAAGTTTAATTAAAGCTCAGCAAATTTTCTCAAGCTTGTGATAGGGATGTAAGATTATCCAATAAAAGGAATAATGTGATTTGTTCTATGTACAGAAAGGAAGGAATGCTGGGTGCTTGGGGTCTTGTAATTTGTGATTAGAGACATATAAAAGTTGGCATTTCCAGAGACTCTGTAAAGGCATAAAAAGAATTGGAAGTTAAAGCAATCACTCCGATGGTAATAGTCCATTGGCTTAATTCGTGTACAAGATCTGCTAACACATTTTAGGGGCTTTATCAGGACTGGGCTAACAAAAAAGTCTGAGCTGGTCTGAGAGGTCAGTGAAACGCATAGTTGCTGAGAACTTTCCATATCTGTTGTTCCAGCATGAGTTCTTAACCTTTTGATTTATTCGATGTATTTTATGATATAAACACAAACTGCGGTTATTTGGTTAATAAATTAAATAAAAATAAATCATATTTGTGATAGGTGGTAAGTATTTAAAGCAGACCTATCACCAACATTTTTACTTTATGTAAAAGGGTAGAATTTTTTTTTTCTTTTCTAAAAAAAAGGGGTAAGCCTCTCCCCTTCTGTCTTTATTGCCATGAAATAAAGACTGAATGAGAGCGCAGAGGCTCCTGTGATACCTACCTCACTTTTCCTAGGAGTCTCATGGCTGCTCCTTTTGTGCTTGCCCGATCTTGGGCATGCAGAGAAGGAGCTTTTCCCTGCAATGGGAAAAAAATGTTGATCTCATGCATGCGCAGTGAGATTGGCACTCTTTTTTTCCCATTTACAACAGGCTAGGTTGCCCAATCTCGCACCTATGCGGTGCAAAATCGGATGACGTTGCCAGAAGAAAAAAGAATATGGACGAAGATGGCAGTGCTTCCAAAGGTAGATTACAGGATGGCACGTCAAGGAAGAGATTGAAGGATCTTCAGAAAAAGATTTTTTTTTAAGTTTAGTTCCACTTAAATGAATTTGTGGTATTAAAATTGTCATATGAAGGCAAAGATAAGATAGTGGATTCTTAGGACTTTCTTTGTCTCTTGTCCCTGACTCTTCCCTTTCTTTTTTCTTTTTCTTTCAGGAGAAGGCTGATGGCGTCCATCATCCCTCTACATCAACCCCCACTGATCTCATTCACCCTAATGATGTTCTTCGAGCCCTGAAAGCCTTTACAATGGAGTTCCACCAACCTAGGTCCGGTTGAGTCATATGATTTGTAAATGTTTAGTGTACAAACAATGAATTATGATGGTGTATATATAACCTTAGGTTTGGAAGTTCGGGTTACTAATAGCAAAGCCCAGCATTACCTGTGTGCTTTTTGTATTATACTGGTCAAAACGTTTCCACCTGCCGATCTTTTAGGTCGTTATTTAGCACAGCAGCTCTTATATGACTCCAGTTGCTATTGATTCTTCTTTGAGCTCTACCTGTTGTCTGCAATTGGTAAATATGAAATATTCACAGGTCACATATGTAAAAGTTTCCATTTATTCAGGTCATGGTAAAGCTTGCAGTGGTCAACCACACCTAGCTGGACTTGTTTTGTAATGTTAAAGATATAATTCTGATGAAGGCCTAACTCAGAAGGTGTTTGGTAGCATTTTTATTCATAATACATGGAAAGACAGATATAGGACCTGGGCAGGCAATGGTAGAATTGCAGATTTCTAGATTATTTGGGTTCCAAGTCCAGACTGCATTGGAATGAATGGGTGGACCAAACGCTCTATCCCTTTCCCAGGCCAACAATTGTAGGTGGCTCTAGAGCACCTGCCAAATCTTAAAAAAAGAGGAATTGCGATTTCAGATGATTGAATGGTATTGGAGCCTGAAGCCAGGTGTGGCTCAGGAATTGAGGCCTGTGTGCCAAAAGGCTGGAAAAAGACTTCATACTGGGAGATCCAAAGAAGTTTCCTTTTTGAGGAAGCTGGTCAAGCAGGCCTGGTGGAGTCCATTTTTTCCAAGACATATGTGAGCGACTTTCATTTATATAAGAAGGATACCTTAGGAACAAGCTGGGACATTAATATAGTTAGAACCAACTTTATCAGTGTGTAGAAAACACTTTTGTTCATTGATATTTATTGGTGATGGATCAGTGTTTTAAAACTGCCACAAGGTGATGTGAACTGTTTTTTGTTTTCTAGAAGTAAATGCAAACCTGAGGCTTTTTATCCTGTTTTGGAGAACATTTGGGGGTGATTTAATGTCCACGCATTGCACCTCCTCCACCTTGAATGTAGTCTTTATTTTTTTGTTTTTTTTTTTAATTGGTGGTTGCATCCCAGTTAAGGAGATATTGAAATGTCAGAGCTCTATAAATGTATAGTAATAATAGTGTGTAAATGTGGCAGGACATTAAAGTGTAAGCTCCTCTTCTGCAAGGATTTGCAAACTGATAATATTACACGTAAAGCAATGCGGTGTACATTAGAGCTGTATAAATAGGAAAAATAACTAAAGTATCCATCATGGAAAGTAAAAAAAGGAGGTGTGTTCCCTTTACTGGGGTTTTACAGTGGAAGTTGAGCCACCTCTTTAATTAGCCTGGATTAGATGTAAAAGTAGAGAAAGAAGAAAAGAAAGAGGTTTTGGACTCACAAGTGATTTTGAAGAAAAGTTGGTGTATTTAAACACAATTAGTTAGTTTATTGTGACTAATTGTGTTTAAATACACCGATTTTTCTTCAAAATCATTTGTGAGCCCAAAACCGCTTTCTTTTCTTCTTTCTCTAGTTTTTTGTCCAAAGTATCAATTATTAATAATAATAATAATAATAATAATAATAATAATAGTATTATTATCATTGTATTACAGAGAAAAGACCTCCCATACAAGACAGACTTCTTCAGATGACAGAGACAGCAGTGAAGATGCTGCCTACTGGGATGCGGCTGCACATGTTATCCCTGAGTCCCGACTCAAAGTGTGGGATGCCCTGGAGTCTGCCATGGAGAAATACTAGTAAGTTTTGCTAATGAGCTTGCAGTCTTGTCTTGGCTGTCTGAAAACCAGCTGTGTCTGTTATGAGGGGTTTTCACCATCCTTGCTTTGAGTTCTTGGGTCTGCACACTTGCGTTGCCTGTTCTAAGCAATTCCAACTATTCCTGTAGTCACACTTTGTGTGTCTGCACACTTTCTGTGCCCATTATGTGGGCTACCCACCATCCTTGCCATCAGTTCTAGTGTCTGCACATTTGCTGTGTCTATTATAAAGAGTTCCTACCATTTTTCTACTGAGTTCCTGGGTCTTTACACCTGTAGTGCCCATTATAAGGGATTGCTACCAGCTCTTTTGTTTATCTTGTATAATATGGGAGATGTAACAAGAGAAGTCAAAACACACAAACGTTGATGGGAACTCACACATTTTCCAGGTGAAAATTGTAAGCAATATTTGTAGGGGGAATACACTGTTGGACTATTCACAACATAGACATGAAACTCACTCAGCACATCAGGCTGTAACACTAATATATTATTTTTGAGTGGACTGACTCTTTAAATGTGATTGGTTGCATTGGTAAGGAGTCCTGCTTAGTCTTTTTTTAAACTGTGCTGTGGAGAGTTATTTAATTAATATTCTGTTCAGGTGTTTTTACAACACAGTTACAGCCTATTGAGCTAGACCAAGAATCCGACCACCATGTATGTAGCCAGTACAGAACCATAGGTAGTGTCAAAGAGAAAAAATATGGCTAGGCATTGCTGGGCTTTTTACAAGCCTATGCCAACACAGTGTCATAATGTTTGCCATTTTAGAGTGGCATTTTCCAGTGGGATTAACATGGTGCATGTCTGGTTTACTCAATATAATGTTCTATCCGCTTTTAGACTTTCTCATCTCTCAAGGAATTCTGGAAGTCAACTCTTTGTTTGGCAATGCAAGGCAAAGCATTAGGTTTACTTTAACAATGGCCCCATCAGCTATTTAAACTTGGTACTTCTAAGTATGGGGGGAACATGTGACTCACAGCACTTGACGAGTGACCATGGTGGCACCATCACTGTGACATGGATGTTGGGGGGAGGGGAGTCTCAGCTCAATGTAGACTTACATAGGATTTCTTCTCTCATCCACAAAGGAAGCTTTAGGGAAGTAAAGGCAAGGCTGGTTATAAGCTGCCACATAGGCTGGCCTCAAAATAAATCTGTTGCTTTGCTTCAAATATCTCTGTACATATTTCATTTGATGAGTCTGAAGGCAAACACCTTCTGCCATGGTCTCTCCTTAAAAAGTGAAAGTGAATTTTGTGACTGGGATTCATTCTCTATTTTGTTTAATATGAAAATAAAGGGTTTATATAAACTGTATTCTCCCCAGAATTTGTTTAAGCTGGGTAGGAAGCTGTAGCCGTGTGGTTACTGAAAGTGCTGGGTGGTGTGCCCGGCTAAAAGGGGCTGGGGAGAATACTGTAATATTATTAAAAATACATTAAAAAAACATTTGACATATTATTGATGATAATACGATAATATGAACTTTGATAATTGCCCCTTTACAATTGATCATTCCAACATGGTCCTACTTTTGAAACGTGTTGTAGTCAATCGTTTATTCTTTTAGTGACGTTCTGACGAGTCGAACAGAGCTTATCACTGAAACCTCAGCACTAAGACAGCAGAATGGAGAGCTAAGGATGTTGTTACATCAGTACCTCAACTCCAAGGTAAGAAATGTCTCTCTATGTAGATTAAGGTCTTCTTAGCTCTCGCTTTCACACTTTTTATCTTTATTATTATTAACAATATTTTAAGGGACATATCCATATTTATATGGATATATAAATATGTATATGTAAGTGCCTGTACATACCTAACATAAATTTCAACCAGTTCTAATTTCCCATTACCTTACATCACTGCTCAGTTACAGTTATTCCGGGATAGGAATAATAGGCCCTGCTGACTGGGGTGAGGTTGGAGATGGTCAACTGTCTTCAGAATACCCTCCTTGCATCTTCTCTTCTCAGCCCTGTTTGTTGTACATCTCTGGATACATTTGTAGGGATTTGTGAATTGAAGATTGATAATGGGACAAATGTGTTCCTCTACAAGGTTTTATGTGGTGGGATCGACATAGTGAATTTTGCATCCGGTATCCAGTAATGCCCTGATCCACCAACAAGTGGCCAAGAACACTAATGGACCCTGGCAGTGTCTCTTGATTTCCCTATACAACGTTTTTGCTCCCATCAGTGACTGCAGGTTACTGTCCTTGCATCTTCTTTCCATACCCAAATCACCCCATTTGCTGTCCAAACCCAACAGTATAGGAGAAGGAATAGAACATGAAAGGATAGCAGCCTTCAGCCTTCAACCACTGACATTGGAAGAGATTGTGGAGTAACATTGACATTGGCTGTTCCTCCCTATTGCTTTCCCCTTCATCAAATACCAGGTCTTTCCATAACTCTTGAGATCACAAAATCATTATATATTTGATCCTAAATAATATACAGTGATTGACCTGAAACTGATTATCAGTGGCTTATAAATATGTCCCAATGTCTGGCATTGATCTGGTATCTTCCTTTGAGTTGTTGTGTGTATTCTGGACATGAGCTAATGGTATAAAATGCCAAATGTCTTATATTATCCATTTTGTTTTTGTTTAAAGATTAACACAGAGCTAGAGATTCCTCCTACACAGATGATGAAGGTGGAGTTCACCCAGAGTTGATTCGAGAGGATGCCAAATTATTTGTGTAGATTGAAAATTATAATAAACCAACCAATGATTTCTGTCAAATCTTTTTTGTGTCTGTGGAGGTTTTCACTGTTTACAAAGATAGTTAAGTTCAACTGGACTTCTTTTGTGATGTTGGAAACCTTTCAACACCTATCTCATTAGCTTCCACAGTTAAAAAAAAATTAATGTAGAAACACCCCAGCATTTATAGATACACTCGACATTCAGATGGCCCAACACTGGGGGTTGAACTCTAAAGGTCAGGATTTGTCAGTCTTCAAAAATGTAAGGAGAAGTGACATTCTTTTGAGGACAGTGAGGTAGAGACTTTGGACAGATAGGAAAAATGGTTCACAGGAGTCATGAAAGAAGTTTTGTACATCCACCCGAAACAACCATTTAAAAATGGGTGTGAGCCTTCAGGCACTATAGGCCTGATTTATTAAACCTCTCTAAGGTTAGAGAGGACATACTTTCTTAGTAAAGCTGGGTGATCCAGGAAACCTGGAATGGATTTCTCAAAAGTCATTTACTATTTGTTAGGAAATGTTTTTCATCCTGGACCAGATCCATTCCAGGTTTATGTGATTATATGTCACCCGCTTATAATGCTGTTTTTACATATCTGGATAGATCCGAAGGGATTAATGAAGTAAAAATTGCTAATGCCACTGATATGTTCCCAATAAGACCCTGGTCCACCAATGAGTGGCCAAAAAGAGTAATGGACTCTGCCAACCATCTTGGTGATGGCAGGCTTCTTATAGGATGCCGTCATTAAATATAATAAGGGCAGAGTTGATTTAGAAAGCAATTTGGTGTTGTGAGCCTAGCTAATTACCATCACTGTTGCAATGAAGGATAAAATATGAATAAATACCTGTAAAGTTTTTCAGTGGAAACATATATGCTTTACTACAGGTGTTTCTAAATCTATAGTGTGAACAAATTCTTCTAGCTGTGTTTTCTTTTTAGCCCAAATGGAAACCCTCTCTTGTGATTTGTGGCAGGATTGGCACACAAAGAACACTTCAAGAAGCTATTGGACCCATAGTCTTGAAAATATAAACTATTACAATGCCCCGATAACAATCTAGACAAAAAAAGAAACAGAATTGCCACCTTTTGTTTTCAAATATGTTTCTTTATTTCAATGTCAATGAGTGAAACCATTCAAAGAATTAATACAAAACACAGGCTAAAAAAATAATCCTATGCAGAACACAAAGTCTCTCTCAATATTAAATCACTATGTTTCCAATAACGGACCTTTATGATGTTCTTATTACTTCATTCACCGCGAACATCACTGTCATGTATGTGGCTACTCGGGTGACAACCCTAAATGAGGTACTTAGAATGTGTTGCACAATAGAGACAATTTACACTACTCCAGGACATCTAGGTAGGTCACAGGTCACATCTCCCCTGTCTTCCTTTAGAGTAGATGTAATGTATGTTGCCTAGAAATTTGACTTTAGTCAGTCGTAACATTTACAAGACATTCAACTTTATCTGTAGAAAGATCATCAACATATTAAATCTTCTCAGGGTTAAAAAAACAGCATAGGTTATATGCTGCCTAAATCAAGGTTAAAATTTAGCATATATACTCTTCCTTATTAACTACAAGATTTAAAGTGCTTATATAGGTTTCAACCTACTCAATAACCTAATTGTTTTAATATTTCAATTATATTCACAAAAATATAAAGCCAGAGACGGGTATTTACTGATTACCCAGTTGTTCTACCAGATGGGTGGATTTTCTTAGTAGATTGGTAAAGGGAGCCTTTGACCTTTCCAATAAAAAACTCCATTTTAGTGGTGAACATCTGCCCAAGATTCCATTACATGGTATCAAACCCATAAATGCCTCCTATGTGCCCCTCTCTGCAGGAGACCTCCCAGTGATCGGTGTAGTATAAGCCCTAAAAAAGTTCTAAGTGTACCTTAAAAAGTTCTAAGCTTACCTCTTTTTCCCACCTGTGGTGCCTAGATAAGGATGACTGTGATTACCCCCTTAAATTTGTAATCGGGGGGGAAAGGTATGCTTCTAAATATTTCACCTATTAAGGGAAGGTAATTTGGGGAGGGGGTCTAGATAGTGTAATCAGACTTTACATGTTGCTTTTTACATTTACGGTTTTCAGTATCTAAAACTTTAATCCAAATGTATAATAAACTTGTAAAGTAACGACAACAGAGATTGCCGATCCAGGGAAATTCCGAATGACTCGCAGGATCGGGAAGAATTTTTTCCCCCCTCTTGGAGCAAATTTAACCGTGCTTTAGGGTTTTTTTTAGCTTTCAACCTGACAATGTAATATGTAAGAATATATATTTACAAACTCATTCATATATCATTTTACCCCAGTATGGTGCTTCTTTCTTCCTAAAATTGTATTTTGTACCCATGTTCCCATAAGGGGCACCAATAGGAGTCCTATGACTAGTAGAGCCACATGATAAATCAAGTATACATAAAGTTCCGGGGCTCTTTAACCTGACAATTAAATAGGACTTAGTAAACAGTAAAGGCATATTCTTTTGTCAATGGAATGGCAGTTAGGAGATCTTAGCACCAGACGTTCAGTTAATTCGTACCCCATCTACAAAATGAAACTAAATCAGAGAGGGTTCCAAAATGATTTCTGGCTTGTAAATGTAATAGTAGGCATCCTGTAATGTTTTATTTATGTCATGTTATATTTTGGAAAGTCTAATAGAACATCTATGCCACAATTTATGGAAATAGATTGCCATGTTTAGATTAATTTACAGATGGTGATCTGTGGTGAGTGAAGACTCTGTGAGCTTCTTCACAAAGAAAAGGACTGCATGTTTGGATACATTTTCTAATTTTACTTGTTCGTTTCCTATCTCTCATTTGTTCATGTAACTCTATCATTGTAGAAGACACTGAGAATACAAACCTCTCTGTTGACTGATCTGTCCAAACCCCACTGTCTTCAAACCGTGCAGCCTCCACCATCCAACTCTTGCAGAATTGTGAAATGCCTGTCTATGTGAATGTTTAAAATGCATCTTTTGCACATAAAGCATGAAAGTCAATTCTATTCTCTCTTAATTTTGAAATGAATATTTTATAGAACCTCTTCTGTGTTGTTATTGTCCTTGTGCCCATTGGAGTGATTAAACTTCCTTCCCTGACACAATGTGCACATTATTTCCAGATGTGCACAGGTCGTAAATATGACCGAGGCTCAGAATCCTCCCATTCTCCACCGATGGTGCCATGGATATTTTTGAGTTCAGCTCTCAATTTTGCAGTCCTTGGAGACACTTGAATTGGGTTGGTTGGGTATAAGAAACTGAAACAAAAGTTCACAGGATCCAGGGAATAGAACTTGGTTTTTCCTTACTCAATTTCCGGTTGCACTGAGCAAGCTTAAATACCTTTTCTAGGGCATCTATCAGAGGTAGTTTAGATCTGCACCTGTCAATAGCAAACTGAGAATGGTAGAGTGGGAACTCCTTCTCTCACATGGACAGATAGGCATTGACACCAAGGGAATGTTAACAGGAATCAGGATCTGATTTTACAGACGCTCGTAGACACGGCTGCACCTGAGTTAGTTGTGGCCAGTAACACTTGTACAACACACTGTCATAATGATACAATGCAATTAAAAACCTCTCCAATGGAGACATATTCTGCCAGGTTGCTATTGCTCTCTTTTAAATAAAAATGATTGCCCTTTCTACTGGATAGCGTGCCAATAGTCCATTTTTTGGTTCTTTGAAACTTTGTCCCCAATCTCCTTAGATATTTTCATTTGGGTAAACAGAATACCCAGTTGTAATTGCTTGTCACAGCAAATAATAGAGATAGAAATGGCATAAAAAGCACATTTTTAATACACATGGTTACATCCAACACAAATGTCCCCAGAGTCTGATTCATCTACGAGGATTTATTAACCTCTGGTTGAGCACCCCAGGTAATGTGTACAAAGACAAGGCCAAAAACACCAACAGCATGCAGGTCAGCAACAGACCAAAGACATGCCACTTGTAATTCCTCCACATTAGTACGCAAACTATACGCAACGGGTTCAGCAGCCATGCCAGACTGGTATTAGGACGACTGTACGATGGATGGAGTCACCATTTTATTGTAACAAACAAGGCAAATAACAGCAACAACAAACACAAAAATAGACAAAACAAAGAGAAAAGAAAAAAAATTATAATTCACACGATAAAACTTATAAATAAAATAATAAAATTCTTTACAACATACACAAACTCAAATTAGTGCAAGGCTGGGAGGTGTTCCCTATATTGTAAAAGGAGGAAGAAAAAACATTGAAATAAACAGAAACATGATGGTGAAAAAAAAAAATACTGCTAGAAATGTCACATAATACACAACTCAAATGCAAACAACAGTGAATGAAGTCTGGATTTGGAAAGTTTACCCTGTGCTCTGTAATGGATATTGTGCTTTGATCACTGAATGCATGGAGGGTATTGCATTGTGTTGTATTTCTTTCAATAAATTCATTGCTACTTGTTTGAATGATGGGTATTACCTTTTTTTCTAGAAAACATCTTTCTTGGCGCAGAGCTGTGGCACTTGTTCAAATCTCATACAAAGGCCATATACAAAAACTATATAGAGCCCTGGTGCCCAAGCAAGTACGGGCCAGTGTTGATGGGTGTGTTGGATTTATATCAGTGGATCAGTTTGATGTCAATTTGAGACCCTTCTAATGTCATCGACTTGCTTTCAGTTTTCCCTATGGACTACACGACCTAAAGCAAACAAAAGCCCATGGACACAGGCCCTTTAGATTACTACATTTACTTATTTGAGGCCTTTGGGCTTCCACATGTTTTAAAACTTTTACAAAATTGAAATTTAGGGTTTCGGAGACACAATGCTCCATTAAAGGTCCCAATGCAGAGAGCTGAGAATTATTGGACCAACTCCATCTATTTTATTTAAAAATATAAAAAAAGCCTAGGTCTTGTTCAAATAAAAAACGCTTCTCTTGTTCCAATACTCACCTTTTTTCCAGTGTTGTCCCCACGGACAAACCACTCGTCACCCAGGTTGATTTCCTCTACTTCCTGACTCAAGGACCTGACATGGTGCCACATTATTACATAGAGCTGCTCTATTCCGCTATCAGGACCTATATACCACAGGAAGACCTGCCCACCATAGAAAGACCTACCCACTAAAGACTGCTGGAAAACAGGTATATAAGTTTATTAAAAATAGGTTTTGCACGGTGGCTTCAAGGGGGTTAAGGAAAAACATTGGGAGGGAGGTGGACTTGGGACATTGGGATTTAAACTGTAAAGCTGTCAGCAGTAAAATTACATTGCTGAGAAACTTGTGCTTTAAATATATGTAGTTAAAAATGACAAATTTAAATCCACAAGACCAGCTGGAACCTGCCAGAAGTACTTTAAATATTATTATACTTTTTAGTATCATTATTATTTATGGTACTCAAATTATTGATATTTTAAGGCTCAGATTAGTCGATCATTTTGTGCTAGATAATAAATAAAACTCTAAATAAAATATATTCATTTGAGCAGAAACAACAACTTACAAGTTTACGGGAAAAATGTTTACACGTTTCCAAACAACATAATAATCTGAAAACTGTCTCTTATAATACAACTCTGGAAGTACCCATACGCAAAGATTGTAGATATGAGCCTCCCAGTTGGACTGGAAGACTGACTATAGGTGTGCAAGGATCAGATTTAAATATGATAACTGCTGTTGGAAAAGTTAATTGTCAAACTAAGACCGGTGTTTTGTGATTCCTTGCGAGAACACATTTTGTTTCTTGGAAAGTGCTTGGTGATAAGAATGATAAACTACCGATGAACTATATGAGTATATACACTCTTTTTTTCACTGGATATCTTAAAGTGCATGCCATTAAACCATGATCCACTATTTAACTGCCTACACCATTTTTGTAAACCAATCAAATGCAGTAAAATCATAAAATACTTGAAACGGCAGCTCTGGGAGGCTACAGATATGTCATGTAATCTCGCAAAAGAAAGGGTCAACCAAAAGAAACTTAGATATTCTCCTTCAAAAAGGAATTCCAGAGGAGCAGTTTCAAAAGCCAAGTAGTTTGAGGATTCTTCTACCATCATAAATGTTAAGGAGTAGGAATGGCGGAGTGGAATGACCTAATATGATAAGACTTCTTGATGTGTTTTGTCTTAAATGAAATGGCTGAAGAAGACATATGGAGAATTTAGAGGACATCTAAGGACAAAAGTCTCCTTCCCCTAAGAGGAAAAATCCACTTCATTCTATTTTAGTGGCCCCATCCTACTTTGAGGATGAAGACACAAGGCTTGTAAAGACATGAAGAATCAGGATTCCTGCAAACATGGGGAAATATATCCACTTACTTTAGCTCCACTTACTTTAGTAGATTTGCTTGATTCAGAAATCAAATATTTATAAAGGGGTCTCAATAATCATCTTATCTTTCATGGAACTATCATTTCCATCATGTCGCTAGCAAGGAAGTGCTGAGGATCATCATGCCATCATCCTAATCTTTGGAATAATAATGCAAACTTTCGTACCCTACTCTTTGGACAAAGCTTTAGAAAACATCTTTTGTCTTATCTGGAAAATCCCTGTATTGCAAAATTGTTGCCTAACCAAAATGTTTAAGACTGGACATTGTGACATTTACCACTTGTTTAGCTATTGCTAAATATTAAAAGATTGAAAAATCCTAGTGGTTTTAGTTTGGTCAGTGTAGAACATGCCTTGTGTTGGGCAAAAAGGTGCATAAACTCAATGACAGTCTAACCTACATAAATCTCACCAAAGAGAATTCTCCTAGAACTAAAAGTTCTGGAAATTATCCATGTTTAGAAAGAGGAAAGCTTTTGTGGCTAAAGGAAAAGCCTATTTATAGGCCAACGCCTCATCTTTTTGGGCAAATGATTGCTTTTCCCCCATCTTGCTGCTTCTCAGTAGAAACTAATAAACAAATTCACACAGAAAAATGTTTTGCTGAAACCCATCACAATACTAAAAAGTCTATGATGGAAAGGACAAACATTTTGAGCAAGGATAGGCACTGCAGAGTCTTTTCTTTTCTGGCTTCTCTTCATGCTCCCAACAACTTCTTGACCATATATCCTGGCATGCTGTACAGGAAGAGTGCCACCATCGCCAGCAGAAGCAAGGCCAAGACGATCTTAATGATGAGCCACTTGTAGCGATTACAGATGAGGTACTTGATGGACTTAAGGGGGTTTAGGAACCAGATGAAGGATGTGTCGGGCCGACTGTCCAAGGTGGGGAGGAGCAAGCAAAATGGGAATTGGAGATGAAGGAGAGGAAAGAGGTAGTTATGGTTAGTAGAAACATATTAACATTGTTATCTCTGAAATGTAAAATTAGTTTGTTAGTAAAAGGGAGGTGGTTGGGTTTACTCTATGAAGTGCAATAGGTCCTTACACAGCTGCTGTCAGCTTTCATGTTACTACCACTACCATTAGACCTAAATGCCAATGAAAATAGACATTTTTCCTGGACTTTCTTCAAAACTGAATCCCAATACTTTACAGCTCCTTACAGATACATTATAATCTGATGGCAAATAAAATCTTTCCAAGAACATGCACATATGGATTGGCCAACAATGTATGTATATTGTGTGGTTTGGAGAGAAAGCAGAAGGATATCTACAGGGCTCATTCAAAAACTCTTTTAATCGGCAAGAGCAATCCACCCCAGGCTTACAATTCTTATCTTCAACCAGATATTGTATCTGGTACAAGGAAACTCTTATATTCCCAAGGTGTATATAGCGGGCCCACCCACTAAAATCAACAAGAGAAAAAAACTCAAAAGTGAGCTTGAAGAAGGCTTTTGAGGGCCAAAGTATAAAATACGCTTGCAATTTTACTTGTTACATATTAAATAGAACAAGCATACAATGTGATATTCTAAAGTAAATTCTGTTGTACATATCTGGGTTTAGTTTGAGTTCATAAAGTAAAGGTCTCGTGTCCTGACGCATTTCGCCTGTATAGGATGTTTCAGGGGAGTTTTCCAAATAAGGTGCATCCTATAAGAACATTAGGGATACTCTGTGGTAGATAGATAACAAAGTTCTCCACAGATCATCAGTTCTAGGGATGTCCCAAGAGTACACTAGTGTTAAATAATACTTTTAGAAGATAAGCAGGGTTACAGACGTGATTTAAGAAGAGCTGTTGCAGCCAATGTTAAGGAGCCTTACTGTTTCTGATCCTTTTTGTTTCTATAATAACAAATTATAGTATATTCTTGTTGTTTCTCCTATTATAGAAGCCTCTGTAATGGGAGGCTCCCTGGAAGAAGCCCATACAGGCGAAATGTGTTGAGAGATAAGACTTCATACTGCCTTTACTGTATGGAACTTGGAATGTTACATTGTTTGTTCTATTTATTATGTATCAAATAATATTTCAAGCTTATACCTTACTTTGGCCCTCAAAACCTGTCTTTTTTTAACCTTCCTTTTGATTTTTTTTTTTCCCTCTTAAGTTTTAACCACACACTTTTTGTCTGTTGACACCTTTGATTCACCCTGTGCTTTGCCTATGCGGGGCTAAAAAAAAGAATAATTACCCCTCTTCCTACCTGTACCTCTCACCTTCCTAATGCCCCCCCCCCCCAACTTTACGCTCAACCAGCAGGAGCAATGAAAGTAAACCTTTTTGAGTCACGCAATTTGTAACTTCTCAGGTCTGAGAATTCTCTCTGGAACTCCTAACGGTTGGCTTTTCTAAGATTTTACGTATAAAAGCCCTAACAAGGAGTACATAACCCAAGATGTCTGATCTTCCATTGGTTTATCAGAAATGCCTCCTCCTAATATTCTATAGTAATAGATAAATATTTTTGCCCAATATTTACGGAATTTTCTAATTGGATTCAATTGGAGAAATATGTATATCCTGGGTAAGAAAAGCAAATCTTGGGTAAACACATTTATAAAGAGACCCTCGGTATTCCTATTACATTGGCTTGACTTTGTTACCAAAGGCCCCACTTTCCCCAATTTAGATTGAAGTGATGTCTGCCAACCTCCCCCTATCCAATGAGATGCTTGGCTTTTTTGACTGGCTAAGCAATGAGACTGTCTGAAATCAATGGGATCTTTCTTTGACTTATATTGTGGTTTTATCTTACCAGTGTTGAGAATGGGCAACATTTAAAAATTATATATATACATACATATATATATATATATACACATAAGTATATTAAAATACACATATATATATATATATATATATATATATATATATATATTACGCATAAAAATGGAACAGCAAGAAATTATTCCAATTACAAAACCTAAAACATTTTAAGGCTTGTGCCCTTATTAAAATAAAATCGTAATATATTTTGCACATGGTTTATTTATTATGCTTGGGACTGAGAAATTAAATGTAGAATACTTAGTTTTTTGTGTCATGTAACTAGAAAATGATGTATTTTTTTTAGATCCAGCAAATGGAGCTTTAAAAATATTTTCACATGTTTATTTCTATCATCATGAAAATATCCCATTAAAAGAGCTCAGTAGCTCAAAATGACTCACAGAATCAACTGTCCCCTTGCAGCAACTTAAAGAGAAGAATTGTAGAAGAGGTATAGAAAAAGTAATGGTGAAAATTTAAATCAGAGAATGACAGCGAGATACGAGAGGACAATACCATGGCAGACCCTCCTCAGGCTCCGAGGATCTTCTTCACTAGGTATCCAGGCAAGGAGTAAAGGAACAGGCCCAACATGAGGAGGAGAAGGATGAGGATGAGGATTTTCAGAATCAGCCAGCGGTAAGTATGCCAGATAAAGTAGCGGATAGACTTCAGGGGGTTCAGAAACCAAATGAAGCTGGTGTCTGGCCGACTGGTGATAGGAGGAGGAGGAAATCAGAAGATAGGCAGCCCGAAAACAAAGGGAGGAGAATAATGAAAAAGTCAACCAGGGGTTACATGGAACATCGAGTGGATGTTAGCATGCATGAGCTTTTCTATTCTTCTGCCGGAGGATCTACAATTAGACATTGTGGGTTGAGTGTTAAAAATTAAAGTGTACCTGTGGCCAGGCATTGGGCCTTAAAGTATTTACCTATGCTTAAAAAGGATCTGAACAAGAAAAGACGAATGACCAGTAACCAGTATTGCTTGTGGCCTCCTTGAAGCTAGGTTTTTAACCCTAACTTACAAACCCTATCTTGCAATGAGCTGTTCAGTCCGCCTAAAGACTTTTTTTGGAGGAATGAGAGCAGGACAGGGAGTGAAGGAGCATCTCTACAACATATACCCAATTAGCTCTAAAACCCAGACAGAAATCTCAAGGTCTCAGAAATCTGGTTTGGTGATGTCACTCCAAATCACTTGAGACAACAGTGACTTAATCTTCATCTGCAGATATACATTATGATGCTATAGGTCCAGGTGTGTCAAGGCCACTGGAGGGAACCTCTAGGAATAACTTTCAGGTCTGTAGGGAACACCTATTCACAGTATATTAGTGTGTTGGTCAGTAGTAAGAATTCCTCTTACATTGCTGGCCTGTCAGATGGCTGTCACCCTTACAAATAGCCAAAAAGATCATTGGTGTCTATTAAATGGACCTGAGAAATACAAATTACTCATTGCTCAAGGAATCACTAGTAATCTCTGTAGGAACCCTGGTTGAAAAACACTACTTAAGGATATTTTTTAATGTTAAGTGCTTTCTAGAAGGTATCTCAACCTACTTCTGCTTTAAATGATCCCAACCAATTGCTGCAGAGAGACTTTTACTAACAGCATGTCAACCCCAAGCAGTTGATATTTATGGTTATCGATCTGATGTGTTTATAAATATCAGTCAAAATTAAAAAAAAAATCATGTCGTACAAATCAATTCAGGAGCTCCCATTTATCTTGTGGTTCTCCCCAACTCCAACTATCAGATAGACAAAATATTACACGTGTGTGTGCTTTGTCAATGGATAAATCAATCAGGTTACTCATTTGAGTTCAAAATGGCTAACTGATCCACATAGGCTATTCACACACATTAGTTGGTATGCTTTTTTCACTTACTTTGGTTTTTCCAGAGGATCTGGCTCATTACGTCCGAGACCAGCTGGGGACTTCTCAGCCTCTTCTGCTGTTAGTAGATGGAGCTCTGCCTCCACTTTACCCTAAGGGAAAGAATAGTGTGTTTAATAAATAAGACCCAATGTCTTGTGTTTTATTGTCCCAAGGTTCCAACTCTTTCCCACTTATTAAAATCTAAATCCAAAAATAAAATAAATTTGTGTAATATTGGTCTTTACAGTTGAAACCTCAGAATTAGAATTCCCAATTTGTCTGTGAGATTGCCAGGGAGAGTTGCCTTTGGAAAGAGATTTTCTTAACTCCTTTATCCCAATTGCTTTCTTCATACAATGATCTAAATAAACCAACTGGGGGTTAGTGATATCCTAATGATGGTATCACAACAGCAATGGGACACCAATAGGGGTATGGCTAAGCGTTTACCATATTACATGCAAGGAAAGCTCTAATTGTTACAATGCAATTTTTTGGAGGATCCCCTAAATTATTATACACTAAAAAAATTGTTCATGTGCAGTGCACCTACAGTATGGAACCTTCAGTGGCCACATTGAGCATGCTCACCTTTATCACTACACTCAGAGCTGCAGTGAGTACATACACCCTGTATACTGAACTTGGCTAGGAGTTCAGGTGGCTACAGTGGACCTCAAGCACCCATAAACCAAATACCTTCTGCAGCGAACTTTCCAATCTGTATCATAGTAAATTGTCATGCTCTATGAGGGGTGATATAAGATCTTTTTCTTTTTTACCCTGCAGGTCACCTGACCTGCAGTAATTTGGTATTTCTTTTGCTTGACTCCTAAGTCTAACCTTTCCTGAAAAAGCAGATGTTGATCTAAGAAACATGTTGAAATACAAATCTTTATTCATCTATATGGGGGTTATGGAATATGAAAAAGGGGTCTAATGGCTGGAATGTGGACCTGGGGGTTATGGATTATAGCATAAGGGTCTTAGAGCTGGCATGGGTACCTGGGGGTTATGGATATTGACATAGTGGCCTTTTGGCTGAAATTTGTACTATATTGCTATATGAGCTTATATTATTTTTTAGTCTTTAAAGTTTATCAAAAGCCAAAGTTTTTCTGCTAGACCCATTCAACATACAACCAAAGGCAAATTTTAAATGGTTGTGTTAACATTTTTTTCAGAAAAGAAAATGTTTGGCGTCTTACAGTGAGTTCAAGTTCATCATTTTCATTCCTGGCAACAAACGGCCACCATCCTTTCACTCTCTTCTGTTTGAAGATAGAGACCATTGGCAAATCTACCTCTGGTGCCACCATATCTATGGAGCATTGCTTCGCTGTCTTGGCCCCTCGAGGGAAACGGTTCAAGTCTAACTCAATGGCCCCTGTAGGAAGGAAATAGGGTCAATGTAATAACAAGCTGCTTTTGGAAACCTGTAAGGGGAATTAATAAAGGATTTGTGTAGGAATGACCCAAGTTTACAACTAAACCTTACTTCCCTATATAGACCAGCATTATTTTTTTTTTCTTGTATCATGTTTTGTTTTCCAGAATAGGCTTTATCACTCCCCGTGATCAGCATACTTGCAACATTTTTGCAGAGAATGCTGAGCGGACAGCTCCAACTGATATAGGTAGAATTCCAAATTCCAAAAAGACCTTTCCCTATACACAGTAAGTGAGGCAGCAGCATTGAATGGAATGCTGGTTATTATTTTGAGTACCTCCACATTCTATGTGGGCAGTACAAAACTGTTTTCAGGAAGGTATGTAAAACACATTGGTGTCCCTCCCACCAGCTCTCACGTCTGTACTGTAAAAACATTATAGGGTAGTGTTCTCCCCAGCCCCATTTTAGCTGGGTGCACCACCCACCACTTTTCAATATCCATCCATCCAAATAACAAAAAAGTTAGTTGTTTAACAATAAAATAGGTCACCACCCGCCTACAGCTTCTTCCCACCCAGCTTGAGATGCCACCAATGGTAGCAGTATGTAACCTGAAAGCCATGGCACAGTTTTTCATTACAGGTAACCCTGAACCTGCAACAGCTTGTCATTAAATATTATCTGTTCTTATCTGTCCATACATAGTTAATAACTCCCAATAATTATGTAATAAACAGTCATACCCAAGAAGTCATCAGCAGAGAAGTGGTCTGCATCCCAGACTTGTAGAGTAAGACGTGCCGGGATCTTGTATTCCGTCTCATCCCAGGAGAACATGGACTCCTTCTTTGAGATGACAATCTTCTCCTCCGCCATCAGATAATCAAATGGGAAGATAAACCTCCAATTAAAGTTTCCCTCGCCGGTAAGAGAGTGGTAGTGGACATCTGTGTCTTGCTTGTCCTCCTGTTGTCCCTTCAGCCACCTATGTGTCCCATCCAGAGATAGAGTCAGAGGAAAGACTTACACAAAATATTCTACGGATCATTGACCATAATGATATGCTTTATTGTTGGGATGAGTGTGGTTTACCTACAAGAACTTGTGCAAAGGGACTAATACACAGTTCACTATATCCATATCTTGGTTATTAGCTTAACTTTCTAGTACTTGGCCTGGTCATGGGAGACAAATAAATGTCCCAGCCAGTATCTGCTCATATAGTCCTGGATAGATAATCAGGTTGTATTACAGCTACATGGTACCAACATTATAAAGCATAACAAAATATATATGGCACAATCCAGAAAGTTTTGGGTCTTAAAAAGGTCAGCAAACATACAATACGGATATCTCTGCACCAAGCATACAATGTAGATATCTCTTCATACTCTTTCATGAAAAAGCTGATAGTAGTTACAATATGGTGTCATTTAAACCAGTTAGGTGTCCATTCTACATCGGAAGGCTAAGAATTAGATTTTAACAGGCCACATTCAATACTAAAAAATATTCTCACTATTAAAGAGTCAGTCCAGTGAAAACCTAATTTCTATTTTGAAAAGGAGTGACTGAAAATTGAAAAGCATACATTGCTTTTGAGGATTTTGGCGGTCAGAAGCCTATACTTGACACTGTTTCATTTTCTTGCTGCAACCATTACAATGGTCTCAGTCCACCAGTTACATTTTTCATCAATGTTTCACTACTGGAGGATAGAGTCACCATAAATCTGGCTGTTTGGCTTCCAGTATCAGACAAGATTGGGTACATTCATGGTGGTCTGGTTGCAGGCTCCTTGTATGTCTACAACATGTTAGCCTATTGGTGTGATACTAGACTATCCAGTCAGCTGGGTTAGAAAGGGATCTGTTCAATTGTGCTGGACTGATGGTGGGAGTGTAAAACCCATGTAGCTTTATATATTGGGTTTTGGATTTATAATAGTTGTATCGGAAGAATTAGGTCTAGAACGGTGCAGAATCATTCCTAAATTGTACGTTATGCCCATGTAGCAGTCATCTGACCACCTCTAAGTGGACTAGCCATCTAATATGCTCTACAAAATTATTCTAATACATTTTTGGATCATACACATTTATGATGTATTTATAAAAAAGATAATTTTGATTATTATAACATTTACATGCTTAACATACACAGCAGGAAAATGCACACAGATACAAACCCACATGCCCCACACAGGAAAGAAGAGGAGAGTTATCAATGCAGAAATCATGTTAACATATTTTAGTTTAGACATGAATGAAAGGAAAATGAAAGGAAACGTAGCATGCAGTATACTCCATTGATGCATCATCTTCATCTTCACAGCCAGCTTTTTCTCTGCAGAGAACCTCTTTGTTACTGAAGGGTCCACAAGGTGTTTCAAAATTGTTTATGTTGCCAAGGTGTGAGGTAAGCAGCCATTGTGTGCTACGAAATCACTTTATTATTATGCAAGCTGGATCTTAGAGAAACTAGTTCTCTAGCTATGTCGGACTTGGAGCTGGTGTTGTCATTTCTTATCCCACTGCTACCTGATGATCTAACTTTAAATCAAATTGGTCATTTAGAACCAATGAGAATGGAGAAGCATGGAGCCTCAGCATTTGATAATAAGTGTGTGTGTTTTTTTTATCATGGGAGCAGAGTTCAGGGATCACACGATTAATTACAAAGAAGTTTGGGAGTAGGGGTGGTACAGACAAGCAGTGTACAGATGATACACTGTATAGAGTAGGTAGTTTGGCAAATTCATGGCATACAAAAAAGTCAAACACCTTACTATCAAGATATACTAACCTTTCCCCATTCTTCCTTAATCACTACACCAGGGATAGTTAGTCCCATGTAAGCTCTAAACTAACCCACCAGAGCTTACACGTTCACATGGGCGCTTTCTACACTTCCATGTGACATGACTAGGCCAATCACAAGACACCAGCACTCTCATATGCTAAGTATATCCTGAAATGCCAAGTATCACTGCGAGCTCCATGGCAGAGAAGATTGCGATCCTTGTTGGTTATTGGATGGCCACTGAAGATGTAACTCCTGCACATACTCTATCTGCTCTATGGTGACTTTTGTTTTTTTCAATTTAGGTCCACGCTGAGTGACCCTTTTTCTTTGTCCCGCATGCATTTTTGTTTTCTGTTTTTAATAAAGTGTGCCTTTAATATATTGGACCTTCATCATTGAGAGTGCTACATAAATGTCACTGTCTAATGGTTAGGGTAACTTTTATTAATACTGGACCCACTTACAGAATGGTTCACACATTAAGGCAGCTTCATTCTGCAAATAGATGTTCTAAAATTAGCCTAATTCACAATATGGCTGCCATGTTTTTTGCACTACATCATAATTGAGTGTTTCTCAACCAGGGTTCTATGGAACCCTAGGGTTCCTCCAGAGGTTTCTAGGAGGTTTCTAGAAATCTCAGCCAGGAAACTATCTGCATGGAGTTTGCAGGTTCTCCCCATGTCTGTGTGAGATTCATCCCAAAAACATGCAGTTAAGAGTAATTTGCTACACCCCAAAAATAAAAACTGACCCTAGATTGTATTAAAGACATATGACTATGTTAGGGACGTTAGATTGTGAGCCCCTTGGACTTTGTGCTGTGTAATATGATGGTGCTTTATAAATAATGTGTAATATTATTAATACTGGCTATCTGTATGGTCAGTTGTTCTTACCAAAGACACCACACTAATGTACTGTGAGTTGTGGATATAGTAACTAACGCAGGGGTTCCCTGATGACCTGATTTTTTTCATGGGGTTGCCCTATGTTAAAAGGCAGAGAAACATTGTCTTTGTTGATTGACTGTTCAGATTCCCTAAAATATGTGCCCAAGTGGTGTAGTAGCTGCTACTGATTTCATAGGCTGCAACTTCCTAAAATACTAATTTTGCCCACAACATGACCATCATCTGTGAGCATTGTCAGCCAGTACACCTTAGGACCCTCTCAGAAACAAAGAAGGTTAAAAAACACTTACCTGAGATCCAGTAACAAAAACTATAACCATTTTATATTTTGCAAGTAAAAGTCCTTTTGTTGTAAACCTTGGTGCAAACACATGAATCACACTGTATGCAGACACACCCACTCCTGGAGGCATCACTAGCTAGTGGGATTGTGTGGTGGAACCAGGGTGAGAAAGACCTCTCCAGTGATGAGGGTGGACATAAGGACACCAGGAATCAAGATCAGATCTAATATAAACTATTAGGTTATAAGAAAGACGGTGGATCCTGACCAACTGTTTCTGATATTTTCTTGTGCTTTGTCCTAGTACTCATTTTCTGGGAAAACCAGTTGTTATTAGTAAAGTCCCATCAGAAATTGCCAACTTCTCAGTTCATGTTCACAACTATTCCTATTTTAATTTCCCATTAATAATAAGTTGTATTTCCCATTGTAATAATAGGTGTAAAGATGATACATATTTCTGATCATCTAAATTACTTGGTGGCACATGCCAATGGAAGGTGCTATGATATGGTTGACCTTAAGCTATGCCTAGGGATCACCTAGGATGGTTGTATTTTTATCTTAAGATCATTTTACTTATATGGACTTTTGTTTCATTATTTTGTTTTTGGATCAATGATATTAATCAATAATGCTTATGTTTTACATCAGGGCACGTTAACTTGTAATAAAGTGATGTCAATTTGAGTTAAAACCCTGGAAATGCCCATAATTTTCCTACGAATATAATAAATTGGTAAAACTTAAACCAATTTGATGACCTCAAAAACTGAAGAGTATTTTCATGGCATTAAAAAAAACCCAATAGATCCACCACATTGCAACCCAAAGACCAGCTAGAGATGGGAGCGAGCAAGCAAAAAAGGGTGCAGCAGACCAGTGCAGTTCAGTGCAGTGACACAAGCAGTGATGAGTGACAGGGGATATGCACAATTGCTGCGCCCAGGGAAGAGGGTTAGGTAGGTTAGAAGGGTAAGGGGAGGGTAAGGGTAGGGGTATGGGTGTTAAAAGGGTCCGGGCCGTGCATCATTACCCCTTGACATAGATGTCTGACATCTTCTCTCCTGTCATGAAAGCATCATCTTCTAGAATTACTTCATCAGTGTTCCAAATTATAACACGTAGTTCAAAACTTAGTTGTCAATAGTGCGACGGTAAACATGAGGTAGACAAAGAAATCAAACAAAAAAAAAAGGGAGCAAAAAAAACAAAAAAAAAGCAAAATTCTGTTATTCACACACAACACAAAAGCGTAAAACCGGCAACAAAGGTAGCATGGGAACTGGTGTGTGCGCCACAAGTGTACACAGAAGCCCACACACAACACAAAATCAACTTTTTGTTTTTTTTTTAACTTGTACGTACCCCCTGACAAAAATGTCACTAGACTTTTCTCCTGTGAAGTAATCATCATCTTCCAGGATTACCTCATCGGTATTCCAAATTATCACTCTAAGCTCGTATCTGGCAAGGAGATAGTGAGACAAGTGAGACGTGGGCACATAAGGATCGGGAACAAGGGAGGTGTCTAGAATATCTCCTTTGTTCTGCAATCTCGAATCCACAGTTATTGGACAGGAGTCCAAGTGATATCATCATTTCTATGGGTAATACCTATTTTTAAAGCAAAGTGGATAGAAGGGTTCCATATTGGTTGTCAACTGGAGGAAATGTTTCATCTGCCAGGGTAAAACTTGGCGAGTTCAGAGTGATATCATAGTTAATAAACATCTTTATACTAAAACAATTCAATAGCAAGTTTTGTGTCTAAACATAGCAAAAATGCACTTAATTAACACAGAAAAAAGACCGAATTCCTACAGATGGAACACTGTTCTCTTAGACAATGGTATAGTGTAGTAACCAGTTTATTAACAACCAACATGATGCTTGCCCAGAATAGCAGTGTTCTACCTGTAGCTTCGGTACCCATCAAAACAAAGGTAATGTACAACATAAAATATACAAGGCCATTGGTTTACCAATTCATTTGAATAGCCTTTTCAGTTAATAGTTGGTCTTCAACTACCCCAATACAGTGCAATTTATGTCTCTAATTCCCAGTTATGTTGTTAGGTGTGCATTAACAATAGAATGCTTTGGAAGCCACATGATTATCTGTGGATTCCAAGGCATTGCATTTTTTTCAATTATTTGCTGTTTACCCTATTGAGAGCCAAAGCCTAGCAACTGGAAAGGGTCTGGGGCAATTGCATGAAAAAACCCACAGTGAGGCAGCATACCACCAACATACATTCAACTTTTCACCATGGCAGCATTATATTTATAGACCATGAAGTAGGCAGAGATGTTCTCCTTAATTCCCACTTCAGATCACTTTCTCTATTACTGATGACATTTTGGAATCAGCCAATTCTGTAACAGAATTTGACACGAGTAAAATGTAAAGTAATAATATGGAATTATTTTAGGGAAAAAACAGAGCAATGGTATAAGTTGTTTTTTTTCTAGGTGGTTTGCCTTTACCATGCTCATAAAACTAGCTACAACAAAAACAATCTTTGATTTGGAAGATAACACAAAATGATTTTTGATCTAAGAAACAAATATATTTTGGGGCAAATGTGGTACCAGGTAAAAACATTGGATAAGTCAGATCATTAGAATTCCAAGCCCTTGTCTTCACCATAAAAAATAAATTATTGCATCAAAGTCACTCCATTGGGTTCCACACACTGTCCTGACTAGAGTCAATAATAACTTTTTAATGTTAGATTAAAGTTATCAAAGATTAAAGAAACAGACCATAGGAATGAGTGTAATAAGTAAGGGACATATGAATTCAAGAGATATCCATAAGATTCACTTAGTTTGTCTTTTCCTGGCTCTCAGGTCCATCAAAAATCTGCCTCCAACTCATAGGAGACCTGTATTTATACTTCTTTGACCTTTGTGCTTCTGACATACACCGTTGTATTTAACACCCAAGCCATATCTTGCCATTCAGTCAGGGACCACCTCATCTAAATATTTGTCCTATGAACCACAGCCTTGGTTTTTGCAAAATGTGTCGGGTCAAGAAGACACAAAAACTTAATCATATGACTACATAAGTTCTCTGACTGTGCAACATCACTTGTACACAAGATAATTGTTTTCTGTTTATGTAAAAAAAGGCTGATTTTAGCTTACTTTATGTACAATAAAAGGTTTCGAATTTACTTGAAATATATTTTGTTGAAACTGCCCAATAGTAAATCCCCCACTATTACACTCATCCCTATAGTAAGTGATGAGTTTCTTTAATCTTAGAATACTTAGGCTTAGGGGCTCAGGCATAGGATTCAGGGATCACTCCCCTTTTTAATAGCTAGATAAGAGTTATTCTTCAGAAAGCTATTCTATTGGCAGTGGCCATCATTAGGGGCAAGGGTTTGGACCACATACCCCAATCTCTGATCAAAAAAAAAACATATTTAATCTATGATAGTGCTCCCTCTCCCTCATCTGCATGGATTGAGATATATAGCACTCTATTCCTTTCCTTTGATTGAACCCTGGCTCCCACATGTCTAGTATTTTATTAGTTTTGTGGTGCCACCAACAGACATGTCCTGAACTTTACCTGAAACAAGCTAACAGTTAACCTATGTCCTTATTATGGTCTAATGGTATGGTCTAAACATCATTTAAGACCATTTTTTGGGCCAATGCCTGTTAACCCACCAGTATGTTTTTGGGATGTGAAAAAGCTTCCCTATGGTATCCTGAAAGGTAGAACATTTTCATAATTCAGAAAAAAGTCTTCTTGTACCTTTTTGGTTTCCTTGGAGAGATATCGATGGCAGGACCTGGGGCCGGCATGTCCATGGGGAACATATCTACCCACATTTCTATACGACCCTGTGAAAAAAAAAGACTTGAGTGATAAGAGCCTCATACTGTTGGAAGTAATTGGTTTTCTTTGTGGTTAAAATCCAAATCAGTGAATACAGGAGCTAACCACCCTTTGCACAAAAAATATTTGATCCACTTTATTATAAGCACTATCACATTTTTCTGCAAAAGACCTATTCTGTTTACTTCACCTGTTCAATTCCTGGCTTGTCTGGATTTAACAGGGGTCGCGTCTCTACATGTTCTGGAATTATCCGACAGCCGACTCGGGGGATCTCATGCCAGTGTTGAAGAACCGAAAGGGCCAAATGTTCATCTGTCTGTTTCTTCTGACCTGCAGGTTCAATATAAAACCTCAATAAAATGCAGTAAAAAGATCATTTTAAAAAAAGAAACCATTTCCCACATTTCTGCTGTCTTTTCCTGACTCTTTCCCTCAGCTTTGTCAGAACTTCCTTATAACAATGTTGGGTCACTGTTGTGCCTTCTGGAACACATTCTGCCAAAATGACGCCCTTCATGTCATAAAACACGATGAGGATAGCTTTAATTTGGACTTTTTTGATTCTTGGTGATGAAGGTCTTTCCAGTAACTGTGGTTTTGTTTCAGGATCATACTGAAAGATCCGGGTTTTCTCACAAGTGATGACTTTTTGAAAAAGGTTTGGACCCACCTCAAGTTGCTGCAGAATGTCAGCGCAAATTTCATTGTGGGACTTTTTAGCTCTGTTGGAAAATTTTACTAAAAATTTAAAATTGAATTGCCGTTGCTCAACTTTTATACTTCTCATACATTCAGCACATGACGGGGAAACACAACGTTATTAAATAGGGACTGACAACAAACTAATTGGCAGAGAGTGCTGGTGTTTGTGGTGCACGTTTCCACATTCATGGCAAGTTCTCATAATCAGTTCTTATTGCTTTGTTTAAGAGATATAAACATAGTGTCATTATTTCCTAAACAGACGTGGCACCATCAACAAGTTTCAATTGTCACATACAGCCCATTATGCCCTCTTTTGCCCTCAAAGATGTTAGTTGAGCCTCCAACTTTGTTTAATTAATAGCTGAAATTTTGTCTTCTCTAATGTGATATGCTAAACATGAGACAAGATTTACCCTCCCTTTTTTTCTTCATTTTAGGCATCAAACCCATGCCTCTGTAAATTAAGATTTTGTTAGAAACAATTTGTGGACATGATATTCTATGAGAAATAATGCATGTAAAAATGAAACTCATCAAGTTATCTATTCTTGTATAGGTGTTTAGTTGCAACTGTTACAATTTTGTTGCATTGGTTGGACCAACATCCCACCTTGCTTAAGTAAACTGCTCAACAATGAAACTGTAGATACCAAAAAATCCATAACTTAGTCCATCCATCAAGGCATTTTTCTAATTATGTATCTCTTACCTTGGTACCCTGCACCGCCAGTTTAAGCACTGATGTCATACTTCCAATGCAGGGCCATTACACCTGTACTGTATGGGAAGATGCCAATAGACCAAAGTGTCAATGGGTGCAGGAAAGTTCTGCTTCCCGAGTAAAGGCATATGGTAAGATTTACTACTAATCTATCTAACCCTTGACAATATATGTATTTAATCCTTGTTGTGGAGAAGGGCATCCACAGTAGGAGTAATTAATAATATAAAGTTTTACTGGAGGTTGAAACAGCACCACATGTAAAGAGAATCATCTTACCATTTTCATCTTCAATCTCAGTAGGACCAGTGAAGACACGATTTAGAACTTTGACTCGTCCTCCAGGACCATAGTGGGGGCCATCAATTTTCCCTTCTTTGCAGAGTTTGGACAAGATCTGGGTGGGCTTCATGGGATCTCTCCACATGTTATAACCATGTCTGTAAGGAGAACAAAACTGTACTTACTTGTTCTTTCCTATAGCCTCTTAATGTCAAATTTGTTTAGATCTCCAAATATAACCTGTTAAGTAGGGATGGGCAGGCGACTTTCATGAGGTTGATTTTGCAGAAAAAATCCTATTTTTGCTATGGGAGAATTTTTCGAGAAAATAAACCTTTTTTTTGCATTTTTATCTTGCTGACTTTACAAGTAATTGCAAAGCCCCTGAACATAGTATTGTTACCAAACTTACTAAAGGGGTCAGAGGACCTGTAGGAATACATCACAAGTTAAATTACTATTGTTTTTACCCCACCTCTTTTAATTCATGAGTTCTTTGAGGGTAAATAAATATTAATCAGTATACAAAGATGTTGGAAAATGATGGGACCTATGGTTTCAAAGCCACCTACTGGGCTGGAATGGTTTTCCGGTTCAATGGGTGCCATACTTTTTTTTGGGTCAATGTTATTGGATTGGTTGGATGTGTTTATCCTAGCTTTAATCTTATTCTTGAAAATTTGTTGATTATTTGCATATGTAGGCTGATTATAATTTCTTGCTGAAAAATAACAAAAACAGACTTTATCTATCATTGAATAAATCAATGAATATGAAAGATCTTTGAGAAACACTATCAGAAGGCACTGATGGGGATTAAACCCACGGTCTTTGATTTATGAGACCAACACCTTACAACTTGGCCACTGCACGAGTGGAAAATGACTTTGATACGATGATAGATTGTATCATTTGTTTATCAAGGACAACAATTTCTATTTGTTTTACAGCTAAGTATAGATTTTAGAGTTTCCTCCCCCTCTTGATGAAAGCATGCACAAGGCACAGTGGCCAAGTGGTAAGGCGTTGGTCTCGTAAACCAAAGTTCATGGGTTCAAGCCCCATCTGTGCCTTAGAGCATTGCATGGATATGTTCATGGAACATACATTTCTACTCAAGATATATAATAAAATGATCGAGTAGTATTTTGGGATTGGTTGACACCCATCACTTTTCTGTTATGATAAATGCTAAAAAACTTGTGAATAGGAATGAGCGAGCTAGATTTGTATCGGACCTTTCTCACCCTTGTGATTCGCCATGACGTCGTGTTCTAACAAACGAGGGAAAAAGCAGGGGAATCATTTGTTCCAGGATGCCCCGCAGCCCAATCAGGAGAAATCTGAGCAGAGGCATATATACAGTGAACGAGGGAGGGCTTAGTCACTCAACTCTTGTGTTCTGTGTGAAGGATAGAAGCAGGGAGAGATGTGGATTGTGACAGGGACAGGTTAGGAGCCATCTGTATATATACCGTTATTGCAGTTTTTGATACTACCTGGTCCCGTTTGCTGCAGAAAAACTGTCCCACTTAAAAAAATACAGATATTTCAGTCTGATACCTCTTGCTATTTACCAAAGAAGCCAGTTTGGTACAGAAACATTTCTGCCCCAACTAAAAAAAATACAGATATTTCAGTCTTTTGATACCTCTTGCTATTTACCAAAGAAGCCAGTTTACTAAAAAAAAATTCTGTCTGACTCTAAAAAAAATACAGATATTTCATTGTTTGATACCTCTTGCATTTTAACAAGGAAGACCGTTTGGTACAGTGAAATTTCTGTCCTACTTTAAAATAAATACAGATATTTTAGTGTTTGATACCTGTTCCTATTTACCAAAGAAGACCATTTGGTACAGTTAAATTGTTGACAATGGACTACACCCAGCTCTAGATGCCAGTTATCAATGCGGTCAACGCTCCGTCTCAGGGCCTACCGCCTCCCCCTGTTACTGCTGCTGCCTGTCAGTACTCTGTTCACTTAAATTGTATTACACAGTTTTGAGTGGCATTGATGACGCACTACACCCAGTTCTCCATGACACTTACCAGTGCGGTCTCCCTGGTGATAGCTGACCAGAGGCCACACACTACTGCTGCTCTCGCTCCCACGCTCCGTCTCTGGTCCTCCATTCTTTTGCCTAATGTCACCAGGCTACTTGTCCACAACTATATGAGTGGCATTCCTAACACATGTCATCCAGATCATGATGCCAGCTAGCAATGCGGGCTCCTGCTGTTTTGACGGCAGAGACTGTTGCTAGTGGGTTCACACGTAGCGCCACCCTTTCTCAATGTCCTAATGTTTATGCTGCCTTCTGTATGCTGTCCATCACGCAAAAATCCTATTTGCCTGCTGTCATTTTGCCTGCTATTTTCTTGAAAACCACTATGTCTTTTGGAACTTTTGGTGGTTCTAACATGTATAGGGGCTTTGCTATTAATGTTTAAAGTCTGCTCATTGACTTTATTCGGTTTGCTAAAATTTCGTGGACCCATCGGAATTTCGAGGAAATTTTTTGCGAGACTGTCAGAGGCCTTCGCGCTCATCCCTACTTGTGAATGCATCCCAAAAAAGCCAAAACCTCCTGGAGCCCAAAACGTACTTGGCAATGTACTTATGCTTTAAAAGAAAATAATAAATTATGTTTTCAAAATATTATAAAATAGTGATTAGTGTAATTTATATCGATATACATACATAGCATATGTTTGTGATATCCCACACGTTGCTCTGTGCTTGCTGTAATAACGGTTCTCCAGGTCGATCTTGGTCTCTCCAATCAACTCATCAGTCCCCACTAAGTCCCAGTCATAAACTGCCACTGTTAGCATGGATTCCATGGGGAATGTGGCCTCAATATCAAATGACCTGGTCAAAGCAATTTAAATATTAAAAAATACCATTGATGTAATGGGGACGACAAGTTTGGATATATACTTTATGTTTTGCCGTAACTATAAGACACGTGACACATTTGTGTAATGGTCATGGAGATGGTTGAAGATCTCCAATACTGGAGAAGTTAGACTGTCATGGGAGAACTTGGTGTGACACTGGAAACCTGGAATGGATCTGGTCCAAGATTAAAATATCTGCAAACTAAAAGCAATTGATGTTTAAGAAATCCATTTCATATGTGTTGGATCGTTTAGATTCCTCCTTGAAAGTTTATTGTTTGCAGTCTTGGAGAGCTTTGAAAATCAGGCCCATTGGCTCCTTATGAATGAACAATATGGTATTTGTATGTATGGTTCTATAACGTGGTCTTGATGGGTCGGTTTTAATATGACAGACATATAAAATGAATAACTCACTTTCCAAAGACTGGGTTTAGTTGTTTGGATATGTAGTTCTCTTTGTCTTTAATTTCAGTTTTGCCCAATTTTATTACAACGTAAGGATCAGCCTTCCCATTGATGTCAGCAGGATGTAAATCTGTAGCCTACAAGGTAAAGAAAGCAAGTTATTATTTTTCAGTGTAATGTCTTGCGATAGATTTTTACTACAACTACATCTAGTTTTATCATGAAAAAACTTTAACTATAGAAACAGAAAGCTGCAAGAATATAAATAAGCACCCATTGGACTTTTCTTGATTGACAAGCCCTATCTTCAGCCAGATAGTTTTTGTATATGATAGCTAAAGGAATTTATATTGCAGAAAAATAAGGTGTCATTGAGAGTTTTATGTATGGTATTTAATTTTGTCTTAAATATTATTTTTTATAGCTGCCTTTGTGATGTGGACACTTTTCATTGGCTTTGCAGAAACACTGATGTCAGTGTAAGGACACTGTTGAGGTAGTAAGGGCGGCTATGTGACTGCACCTGGAATTGGTATCAATGGACCTTAAAAGTGGATTTAGATAAGTATGTCTTTCTTTTGCAAAGTAAAAAAAAAAAATTAAAACATGCAGTATGGTTGAAGGGAGGTAGGAGGCTGGTTTCATATTTGCTTTAAGATGTGAAAGAACAAAATAATAAACATTGTCTTACCTCGGTCATGTAAATGAAATGTCAATGCTTATGTTAGGGGATGATTATCTGTCTGGAAATCCCATGCAAAAAGCCACAGCAGTTCAGCACACCCTGTTTATTCTCCTCGACGGCATTGCATATAGCAGCAAGGAAGATCAAGCAATTAGCTGTCTGTTCTCTGCTATGCATCCCCGGTTTCCCTTGTGCGAATATCTTTCAGCATCCCCTGCTCTGAGACTGTGTACATCTCAAGGGGACTTGGCGTTTTTGCTGCAACCAATGAGCAAAGTAGTTCCTGGTCTCAATCATGTACTGCCATTGGTTGATAGAACATTAAAGCCTCTCTGGTCACAGTCACCAGCTGTCTTTTGTAGTGATAAGTTTGGCTGACCTGCTGCTGGTGTGTTTATTTGTTGGATTTAATGTTGTTGACCCTGCCTGTTTTTGACCCTGTGATTGTATGCTGACTGGACCAACCTTTTGCTTGTGACCTTGACCCTGCTTTGTATTTGAGTAATTTTGTATGTGTCTTTGTCTTTGTGTGTGACTTCTGGCTCTGTATTCTGGACTTGCCTCTGTTGACATCTTGGTTCACATTATCTGTGGGTTCCTGGTCCTCGGGAGCCCTTCACCGTACACCATCCTCTGCGCACAAAAATCCTGGGGGCGACCTTGTGCTAGGATGGTGCAACTAGCCTCTAGCAACTAGCAACTAGGCAAGCACTAGTGCCTTGCTGGGGCAATATAGCTTAACCATTGGTTTTACTTAACAGAATTCAGGAAACTAATGGCACAGGATTGCTTGACAAAAAGGAACCAATGAGAAAAGTCCACAGGTCTTCTCCTTTTCATCATGGGGCAATAAGGGGAATATGGGGAGTAATTTGGAAAAATAAATAGAATGATAAAAATTGACACATATATAATTCTTATTGTTCAAAATTATTAAAACAATATCTGCAAACTTTCTTGTGATGATTTACAAACTTAATAACATCTAATAACTCCACACCATGGTTAGTCTACTTATCCAACATTCTACTTTTACAGAATTCATCAGGGGAATATTCCAATACAATACAATTTGGCATTTTTGCTTACCCTCACAACGTAGACTCGCACTAACACATTCATCGGATCATTACTAGGAATTCCTTGGAACATGCCAAAGTTGGGGTCATAACCGGCTTCTTTGGTGATATCATCAGGTAGTGGAACCTTGTACACACACATAGAGCCCTGTGGAGAAAATATCCCATATATGTTGCTGGATTCATGTATAAGACAAACACAGGAGGAAAGGGGGTCTTTGGTAGAAATCTATTAGATCTAATCAGAAGTCAGGAATAACATTAGTCCCATTTCCAAATCTGGCCAAGTGCGTGGCAATTTCAACCACTTTTGAACACATACAATACACAAATTTCACATGCAATCCCATGTAATTTCAAGGACCTAAAAAATCAACCACCCATCAGTTCAACTGACCACCAGAAGACAGTCAGTGGTCAAAACTGGGCAATAGCTTGACAGCACAAATACCATTTTTTGAAATGGAATTGAAACAAAAATTTTATGTAATTTTGGCAAAAACTTTTTTTGTCTAAATTCTTTTGGGACAATTTTAATATGTTTGCTTGTAGATGATTATGTCAAAAAACTAAATAAAAAAATATAGTTAAGAAAAATTTCCCAGATTTAAAAATCCATATCAAAGAGCATTATTGATACTCCGTTTTCTAGTAAAGTGACCATAAAAATGTCCATGAAATCTATTGTACCCAGTAGCACTGCACTTATACTCACTTTAAACCTCCCCACTATCCGTTCCTCCTCGCTGACTGTGTCATCATCATCCCCGATCTTCCCTCGTAGAAGGTTGAATGTGTGCAGCCAGTCTTCAAAGTTGTCAAATTCAGTTTCTAGTTCATTGTTGAAGACCTGGATTTAACCAAACGTAAGACACAAAGTCAATAAAGAAAAAAAAACCTACAGAAACCATAAAGATATACTTGAGATTCTTGTATTATGACTAATGGTAAATAATGTATTTATTGACCTACAGCAGCCTTTCTCATCTCTTAGGAACACCTAAAATAAGGTTCAGGTGTAGGGAAACCTTTACTTTATTCAGTCATTTGAAAAATGCTATTTTCATTGGTTTCTAATAGGAAGAACCACTTTGTACAGTAGCGGTCAGAATGCCATCTTAATTTAAAGTTAAATAGTTTCTTGGTTTCATGCTGTTGGCTCTACCAACTGGTGAATTTTGTATACACCATGTTATGGGAGGTCACTCCACCACAGCTCAAGTAACCCCTGGCAATTCTGAAGGAACCTTAGGGTTCTATGAAAGCCTGCTTAAGAATGGCTGACCAAGATATGTAAAGGACTTCTGCTATCTATCCTAGAACCTCTCGTTCTGTTTTTTAACATATTGGGCCTGAATAATTAAGGCTTTCCGAGACTGGAGAAGATACGCAATCATGGAAAAACCTTGGTTATCCAGCAAACCTGGAATAGATTTCCTGAAAATCATTGGTTATTAGTTGGCAAATGTTTTCAATTCTGGATCTATCCAGTTATCCTATGATAAGATGAGATCACAGAGCCTTCCTCTGGGGTTCTGGAAATGCTTCTCATGAGAACAATGCTCAAGCTACTTATCATGAGATTCAGGCTCCTCACTGTTTCCTGGATTCTAAAAGAACACACTTAGTTCATCCTTGGCTAAAGGAAGTGGATGGAAGTGGGTACAGTGGTGGTGGGGGGATGGATTTAACTTTTTCCTTCTAACATTTTTAATTGCCTATTCATACATGGGGTTTTGGGGAATTTGAACAATAAGATAAACAGACCTTGCTTTTTGCTTCTCTGAGAACAAAAACATGTGTTCAGTTTGTCCAATTTTCCTCTTACCTGACATCAATTTATTTAGTAGCTGTTTTACATAGAAATGTAATTTAGGAAGCTCTCACATTTGTAATAAAGGACACAGGCATCACATGACATGCACAGATCCCACCCATTCCCTACGAACCTTTAACTCGTCAATCTTCTGCTTGTTCTTCTTCTCTGCCAGCTCGGCTGCTTGTTGCTTCTTTTTCTTGTCTTCTTTGGGCAATTTGACTTTTTCTTTGTTCTTCACCTGACCCTTGGCGCCTTTCATGGGAGATTCATCAATTTTGATCTCTGAGCCATCACACAAGGGTTGGATGGAGTGGAGATGGAAGGAACCAACACAAGACACTCAACCACAATGTGCATGAAAGTTGACAGATAGTTTAGAGTAGGGGATAGGTCTAGGACCTCCCTCTCCAGCTATCACCTTCTAAATTCATGTATATTTCTTCCTCTGTAACCAGCACATTGAGGTCATATAGGAGGTCATCAAACCGAAATAATACATGTATTATAGAAGTCAGAATACTTACCAGCATTTATTTCTACTATAATGTATAGCATTACCATATGACCTACCACTACCATATAGTGGTCTAATAATTAAAATCTAAAAAAATTGCCGTGTGAAAATATTGAAAGCTCCTACTCTTCCTCTAATGACTGGAGGTCATGTGTATCAACAGTAATGAATTCTTTTAAGCATCAATTTAAAACATTTCTTATAATTCTCTCCTACCCTACTCTTGGGATATTGCCATTGGTTTAGTCAGTCATAAAGAATCAAGCATTCATTTTAGAGATGGCCCCATTGTTAGAAATTGCTGCTAGAGGTCACACTCCTCACTGTAATCTCTTATTTCTTAATTTCTTCCATTTTTTTTCATTGCTATGAAGATTTCAGAGAATTGTGGTACATTCTCTTACTTTAGAAGTGTGCAGAGCTTGAATTAGAGTGAGGATATCTAGAAATCATTTTCCAAGAGGATATATAAAGATTTGGTAAGAAATTTAAAACAACTTCATTGATCGTAATATTTGATAGCAATAAATCTGAAAAAATGGTCTATATATGTTTATCTTACGTTGTGCCAACTTTCATAGCTTTAAATCATGGAGATAGAGTGAAGTTATAGACAAAGCAAAAAAGTTCACTCTTAGACATTTTCTTTTAAATATATAAATGTCTACACAAAAAAAAAAGTTTCCAAATTCTTTCTGCCTGAGAGCATGTCAAGCAAGGTGGTGCATGTGGCTAAACATTAAAGAGAATGTGAATTTTCAAGAATTACCCTCTGCGATTTCCATCTCTTCCTTCTCCTCGGCTTCTGCCGCTGCAGCTTCTTGCTGCCGTAGTTGCTGAATTTAAGAGATTAAAAAGATAAATATTAAAAAAAAAAAAAGAATAAGTAGAGGATTACTAAACAGCAGAACACATGAAATTAATTTATCAAAGAAGGTTTTGACAGAAGAAACAATTTTAGAACGATAGAAAGTAATCTTGATGAGTTCCTAATGAGTTCCAAATTCAGTGTAATTTCATGTGTAAAGTTATCTGAAGGTTTGTAATAAAATGTAGATGTCTTTTAGTACTGAAGGGCTTCATCCCTTCGTCCCTACTTCATCCCTATAACTATGGAAGGTGACATGGCATTGGTGGCTAACATAAAAGTAATGGGGTAATTGATTAAAAAATCCACAGCTTTGGATTTAATGATACTTAATGTTTTTCATCTAGCGTGTGATTAAGGTCCTTTTCTGTGATTTGAGAAAATTTTGCAATATTGAAAATATATGCTGGTTGGAGAAGGGGTTTTGCAGAGGAAGTGATCTCTGGAACTGTGACATGACAATGACCCATCATGTGAGAAGTGTGTTTCTCTTCTATGGACATACCCAGACCAGGAAGTATGTTTTCCTTGGGGTACCATACTAGTCTAATATGAGACTTAAAATTATGCTCTCAATCCCCGGGGAGAAAATAAACCTAGAGCGTAACTTAGAAATGTATTCCCTTTCCTTAGTTGAACAAAAAACAGGAAAAATGTTTTGCCTGGGGTATCTTATCATATGACCAAGAGTTGTGCTCCCTATCCCTGGACAAAAAATGGATTAGATAGTTTGTCTCCCCTGGATTATTTTACTGGATCCATTATGTGATCAAGAAGTGGGTTACTTTTCTTTTAGTGAACACAGACAGGAAAGCATATTCCTCCTGGAATATTTTACTAGGCCCATCATTTGAGTAAGAATTATGTTCCATTTTTTGGGTGAATTTGGACTAGGTAATATGTTCCCCATTAAAATATATTCCTATTTTCCTACTATGTGACTGAGAAGATTGTTACCTTTACATGGGTAAACATAGACTGGTGAATATATTCCTCCTGGGATAACCATCTTAGAAGATGATGAGAGGCTGAAGGAAGTGTAGGACATGCAATATTGCGCTTTTTGCGCCAACTGGAGACTTCTGACATATGGTAACATATTAAGGTGTCATCAGAGATCCAAATTACTTGAGTATAATGTTCAGGTTTGTGCCTGATCAAAGGCCAAGGTGTAATTACTTTGCCAGTTCAGTAGAGTTACTAGCAAGAGAGGTCCTTATGTCCAACCGGTGTGCTGATGGATAAAGTGAGTATTGTACAGAGAGTTAAAGATGGGACAGTCACCTGGCATGGTAAGATGACTATCTAGAAGAAATTACCTCCCACGTTCCATGTGAATGTAGTTTCAGTTCCGCTTAGTGGCTGATACTTCCCACTTATGACCTCCTTGCAGACCCAGTGGGGAATAGTATTTTCAAAATGCTGGACCCCAGCTAACACCCTACGTTATTCTCCTCAAATATTTTCCAAGACTCACCTCTTTTAGAGTCTCAATAGAAGCAAAGTATTTGGACCACCAGTCTAGCATGCTCTCATCTGGCTCTTCTTCTTCAATCTCTTCACCTTTCTTCTTTTTCTTCTTTTTTTCTTTCTCATCCTCACTCTGAAAAATGATACAAGGAGAGTTAGTAAACATAACAAATCATAAAAGTGAAAAGAATCAGAACTCATATATTGGTTATATTAGGGAGGTAATAATTGCGTCTACTTCTCAAGATTTAGGAGGACCTCTACTTATAAAAACATTGAGGCTTATTTCGGATTTGCTGGATCATCCAGGTTTCCTCATGATATTCTATGTTCTCCATTTGTAGCAAACTTTAGTATATTAGGCCCATTGTCTGATGTTCTTGAGACACTATTTGACTTACAATAAATCACATCACCTAGAAAACATTTTGAACCAGCCCAGCAAGTGGTAGCATGCATTTTATAATGGTAACAAAGTTTAAAACAGTGGTCGCCAACCTTTTCGGACCGCATACGCGGGGAGCCGGGTTGTCATTTAAAGGGGAAGAAACTTTCACCATAGTGACATCATTATGTCAGAACCTGCCCAGAGACACAACCCGTCCAGAGACACAACCCGCCCAGAGACACAACCTGCCCACTTTCCTGAGCCTGCAATCCGTACGAGGGACATGGTCCACCGGTTCGTGACTGCTGGTTTAAAATGCAAGCAGTGAGACGGAATCAGAATTATAAATTGAAAAAAGAAAATAGTTATGCAAACTACAAGCATACCAGATTATTTTTTTGACCTTGTATATTTTTATTTTAATTGTGTGATGCAGTTAAAAAAACATAATTAATTAACCTGCAAAGAGGAATTAAAGTGATAGATACTCATGTGTTTTGCTGCTCATGCATATGAACTGCTTTTTTAGAATGCAAGCTTTGTTCCACATTTGATTTCTCTGGGAGTGTCAGATGCTTTGTTGTTTCATCTGCCGGTCCCTAAGTCATTACAGGACACAGGTTGATGGTAAAAACCACAGTGCACAAAAGAAAGAGCATGTATCTGACACACCAGGAAGTATAAAATACTCAGATCTGCAATGAAGCAGAATATGGCAGCGTAGGCAGCAGAATATTTCAGTTGCTTTCATAAATGTAATTAAAATAACATAGCAACAAAGTCAATTTAATACACATACTGCAAGCAGAGATCTCATTTCCATGCTGGTTCTATCAAGCTTTACATTCTCAATCACCCAGCGGTATAGATCATGACAGTGAGCCGGTGATTTTGTGCAATGGTATAAAAAGCAATAAAAACTTACCACATCTACTTTTACAACTGCGTCGGAATTCTGTCACACAAAGATGGACGGAAATGGAAAAAGAACAAACCATGTTTACACGCAGACAATGACAATGGCAGATGATGTACAAAGATAACACACTGTACAAAATGGACAATATATTTAAAAAAATGCTTTTCCATTGGCAAATAATGACAATCAGAGGGTAGTTTACACATGATCAGTGCAAGGCACTGCCGTTAGTTCAAGGTTTTTGGGGGGTGATTGATGAGGGGGGCATATACAAAATAGTACTGTAGGGCTTAGTGATTTCTCTCTATGTTCCTATGGGTAAGTCTCCATATAACACAGTTCAAGTGTTTCCAATTGTGGGTACTCTAAGTACGTCACATACATACAAAGGCATTTAAGACATTTATACTCTTACAACCTTGTAGTTACAATTTTGGGAAAGCCATTTTCCTTTTGGTCTTGGCCTGTCCAAAACCAGCTCATGGTTTGACCAATTTAGTGTGGGGAAACCCAAGTGACCTTCACAGAGCCCTGACCTCAACCCTACTGAACACCTTTGGGGTGAATTGTAATGCCAAATAAAAGCCAACTCTTCTAATCCAACACAGGCTGAAAGCTTGTGAAGGTTTTTCGTTGGAGAGCATAGGAATTTGTACTCTTTTTAGCCAAAAGTGCATTTGTGAGGTCAAGTTCTGAAGTTGGACTAGAACACCTGGCTCACATTTGGTGTTCCATTTCATCCCAAAAGTGTTCCGTAGAAATAAGGGGGCCACTATAACCAGGATTTTGTTTGCTAAGTAAACATCTGATCTAGAAGAGAACATGGACTTATTTTGAATAATTTTTTCAACTAGCCAAGGTTGATTGCCGCACAGGTGAACCTTCGGAGGTGACCTTACACCATTTAGATGGAAGTTTAGAAGTGTGTCTGCAAACATTAGAACGTGTAGTAAGTGTAATGGTCAGATTTGATGGTCTGGAGGCAGTTATCCTAAAGGCTCCTGATTCTTACTGTCTTCCAGATTAATTGTACACAGTGGACTTGGGGCCCTGTTGAGTTAAACACGATTCTACATAACCTAAATCAAGAGGTTTGAATAAATAAATGAACAGATAAACCAGGAAACCCAGTAACGGTGGCTCCTAATTTTTCCATGAAGGCAACAGAAATTTTTACTCACCGCCTCCAGTTTGACCATGGTCTCTATCTTCTTAATAGGCACCTCAGGCTCCATATTGACGACAATTTCACCTGTGGGGCGAGAGTAGGGCCCTCCGTTGGCCAGTGCCATATAGCCATTCATCAATTTAGCTGGATGGAGGACAGAAAAGGACAGAGCACAGCACAGACTGAAGACGAGAGATAATGTAGCAAGAAATCACAGCATGCGCAACAGTGCGAAGTTAGAGGAAATAAAGCATGCTTAGACTGGAAATGAGGCAGGAATGATAATCACCAATTACAAAAAGAAATTTGTATTTAAAGGTATTTTGTTCATTTCCCCACCCTCAACACTGAAATGTCTTTAAATTTACTCCACTTTACATAAAGTTGACCTTTTACATTTTTTCTCCACCAAGTTGGAAGAGTGACAGTCACCCACCCAAAAACCTACCTTTGGACCCGCTTCCAAGATCTTCACTGTGCAGCCCCCATATGGTGTGAGTATAGATTGCTATGGGAGTGAATGACGTATGTCAAGTGGGTGAAGGATATAAATGAGACCTGTTGGCTAGTGCTGCATAATGAAAACTGAGGATGGGAATTTAGGTAGGTAACTGCTTCTCGGGGGGTGAAGGATTAAGATTTAAAGCACCAATAAAATTGAGATTGTACTTTAAGATACAGAAATATTTTTACAAAATTTATGGAAAACATTTCTTGGTTTAAGTTTGGTTTAAGCATGAGTTCCCTATTTCAAGGATCCGACTATGCCATAATGAATTGCCATAATGTTGGTATTGGTCAGGCCACCAAAGATCATTTGACCAGAGAATAGTGAGTGAGACATTGAGTAAACCATACCAGTAGTGCTCCATTGCTGAGACTTTTTGTCGGGGGGGCGGTAGATAAATTTACGCAGTGAGCTGACAGCGTGAGATCCCACCAAGGTGTATCTGCCAAATGCACGGCAATCCACCACCCGGATATTCAAAGGAGGATGAAGCAGCTCATTTTCCGGGAGATCCTTTAAAATTAAGAAGAAAATAAACATAAATAACATAAATAGGAAGTTTAAACAGTAACCTTACAGTGCATCCAAAGCAGTGTCTCGCAACCAGGGTTCCTCCAGAGGTTTCTAGGGGGTCCTTGAGCAATGAGCAATTTGTGCCCCTCGGGTCTTTTTAACTGACACCAATGATGTATTTGGCTATCTGTAAGGATGACATTCTTCCCAATGGCTAGCAATGTAAGTGGTATACTTCCTACTAACCACCACACCAAGGTTCTGTGAGTTGTAGATATAGTAATTATAGTAGGCTTTCCCTGAAGACCTGAAAGCTTTTTTAATGCTTCCTCCATAAATGTCAAGAAACACTTCTCTAATGGGCTTTTATGTAATTGTACTGTAGATGCATTGTAAAAGGGTTGGAGCCTCTTTCATTATGTCCTAGTGACAACTGTCTAATGGGGGATCTTCCTCACTTTGGAGTGATTTTCTATCATTTTCTGTTCTGTCAACAACACTTGACTTGGGGGTTTATTTTTCCATTGGGAAACAGATGGCACAAACAGGTTTCCAGTTATATCCCTAATAAAGAAAATACCGGTATGTTTTGGTTTCATCTCAAATGTTTACTTTGTTCTTAAAGTTCTCGCAAAGTTTTTTCTTTACCTATTTGTAAATTTACCTTTATTTAAGTATAATACTGTTCACAAGAGAAAGTCAACTTCCATATATCATTATCATTATTATTTTTTAATATCATGGAAAAATTAATTGGCTAGCAAATTTTATTTTCTCCAATTAGAATTATTGTGGAGTTAAAATTATGAACAATGGCCAAACCAAAATGCGTCATGGCCTATGGGTTAGGTCTGCTAAGGAAATTTATTCATAGGCATTTAGGTGGAAGCCACTAAATGTTTGGGCAATGCAGTGTTCTCCTCACCCCCTTTGAGCTGTTGTTGAGTGGTAAATGAAAAGTTGGGTCACAATACAGGGTTTGCCACCTTCAAAAACGGTCATGGAAGAACATGTATGTCAATACAAGGAGAAAAATAAAACCCTGTTGCAAGGTTCTAGGTTGGAAATATTTCTATCCACCAAACACAGAAAGGAATCAAATAAGAGCATTGGCTTCTAATGGACCTATTATTTGACTCTGGAATTCCTCTGCCTTTATATTTTTGTATTTGTTTCCTTGTCCACGTACCACTTCAAACCATTTCACTAAAGTGCTGAAGTTCGGATTCTTCTTGTAGTTCTGGATAAGGGCAGACTGGACTCCTTTCCCTGCACACTCGATGTCCACCCTTGGTCTGTCTACCTGGGCAAGATTCACTCTCTTCAGGTCCCTCAGTCCCCAGAAAAGAATCTAGAAAGAGGAGTATGTCACAATCAGTGCATATATAGATGAAACTCTAATTTTGTTTGATGTATATAGCATGGATGTCTTTTGCAGCACAGCATAAAGAAAGGATGTATAGGGAGCATTAAATATTATTAAAAAATGCGAATGAAACAGTAACAAGTGTAAACAAGACCACAAGACCATACAATCTATTATAGATATAATAATATTGTCAGAAGATATTGTGCTGTGTATAAGTGGTAATAGTGGATAATATTTTTCTAACACAACCAATCCAATTTACTGTAATTTGACTTGAGATAGCATGCAGAACACGATTTCTGTGCACGAGATATCAGTGAGAAGTGCCGGCATGAGCAAAAAGGAAGAAGCTGTTGGGTAGGGGGTACATTTTTAGACTAAAGTATTGTTATTTCAATGACAGAAAATAAATACCACATATTACACCCTAAATAATTATACAACATGAAGTCCATACCTCAACTCTGTATTTACTGAGAACAGGCCGGATGCCCATTGGGACTGGAAGGATGGGTCCTCTTTCCATGTCTGTTGGTCCATCAATAGGGGGAAGGTCAGATTTTCCAGATGGCCCAATCTATAAGAGGAAAGCAATGAATAAGGTATGAAAACAAACCTAGAGTTGGGTATTATTGCAAACCTATAGTCTACCTAACGTGAACTATAAATCAAGCTAAAACTAAATTACTCTGTATATCAGACAACATACGCTGGCAGACTGTACCTTTACTTAAAATATGTCCATCAACAAATATCTACTAGACTTTGTCTTAGGCTGAGGAATGCCTTCCAGGGCCCCCATGTTACAGTTCTTAGGTCTGAGAGCTTGGTGTGTGACACTAAAGCAAAACAAGCACTGACTGCAAAAAGGAAAGCACCAAAAAGCATAATATTTAAGGTCCAAACTCAACTTTGTTCAGAATCCTGTATCATAAATCCATTTCAGGGGTTAAAAAGTGACCAATCAAAAGCAGAACATATAAAGTCTAGATTGAACCTGAGGCACCAATTAACAGTAAACAAAACCTCTCATGGTTTACCATTGGAGTAGAAACATTAGTCAGAAATCAGCTCATACCTGGAGAAGCTCAAAGGCTGCCAGAAGGTCCCCAGCGGTGGAGTTTCCACGGTATATCTGGTAGTATTCCAGCTGTGGTGGAAATCTTGGTGTACAGTATCCCTCGTCAGACATTTTCACCACTGGTTTTGCAAACGTCCGGCCCATGAAGTCCGCCTTTCCCTAAAATATGTTAATAATGGATTTAGACCAGGAGGACAGGTCACATAAATCAACATCCAAATAGGGAAAATCTAAGAGGCCAAGCGAGCTAGGTTTCAAAACATTAGGCATAAAACATACTGTATGGTGTATCTATATAATATAAGATCTACGGGACATTTCATCTTTTTGTTTATTTCATGTTTATGTTATATGAATACCCAAAAACATTCAGAAGAATGAAGGATTTGGGTAATATTATTTGAAATAGTCAATGACCTTACCACAGTATCCTGGTCATAGATCTCAATGACAATGATAGGAGGGTCATCACGCATCTCATGGGCCTCTCCATAAAGCTCCACATTATCAAACACCAGTAACTGGTCCCAGGTTGGACACAGAGTTTCATTCAGTACCTGAAAATTTGCATTAACAATAATTACAAAACAGTTTTTCCTCTATATAGTAAACTCTTCTTTTAAATGAATTATACACCCAAACTGATATTTTAGTTTGGTGTATAATGGAGAGTAAAAGAACATGATTACATTTGAGTAGGCTTTAGCAGTCTGAATAGAAAGTGTAATACCAAAAAAGCTTAAAAGGTAAATATTTTCCCCCTGCTAAAAAATGAATAGCTATGCCAGTGGTGTGAGCTGGAGAAAGATAATAAATATTTGGAAGAACCTTCCAGAGTGTTCTTTACATTGGACTCCTGCCCATTGGCATGTGTTGGGTTTTTTCCTTTATGGTGGGTTCTCGCCCAGTTGATACTGGACTCATGTTGTGTTGGCCTCTCCCTAGGGAAGTTCTAATTGCAATTTCTCCAGTTGGTACAGCAACACTGGAGACAGAAACCAAAACATTGAGATCCACTGCAATAACAGGGAAATACCTTTGGCTACCTATAAAGAAGAAGTGAAGTTGTTTTGGCTGACAAGGAGAATCAGACTCTTGAACTTCTGGGCTGACTTGCAATTGCCATTAAAATACAAGTAGAAAAGCAGACACCGCAAAATTAACTTTGTTGGACTTATTCTCTCTTGTGCAAAACATAACTGTGTTCTCTATATGAAATAAACTGAGATAAGCAAATCAGAGTCTCTGACTCACCTCTGTGCACTGACTCTGGGTGTTAAAGAAGACTCGGGCGAAGGGATCAGAAAGACCACTGCTATCTGCTGCAAACAGGCTGCGAGCTTGGTACATGTGTGCACGCAACTGGAACACTTGTTTCTCTGGAAGTTGCAGAGAGAAAGAGAAGGCAAAAAAAAATCACACAAGCAACGATACAGAAAGGAAGATACAGACAATAATACAGTTTTCCTATTATACTGAAAAAAGTACTTTGCTGCTCGTAGGAGAGGCTTATCTGGCCGACGATCCTGCATTGTATCACACCCTATTTATTCCATCTAGCGATGTCACTTGCAAGAAGAACTAGAAAATAACAGCATCTCCTGCTTGTCTGTAGTCGTACAGCCTGAGATTTACCTTCCCAGCATCCCCAGCAAATACTATGAGGCTGTGCACATCTGAAGGGCATTTTAGGAGCAGATTAGTCCCTGGCTTCATCCTGCCCTGCTAGGATTTGATATCGGCTCACAATCACCAGTGGCCTGTTGTAGCATCATGCTTAGACCTTTTGCTTGTGACCTGCTTTGTCTTTACCAATGGATACCTGGTAAGGAGTCTGGTGGACTGATTACCAGTGTATGACCTCTGGATCTGTATTCTAGACTTGCCTCTGCTGGAATTCTCTGTACTCCATTATCTGTGGTCTCCTGTTCCTTTGCCAGTCCTTCCCTAGACCCCATCCTTTGCACACAGAAGTCATGGCGGCAATCACGTGCTGGAAAGGCACAACTATTCTCCCAAGGCTGAGCGGGAGCTTGCTATAGGAGAAGAGTCCAACATTAGATTGGGAGACTGCTTTCTGTTGAGCACTGGAGCTGGTCCTTACAGCCTAACTATTGATTGTACTTTATAGAGTTCCAGAAAACTAATGGCGCAGAATTGCTTGACAATGAGAAACAGAGTGCAATGGTCTTCTCTATGACAATAGTAATCTATGACAATTTTACATTAATCCAGTGAATTGGATACACGAGTTTGTATCCAATTCAATACAAAATATGAATTTGAATTTACCAATTACATACTTTGTATTTATTTTGTATTATTTTGTATTGTATTTTGAGTAGGCTTTAGCAGTCTATATAGAAAGTGTAATAGCTAAGTTAAAAGCTAAATATTTCCCCCGAGCTAAACAACGAATAGCTATGCCAGTGGTGTGAGCTGGAGAAAGATAATAAATATTTGGAAGAACCTTCCAGAGTGTTCTTTACATTGGACTCCTGCCCATTGGCATGTGTTGGGTTTTTTCCTTCATGGTGGGTTCTCACCCAGTTGATACTCATGTTGTGTTGGCCTCTCCCTAGGGAAGTTCTAATTGCAATTTCTCCAGTTGGTACAGCAACACTGGAGACAGAAACCAAAACATTGAGATCCACTGCAATAACAGGGAAATACCTTTGGCTACCTATAAAGAAGAAGTGAAGTTGTTTTGGCTGACAAGGAGAATCAGACTCTTGAACTTCTGGGCTGACTTGCAATTGCCATTAAAATACAAGTAGAAAAGCAGACACCGCAAAATTAACTTTGTTGGACTTATTCTCTTTATGAAATAAACTGAGATAAGCAAATCAGAGTCTCTGACTCACCTCTGTGCACTGACTCTGGGTGTTAAAGAAGACTCGGGCGAAGGGATCAGAAAGACCACTGCTATCTGCTGCAAACAGGCTGCGAGCTTGGTACATGTGTGCACGCAACTGGAACACTTGTTTCTCTGGAAGTTGCAGAGAGAAAGAGAAGGCAAAAAAAAATCACACAAGCAACGATACAGAAAGGAAGATACAGACAATAATACAGTTTTCCTATTATACTGAAAAAAGTACTTTGCTGCTCGTAGGAGAGGCTTATCTGGCCGACGATCCTGCATTGTATCACACCCTATTTATTCCATCTAGCGATGTCACTTGCAAGAAGAACTAGAAAATAACAGCATCTCCTGCTTGTCTGTAGTCGTACAGCCTGAGATTTACCTTCCCAGCATCCCCAGCAAATACTATGAGGCTGTGCACATCTGAAGGGCATTTTAGGAGCAGATTAGTCCCTGGCTTCATCCTGCCCTGCTAGGATTTGATATCGGCTCACAATCACCAGTGGCCTGTTGTAGCATCATGCTTAGACCTTTTGCTTGTGACCTGCTTTGTCTTTACCAATGGATACCTGGTAAGGAGTCTGGTGGACTGATTACCAGTGTATGACCTCTGGATCTGTATTCTAGACTTGCCTCTGCTGGAATTCTCTGTACTCCATTATCTGTGGTCTCCTGTTCCTTTGCCAGTCCTTCCCTAGACCCCATCCTTTGCACACAGAAGTCATGGCGGCAATCACGTGCTGGAAAGGCACAACTATTCTCCCAAGGCTGAGCGGGAGCTTGCTATAGGAGAAGAGTCCAACATTAGATTGGGAGACTGTTTTCTGTTGAGCACTGGAGCTGGTCCTTACAGCCTAACTATTGATTGTACTTTATAGAGTTCCAGAAAACTAATGGCGCAGAATTGCTTGACAATGAGAAACAGAGTGCAATGGTCTTCTCTATGACAATAGTAATCTATGACAATTTTACATTAATCCAGTGAGACCTTTATTTATAGGCATTAAATAAATATACGTGAAGAAGCAGCAATCTGGAGTAGTCCTATTAGATCTTACTTGTATAGCTGAGGCTGATGGGAGGGAAGCACTGCAGGCCTGGGCCCTTAACAGCTTTAATCTCTTCAAACCCACATGGAAGACCGTGGAGAAAATCCTTCCTCTGCTTGTTCAGTCCCAGCCACATGTAGACGTCCATCTTTGCCTGTACAGTCCAACCTGCAGGACCAAACCCCCTCTTTCCAGGTAGCTGGAGGAGAAATAAAAACAAAAAAATGTGTTTGGATCCAACTGAAGCCAGTATTTCAATTGAAGGATAATAAATCAACTGTGAAGAATGGTGATGAAAGTTTGAATAGATTTTCCAGTGCAATAATTATATGACGCACAATAGCAAATCCACCACCAAGGGATTGATTAGAGTTAAAAAAGGAATGAAGGAAGAAATTAAAGACTATGGGCTGGCTAAGTTCTGATTTGAATGCCAATGAAAGTTGGGGGGGGGGTAAAATAAGTAAATCATGTAGGGGAGCCCATAAACATCTTTCAACTGAAGGAATGTTGCAGGGAAAAATGATCACAAATTTGACAGAATGATGGCTTAATAGTCCTGGCACTAGTAGAGTCCAATGTTTAAATTAGGGCTGATTTGTGTGTTCTCCTTGTTTGTGTTTTCTCCCACATTTCAAAAAAATAATGATTAGTTAATTGCCCTTTCCCCTAAAAAACACTGGACTAAGACTATGATAGGAGGATTTGATTTTCAGCTCCTCGCAAGGGCAGTTATACGCAGGACTATGGACTCTGTAAAATGCTGTGTCAACACTATATAAATACATTACAATATTAATCCGTCACCCAGCTTCTGAGAAATTCAGTACAGCAACGTAATGAGATCTGGATGACACTTGTAGCTGCTCTGATAAATGTGTTGTCACAATAAGAATTAATTTGGCCATATTGTCTATTACAGCATAGCTGTGTTCCCAACAAGGCATATGAAATGCTCCGTCAGGGCGTCCAGGCAGTAATAATCTGCTCCATTACCCGCTCTAATAGAGGTCATATATCTGGGCTCAGTGCATTCTGATATTTACGCCTACACTGTTATGTGTGTGAGAAAATATTATACATCTGCCAGATAGAGAGTTATGAATAAGGGGGAAGATTTGCAGTACATAGAGAGTACATAGTGCCAACAGCCATCTACCAGCGTCAGGGTAATTGTTAAAGGGGTAGACCACAGTGTGGGACTTTCCTGGGTAACATGCAATGCCACTTCCTTCTTTTTAAGAGGCAGTTCCTTCTGTTGGGACAGTACAGTCTTCTGAAACCTCCTTTTTTTATAGGACTCGTTAAAGCCCTCTATAAAGTAAAGACCCTTGTATGCTAAAGTCCTTCATTGCCATACAGTTTCTTGCCCCACACATTACTTGCAGTGTTCTTCTAAGCTGCAATAGTTGTCCACCCAACAGTGACACCTGATCCTGCCTTTGTGCACAATCTTTAACAACCAGTAAATCATATCCAAAATGGAGGAAAAAGGAACTTGCAAGGCATTCACTAATATATAAAGCACTTTAAAATGCCAGCCAAGGTTATTATTCTGTAATTTAAAACTACAGAATACAGCTTAAAATGAGCCAACATAGTGTATATGCTCATTATAACATAGACTCATTTTTTTAACTCAACAAATTTACCAATTCTTGAAGAGGTCCTCCATGTAAACTTTCTGTGGGTTTTTTCCAGAAATATGTGATATGGATTTTGTTGTTGATTCATTATTCTCCTCTTATTATTCTCATTCTCTTATTTATTCACTATATATGTACATAGGTCTCAGTAACACCTGAGTACGTGAATATCCGTGAAATGCGTTGTTAAAACATTTGGATGTTGTCATGAGAATGCTTTGAAAGTCCTTTTTCCTGCTTCTTCCCTTTGGGGTATGAATTACTGGTGTTAAAGATTGTTTGGATGTGGCTTCCTGTTAGGTTACTACTGGGACTATTGTTCTTATCTTGTGTACAATCTTACCAGGAAGTTCCATACCATGGCAACTTAACCACATCAGACCATGTTGTCACTTGGCAGCTGCTAATCACCAGACTGGAGTTATTAGGATAGTTCTGTTCACCATGTTTATAAGCTGGATCATCGGGGAACAAATTTTTTTTTTTTATAAATATTTATAATCAATATGCCTTTCATGATTCCCCTTAGCTGCATGCAAGGTAAGTAACATTTAGAGATCAGAACTTGCTGTGGTCCTTCACTTTGTGACTACAAGATGGGAAAAAAGAAGAAATACTTCCTGTCTCCAGTATACTAATGGTCACTCTATTGATGGTCAAAAATAGCTTTTTGTTAAAGTACTGCTATATATTATCCTTGTACATTTGTATCCTGTGACATGTCAAGCACGTCTTTCACCATCATATCTTCACATACCTTAAGAAAGACGGCCTTGACTTTTCCACAATCCTTTCCAGTCTCCTCATCCACAATGGAGTACAAGATATCCTTTGAGGGTATTCGGGCATAGGCGATGCGTTTGTTATTGCTCATCATCCAGATGAAGACGTCCGGAATGCTGTGCTGGGGCTGGAGGAAGAAACAAAGAATACATTGATTGCCAAGGTATCTAAAAGAACCTACAAGTTTAAATACTAAACTGTAGCCTGGATATGCTGTTTGTGTTAGCTTGGAACACAAAGATTGTTTGGGGTAATAAACTGTGGTTCACCTTGTCTGAAATTTTCTGGAGACCATTGCTCTTAGGTACACCAATACCCACTAGTTCCTTTTAGAATGGCTCATTTAGAAATGGGTTAGGACTTCCTTGGCATTGAATTCCAAGTTCCATTGGACTTATAGCATACAGTATTGCTAGGTGGCTACTTCTTTCCGCAGGGGACATGGCCAACACTTTCCACTATATCCAACAATAAAAAACGACATTTCTGCCTAAAAGCTTACGAAGAATTATGAAGAATAATTTATAGGTGGGGGTTGTAGGAGAAGCCTTGAAATCTGATAAACTTTATTTGAGCACAGTGAAATTCCTGCCAGGGCCAACAGGTATTTTTACTGCTTGTTATCCACCCACAATAATGTATTTTCTGAACAACGTCAGCCCACCTCATCAGCCAGGAATCGTAGTTTCTGAAGGAAGTTCTGGACTAGTTTCAGTTTATCTTTTACGGTGTTCTTCTTCACCTGAGACCTCATTGTTTTGGCCTGTGTCCCCATGTTCTCCTGCAGGGGTAGAGACACAGTAAGGATAAACACATAATGCACAGCACTGGTTCGGAAAGAATTACATTCAGTAATTAAAGGGCATTGAGATAAGATCAGTAGGCCACAGCGAACCAGTCAAGATCCTCTTCTATGGAAATGATGTCTGTAGTGTGGGCGCAAGATGTTAGTGTACTTTGTATGTTATGTTCTCCCTTATTAAATAAGAAATAAGATAAGTCAGGACTTACAAGCTCTCGCATACAGGATTTTAATCTCTCACGGTCCAGTTTGGTCCGACCATTCTGATTTTGATCCTTGTTGGCCAGCGTGACAAAGCGACTGCAAAGAAAGGTAAAGTAAACCTAAAGGCATCTTGGTAACAGTCTGAACAAGTACCAATTTCAGTGTCTATGTAATGCACAAAGCTTCTAATAAACAAAAACCTTACTTCACATTCTCTGGGTGAGCCAAATATTATTTTTGATTCACTTGAGCTCAGTGGAACCCAGTGAAAGGGCTTTAAGCATCAGAAGCAGGACCAGAAAGCAGTGGGCAGGACCAGGTTTGGCTTGTTGATAAATGACAAGATACAGGTTTGTCCATTAGCAGTGACAATCCTGATAGCCAGGACCCCTCAAATGAAAATTTGCTTTGAATGCAAGAACAGTGCAGCACCATTGCCATTTCAACACAAATGGTCAACTTCACTTGCAGGATCAAAAAGTATTTGTGGCGCTTTGCAAGAGGGCTAAGAAAAAATGCCGAGGTCCAAATGATGGAAAGAACAAGTCTTGCTGAGATACTTTCTGGGAAGATCCACATTAATTAACTAAATTAAGAAAATGAGCTCTAGAAAACCAACTAGTTAAAATTGGATTCAGATTTCTGAAATAATTGGCCATAGTTCTTTTACCCCAATCTGCCTTAAGGCCACCCAAGTTCCTGTGGCTTTATAAGGGCAGAGATTAACTCACATGCATGATGCCATATGAATGCACCAAAAATTAAAATGAAAAGATAAGTACCAAGAGAAAAAAATTAGTTAGGGTTTCCATGGTGTATTGGGTAGTATTCTGGACTTTTAATTCAGTGATCTCAGATATAAGTGGGACACACATTTGGAATTCAAAATGCATTTAGGATGTCAGATTGTGGCTTATTGTCCACCTAAACCAGTGGCTGCTGATAAAGTAGCTGTATGCCAATCTTGCCACCAATGCTCTATTGTACGATTAGGTTTGCAAAGCACGAACTTTAGGTTTGGCTTTGGGGTAGTATTGCATGGCTCTCGGATTTAGAGAACAGCACTGTAAATGAAGACCACGTGTAGTCCTATTCTTGTAGTTTTGGCTATGGTGATGGATTCCAAATCCACTGCGGTCCATGTTGAAGCACTTAAATGATTTATAGAAGCAAAAGAGTGAGAAACATGTTGATGAGGGCTCGATGATTATACCTTTTTTGCTCTTCTTTTCTTTTACACATCAGCTATGTTTCAACATGTTCAGCAAGAACAAAACTTAAACAGAACTTTTGGGTGGTCCTGCAGCATATTGGAGAGATAGGGGTGTACCCAACACATTTAGAAACGTGAATTAACGTTTACCCTCAAAGTGTAACTACATTTGTTTTAAGTAATAATACTTATTGATTTTTAGGTTTATAGGTTTCTAAACTGTTGTTTTATAAACTAACTTTTAATTCATCACTACATGACAAAGGTTTCTCTGTGCACTTTGGGTTAGCTAAATAGATTATGCCTTCCATCAAATGTAACTCAAAATACAAAAATGCAATATGTGATGCAATAGGTCACTATCAGTGACAGTAATCAGCAGTTTTTGTTATATATATATATATATATATATATATATATATATGTATATATACAATTTGGATATTATGTTATTTGCTTGCTGTCTGCATCCTGCTGGGCAAACCACCCTTCAATTCTCATTCTAAACACTCAATGGGAAATTAAAGGAAATATTTCCAAAGCAAATTTTCATCCAAGAAAGTTGCTGCCAGATGGTGTATCCAATGGTGCATTTTCGCTCTTTATTATAATATATTATTTATTGCTCTGACATCTCAGAATATTGTGTCTCCCCTACCATCTTGTCTTCATGACAATGGTCACCAGGAGAAATAAGGGTGTAGATATCCTCAGAGAGAACTATTAACCTTTTTAATCTTTTTTATTCATGCAGAATTGTTCAATCATCCGAGGACTGTACAGTTCACAAGCCTTAATTGCCCTCCCAACTGCTCAATTTTTAGCAGACCAGACAGATCTGAAGGCAGTTATATGGGAGAACTAAAATGTTCTGATTCAGAAAATCTTCTCATTCAGCCAACTTTAATCAGCTACTAGAAAAATGTTTTGACCAATTAAAATAAAGAGCAGCAAAGCAAACGACTGAAGCTTATAAAAAGGTCCCAAAATGTCACGGTGTATTTTGGCAGCGGACTGCAACCGCTATTCAGAGTTTGCGAGAATGTTTCCTAGCTGGATCTGACCCTGTAAGTCAAAATATCTGTTTGCGATGACCTCTGCCAAAGGAGAGCCTCCTTACAGCACCCCATTCTCATAACGTAATGCTCAAATTGTTTCAATTGCTTGCATTTACCAGGTCAAGTATACCCAGGTAGGTTGCCATTTTCTAAGATTATATTATAACTGGGGCAGTACATACTGTTATTATAATACATTCTAATAATGCATCCAGCAATGGGCAGAAGGCACATGAGCTATATTGTACCCAACAAGGGGCAGTTGATACCCTAAACTCTCCATCCATGCTAGGTGTAATCTCCGAAGTGTGTAAGTGGTTGCATACAGTACTTACAAGCAGGCACTGCTCAGCTCCTCCAGCACCCCTCGAAGTCTCCTCTCTGGATATGGCTTCTCCGTCTTTATCATCTCATGGACATCATTCAATCCTTCCTCCTGCAAGGGCAGAGCAAAGAGCCCAAAAGTTGGTTCCATTTCATTTTATTGGAAAAAAAACACATAAACTGGGTCATGTGACTCAAGTAGAACAGGGTAACTTCACATATACCCCCAACTACTCGTGGCAGGGAGGTTTATTTTATTAAATCCCATTATCATTATTCAAAAGGTGGTCATGGCTAAATATGGTCAAAAATGTTGCGTTGCATTAAAGTACAACCTTTAACAGATATCACTGCTGCTAAGTTTCTCCAGACTCCAAAGATTACTTTTTGCCATACATGTACTCCAGCCCTGGCAACGCCAGTCTATAGGGCATTGGCATGTTGCTGCTTTGGAGCATTACATGCATTAGCAGATTGTATTGCCCTTCATTTTGATTGACACCCCAATGGCAACATGTGCATAAAAACTGACTAATGCACTCGAGTGTTGTGTTTCATTGCATCAGATAAATTACTACATGTGCATTTTTCTGTCTGTTCAAGTGCATTGACAACTCAATCAAAATGAATGGGCTGTTCTAATTGGATAATTAGGCAAGCTGTGTTTGTTTTGTATGATGTCGTCCAGCATCTTCCAGTTCTTCGGGTGGGAGAAAGGGATAATTCATACATAAATGGATTATTGAAATCAGCATGATACTATGTTCCGAATACTGTCAAGGTTCGAATTCATACTACGATCGAAACACTGGTACAATGGTCCAGACTTTGCTACTTTGATCCAAATATTATTAACTTGGTTCAAATATTGATGCCACAGTCCAGTCAATGATACTATGGCCCAAATATTGATAATTTTGTTGAAAAATTATATTACCATGGTTCAAAAATTGATGTAACAATTCAAACATTGACACTATTATCCAAAGGCTGCTACCTTGGTCTAAATATTGCTACCATGAACTAAAAAATATTACCAAGGTTTAAACATTGATGCCATAGGCCAGATATGGGGACAATGGTCCAACCATTACTACCATTGTACCAATACAATGGTCCAATTAAAAATACCATTGTACACACATTAAACATTGATAATATAGTCAAATATAATTACCATAGTCCAAAAATTTTGAATCATGGTCCAAACATTGCACGCGATGCCTGGTTCAGCATTATACAACACAAAGCTTGACAAAAGTGAACCTCTTTACCATAAGGTTCTGCTAACAGCATTTTTTTGACCTTAATGGTTAGGGAACATTTGGGGGATACTGGAAACCTTCACAAGCACCCCGGTTTCTTTATTGCCATGTTAGCATATCCTAAAATCAAGTATTCTGCAGAGAGTTGAACAGTATAATTTTAATTCCCTTTCTCTCCTGGGTTCTTCTGACAATTAACTAATTTAGCTTAGTCCCATTACAAGCTCCCCAGTGCTGCTATACAATTACGTCTGTCTCCAGAGCTGTCTGTAGACATGGCTGCACTTGTAATTAGCGCTCACAGTGCCAGTATAAGCAGTTCTGAATCGGCATTGCGCAATGGTATTATTTATATTGTGAGAAGTAAAGGAACATTATTTTTGAATATATTAGGAAGGAACTCCAAAAAAAAAAGGGTTTTGGAACTTAAAGTGAAACTTCAAAAGTTTATACAAAGTATCAATTGATGCAATTATGTGTTCATTAATGTATGACTTTTTAAATACAGTAAGTGTCTTGGTATGGAATTAAAATCCTAAAATTAACATATAAAATGACATGTAACCAGCCTATCCAAGCCACTTCTTTTATCGGAAAAAAATCTTTATATCCACACAGGTAGGACACACATCTTAATATAATAAGTCAAGGCAGATGGTAACTGTCTAAGAATAGGATGGAAGGTGTGAACATTGAGGAACCACCTTTTTTCAGCTAATCCCATTTTTGGAGTCAGGAAGTCTGCATAGATGTTAGCACTTCCATTCACATAACTCAAAGTGTAAATAGTCACATCAGAGTTAGGCTACGTACACACATCCAACAGTTCTTGCCTGGTAATCGACTCAGGGCCAATATCAGGCGATAATCTGGCATGTGTACAGCGCCAGTCGTCAATCGTTCGAACGTCTGTCCTGGCGGATCCATGGACGATAGACTGCTAAAGATCCTAATGCAAGAGAAGGGAGAGAGCTCAGTGGGGTGCCGCTCTGTCGTTCTCCCCCTCCTCTCTGCATAGAGCAGAATGGTGCTATGTACAACACTCAATCATGCATCATGCAATAATAGTCGTGGAAAGGATCCTGAAAGATCCTTTGCAATGACTATTATTGCAGCTGTGTATGCGTCTTTAATGATAAAACACATAATATGTGGAACACAGAATAGAAAATGGTCAAAGCAGTGTTTCCACACCTTAAGCAAAAAAGGACACTTGAAGACAGAGAGGTTTACGTTTTGAAAATAGAGGACAACTTGTTCACAAAGAAAGAGTTCATCTACATCAAACTTGGAAAACTATGGTGTAACAAGAGGGGGAACTTTGAATGATTCCACATATACTGCTATGTTCACATTTTACCGGGGTGATTGGACAACAATTCAAACCTTTAGACATGTAAAATAAGTACAGGTTGACATTCAAAAATCCGGCAACCTCCAGACCTGAGGAGTGCCAAATTTCTGAAAGTTCTGGATTTTTGAATTGCCTGTAATTATAATGTATTCGCTGACAGAACTACACCTGATTTTCAATTGTCAACCTACATTTTAACCTGTCCAGACTTCCTGACATCAAGGATAAGATTAGGTAGCTAGAACAGGGTGGTTCCACAACATTTACATCTCTCATTCTGTTATTGGACAGTCAACATCTGCTCTTCACATTCCATTAGGATTTGATTAAGATGGCTGTGCTACCATTTTGATTTTAAATGTTTGGAAATGCTCTTGACACTCATTCGACCTAATTAAGCTATAAAAAGTTTTCAGCCAGGTTCGAATAACGTATTCTAACCAGTTCACTAACATGATAAATGAAGATTTGCCAGACATTTTTAACTTCACTTTCCATTACTCACTCATCTCTAAATGCCAACTTTGCCATCTATCTTGTCTGAACTCTTCCTGACCTACCATCTGCTTTTCATTCAGCAGCTTAACCCAACACCAGTAATGTAATAGGATACAATACCAGCTAAAGATATGGAGAGCGCACATAGTATCCTATGACTGTCATTGTTTCAAGAAGCAGAGACTTTGAATAGAGTATAATAGATTCTCGGGGGTATTCTGAAATATCAGAATGAACAATGCCATTACTGACCAGCTTGTCCGCAATTTTGTCCATGATGTTGGCATTGTAGAGTCTCCTCCTTTGGTCCTGCCACCAGCTCTTAATATAGATGCAAGGCTTTCTGTCAAAGTATGGGAGGTGGAAGTAGTTCCTGCAAATAGACATGTAGAACAAGAATATGAGTGACAGCTGACAAAATATTTAGTGGTTCTTAGAGCATCAGACTTAGCTGTTGACGGAACATGCAAAGCCATGAAGAGCTATGACACTTGGATTACTCCTATAAATACTACATTGGCGTTCTCACTAATCTTGCGTAAATACACATGGAAGCCCACAAAGTTTAGAAAGCACACTTGGGCTTTTGGCCCTGATGAAGCCTACAATGCTTGTGAAAAGTGTCAACATTTGTTAAGAAGTCTTTTAGTGCATTTGAGTGCATTCTTTTTAGCTGTTTTACAAAAATCCAATACAATAATATGATATTACTTATAATGTACATTTGGCATGCATTGTATGATCTTAAGAGGTACAAATATCTTTTCTAGCACTCAAATTTTTAGAAAGAAAGGCAAAGCATTAGCATGGTTATTTCTAGGCATCGGTAACCTAACCAAAACTCTTAGGGCTCCACCTAGTGGTATTTTTGCTATTTTTGCCCTATTTCTATATCAAAGCAGAAATGCTTTGGATTGCTAATGGCTAATTATGTTAATTTTTTCAGTAATTATACCAACTGAGCAGCACTTGGAGCACTTATAGGAAGAGTCAAAAAAAGGCAATTTGTTCTAAATATACAATTGTTTTTTTTATGATATAATTGTGCATATTTCACCTGTCCGTTATAAAGGGTTTCATTGCCGGTGTACAGGAGACAGACTGCATTTCCCCGTCATCGTCTGCTTCATCCTCACTGGAGTTCTGTAAGAGTTCTGTTTCTTCCTCCACCCCATCACCTCCTTCCTTTTTTTTTCTAAGACTCGGCCGGGTTGTCCCATCAACTTGGTTCCCATAATTTCCTGAAAAATACAATGTCAGCAAAAGCATTGAAAACAGCCTAATCTAAAGTGGTTTAGAAGTTTTTGTGAATTTTTAAAATCAATTTTAACATATTCTAATTTTTTAATGCAGAGTATACCATCGATGTCATATAGCATCATACAGGGAAAATACAGAAGTCACTGTTTGCTTTCACACTATCTCTTTCTAACTGAAACTGTAAAGAAAAGGATGGGGGAGGCAAAGGGGATCAGCCCCCCTTGTAACTGGAAGGCACAGCAGAACAGTTTAGATGAGAAGGTTGGACTTTTAAGGCAGTAACAACAAATAGCATCATACGTATTTGCTCAAAATGTATCTATTTATTTAAAATCATCACACACATTTAAAAAAAATACCATTAATTCACTTCATCTCTAAAATTAATATAAAACCTTCACCAGGAATGGTGTACAATTTCAGATAAATGGGATTATTTGTTGTTCTAGAATTCACTACACCTTTCGCCACATAATCATCCACTTCCTCAGGGTATATAATCTCTGTTAGCTCTCCTCCTCCCATACATTAAGCACCTCGGGCTCTGGTGTTGAATTGCACCAGATACAGGAGAGGACACGAGATCATCAAGCTATCCACTAAAATATCACACTTCCTTTCAGTAATGAATTTGACTTCTAGTCTTCAATGATGCTAGTACAGGCTTAAAAGCCAGACTGTTAAAACAGACAATTCAACTCTCTGTATTTCTTGTGGATGGACTCTGGTCCTCCGCTTGGCTTATCTGAGAGGATGCTTAGGATGATTTTAAATAAATTGACAAATTTTGAGCATATAGGTATGATGCTAATTGTTGTTACTGCCTTAAAAGTCCCAACCTTCTTTTTTATGCTAGTTAAAAAAAAAAACAAAAAACAATAATTGTGGCTACAAAAGGAATTTAAAAAAAAAAATAAGAACTAATTCTAAGTCTAAAAGTCTAACAAAAAAGTTTACCAAATCATTTTCTTTAGAATGCAGCCACAGCATAGTAAAGCCTCCGGAGAAGGACCCCTGCTCACTGTGTGGAAGCAGTAATCTTTCAGCAAAGATTCAACCCCCACTAAATCAGATCTATTTTTCCTATTCATGTGGGTAATGGTCAAACATTTACCTATGGTAACCTCGAAGTTTATGGGTTTATCTCCACTCTTGCGATCTACCATGGTAGCTTCCAGGAAAGCTCCGAACAGGAAAAATTCCTCCATCTTACCGGTACAATTCTAGGACAAATGAGGAAGCAAAATGGCTGAAATTAGAGGCACAATAACCACCGTAAAATTAATCAAGACTACTCATACATTATTAAAGCAAAGAACCTGTGGAGTAAAAAGATCTCAGAGTACTCTTTTCCCCTTCATGTTCAGAACTCCTATTCAAAAGTAGACCTCCTTAACATAATAGTCCCCCCTTCAAATCAAAAGACTTCCTGCATATTGAGAGACCTCTTGAAAGTTCCTTTTACATCGTGAACCCCTACTTTATATCAGAGCCCCCTAAAACATCAAGAGCCCCCTTCATATTAGAGCCACCTTTTTACATTGAGAGCCCCCCTTTATATCAGAGTCCCTCTTTACATCAAGTGCCCTCCTTCAAATCAGAAAACCCCTTTTACATTGAAAGCCCCCTTCAAATCTTGTAGTCTTCTTTAATCTTCGAGTCTTGCCTTAACATAAGAAGCCCCCCAGACCTCTATTAGCATGGACCTTTAGCAGCTCATCCATAGATTTAAGTTCACCAACCATTCACTGTTGTAAATGGAGCCAGCCGTTTTTCTGTGCTGGGCTCCGACTGATGACATAATGAGGAAACCAACAGTGTTTACAACAGTAAACAGTGGGTGAAGTTACACTGGCAGGTGTACTAGTTGGGGTCTGGCTGGCAGAGGTCTAAATAGGTGCACAGACAGTGGACATGAGGTATACCACCAGGGGGCCCTCTCAAAGAATGTTGTATTTTTAGAACTCCAATCCCTACACCAATGGGAATACTATTGAGCAGCCATTCTCAGCCAGGGTTCCTCTTGTCAGCTGTGGATGATTGACATCCCATAAGAAGGTTCCTGCACAGTAATGGGATTACCACCACTTGGCAGAGCCAACTGAATGAAACTAGAGCCTATTTTTAGCTAAGTGGCATTCAAATAGCATTTTCCTATTGATTGATTATGGAAAGGGTTCCCAGATTGAATCCCAGATGAATACCATTTCTCTCTGGCATAGGTGGATGACTTTTTTGGACACTGACCATAGATTGGGTAATTTGGTAAGCATGAGCATCATCAGAACACATATTATTGGTACAGAGTTATAAAATGAATGAGCACGGAATAGAGAAATGCTTACATCAGCCACTGGAGGGGATCCTTCTACTTGTACATCGGTGGAGCTGGTGAGCTCAGGAGAACTTGTGTCTAAAATCTCCACAGCAAGACTTATTAGAAGCCGGGCCCGAAATGAGACCCCTTCGCCTAGCCCCTCATTTAGATCTTGGTGCTCATCCATCAGGGTGTAGTTTCTTGTGGAGCCATACATGTTGACCCAAGCTGGCCCAAATGTTGGGAGGAACCCTTCACATGGCACAGGGGGAAATTATAAAACAATAACACTTAATATGAAAAAAAATATACGATTTACACAGTTTATACATTTTTCTTTTGAGTAAAAGAACACTCCATGCCTCTCCCATGTACGACATTATGACAATACAGCATAAGTTGAAGTGAACCTAGTATTTTAACTCTTGTTCCATTCAATAGATTACCATTGTTATTTTGGCATTCCTTGACATACAGAATTGCTTGCTTTCCATACATCAGGTACATACAGCTAAAGGCATTGTAAGAATGGAAAAAACTACAAATAAAAGCTATGTGACCTCTTAGGAGGAGTCGATTATCACATACCACGATTCTGCAGACGAGATAATGGCCACATAGAGGTGCATTGTGTTTTACAAGTTGAATGAGTCATAGACTTGTGAGAAGTAGCAGTAAAGCACAGCTTCTTAAAAACCCCTCAATCACCCCCGGAACAGTAATCCTACACAAGAGTTTCACCTTTGTCGCCTTCGTTGGAGATTTTGCGCAGGTCTACTAAGTGGGTCCCAATGGCGACATCGTTGACCTTGTCAGAATCTCGGATTTGTATATTCATCCTTTTACACAGTGGTGGGAACATCTCTGTGAATATAATCTGTTCATTCCACATAGGTTCATAGCTACTCTTCTGTACAGATGTCTTTCCCTGGAGGTTCAAAACAAGATCGGTGTAAAGAGGGTATACGTGAGCAAGGAAGGGTTGGTGATCCATGATACAAATGTGATCATGGACAAATAAATTAAACACCAAGTTCAGATAACACTTAAATATTGATTATGCAGAATATTGTGTTTTATTACAGAATCGGAATTGTTTTGTTCTTTATGGGTAAATAAATTTACTTTAAAACGCATATTTATAACATAGTTATAAATGGTTGCCTTCAATGGATTGTGTTAGTTATTGAGCGCCAGATGCCACATTCAAATATAAAGATTTTACGAAGAATAGATGGGTATTTGTCCAACTGGGGTGGTATTGGTAGCCTTAAAAGCACCTTTACATATTGATGGTGAGTATTACAAGAATACCTGTCCTCTCCTGAAGTTGTTGGCTATCATATCCAGTCTTGGATGCTGACTTGATTGTCTATGTATAAGGAATACCAATATATCTGCCAATATCCAAAGTTGATTTGTGTGTTGAGGCTTGCTATAGACTTTCTCCTCTCTATCTGGGCTTGCTCCCTCCACTTGCCAGTTGGACAAATAGCACTTTTTGGATACTTGACATCAGCTTACTCTTATTAGTAACACATGGCTTCTATTAGTATATCATACTCTTGAGGAAGCTCACTTTGTTACTGGGAAACAGGTCAAGTATATTGATAAAGAGCCTTCTCTTGGTCTTTGTAAGCAATGTGTACATTACTTCGATCAAATTATATGTGATCCTTTTTGATGATGGTTATACTATTGTATATACAGTATTATGGCTTGGTTTTTATTATTAAAGATATTATTTTAATATGTTCTTTTATTGTTTCTATATGTACAGGTGTCTTAAAAGCCCCAATTCCTTGTAAAAATGTTATGAATTTATTTTTTGCTGTTTTATTTTTTTTTCTATGACACCAAGACAATTATAGGGGGTGAGGTGGAGGGATTAATGGTAGTTACCAGGGACAGAATAGCATGAGCAAGGATAAAAGCTTTTTTCATAGATTTTGTTCCCATTGCAGAAATTAAATTACTTCATCTGCCCAATGGGCACGCTACCGAAAGTCAAGGGATAAGCACTGACAAGATTGGGTCAAGGTTAAGGGTCAATGCATGTAAGGAAATATTTTTGAATTCCATTTTTTGGAATACATAATCCATTTTGGAAATAAGTATACACAGCATACAAAGTGCTATGATAATATCATGCCACTAGATGACAATGCTGCCTTATCATCCCCTTCCAGCCTTCCATAATAATGCTGGTTTTTAAAAATTGGACAAATTTAACTCATAACGTAGTTGCGGTTCTCTGACAATGTAAAATATAATCATTAAATCCTCGCAGGAATACGAGGCTGTTTCGTGAATTGTTAAACCGCTTCTTGTGCCGGAGTTAATTTATGGAAAAGGCAGCGAAGTACAGGCTTGTACTAGTAATATATGCTTTATTAGTTAATTTAAACATGGTGGTAGGTTGTGACATTATTAAATTTGCACTGTTTCCTGCCCTTAACTGCCAGTTCTGAGCCGTGGGGATATAAAATAATTGCTTCTGTCAGGATCTGAGTTCTTTTCTGGGGTTATTAAAACTTCTAGCCTGTCTCAGTCTTCCTGTTCTCTGACATTAAGGGATGATAGCTGCGAAATAAAGAAGATATATCCAGAGAATTGCATCCATTCATCTAAAAACTTTAACAAGTGAGAAGTTTGGCGCTTTTACGTCAATCTGACATTTTGTACAGATGTACTGCAGTCACACATGGACATGTTTTCAAATAAAATGACTCAGGAGCAGCTGAAATCCAAAGTGGCTTCAAGTTGCATTGACATTCATCTTCTTCAACTGGATGATAGGCTAACCTAATGTTTGAGCTTACTGAACTGAATTTATAATGGGAAGATTGATTTCTTATAGTGAACATCTAGAAATGTTTATTGTGCCCTAAAATTCTCAGCTTTTGGTTTCAATTCAGTGCAGTCCCCAATATGTAAAGGTGCCTTATAGGCCTACAGCCCCATAGCTTTAGATCCACAGTAGTAGACTGCAGACACTGGTACTTTTGGGAGATTTGAGGTGGGATTTGGGGATTTGCTACTGCACTGCTTATTGTTGTCCTTGCTAGAGGATCCAACATGAGGAAGCAAAGGCCTGCCTCTACCATGATGGCCACCTCCGCAAAGCAACAGAGTGCAAAACAAAGCATGATAGGTCAGTAATGGGGAACATCAGCTTCATGGAGACGACTGACGACACTAGTGACTAGTCCTTTGTCCTTTGCCTGCCCTTTTTGGGTACAGCTTACACAGTTTAGGCGCTTTTTTTTATTCAGGCCGGATTAACACTGGTGTTGGTATACATTGTTAGCAATAGATATATTTATGCACTTTTTTCATTTTTTGGGTGGAGGTTCTGGAACCTATGAAAACATAGGTTCAAATCACAATGCCTTCATTACTTTTCTGTTCATTGTCCTCTTTGCTGGAGGCTCTAAAATGAGGAAGAAAAGCTCTGCCTCTACCAAGATGGTCTCTTCTGTGTAGACATAGTGAAGAACAAGGCATGGTTTGTCAGTAATGCAAAAAGATCATCTGCATGGAGACCATAAGCAATACTGTTGACTAGTCCTAGTAAACTAGGGAGCTGGGCTTTCAGAATTTTGTTCCTTTGGAAAAAGCCTGACTCTTGCTGGTGGGCAAAGAATCCTCAAGCTTCCTATACACCTTGGATGCCCCAAAAGTGAAATCTCTCTGGCTAAATTATTCTCCCTGTTTCTGTCCCCCTTCATGTGTTTCGACTCTATCTGTTAAAGTTTTCATATGTGCTGGTGTGCAGACCCGAGCACTAAGCACAGGGTTAGTGGAAGCGTCTCATAACGGGCCTAGCAGGAGAGGAGACCAAGAAACTCAGTGTACTAAATACAGGGATGGTTGGAACTCTGGGATTGTGCAGACAAGGGAACTAAGCAAAAAGGAGTTGGGAACTCTGCATAATGGGCTTAGCATAGCAGGTATGTAGACCCCAGAACTCAGCATAGGGCCGGTGGGAATGCCTTATAATAGGTACAATTGATGTGAAGATTTAGAAGCTTCCTACTTTCTGCTCATTTAAAAGAGCACTCAAAACCCATTTTTTCAAACTTGCCTACCCATCTTCTTCTGTCTCTTAAAACCCTTCTACCATGATGGCCACCTCCGCAAAGCAACAGAGTGCAAAACAAAGCATGATAGGTCAGTAATGGGGAACATCAGCTTCATGGAGACGACTGACAACACTGGTGACTAGTCCTTTGCCCTTTGCCTGCCCTTTTTGGGTACAGCTTACACAGTTTAGGCACTTTTTTTATTTAGGCCGGATTAACACTGGTGTTGGTATACATTGATGCTCTTTTTTCATTTTTTGGGTGGAGGTTCTGGAACCTATGAAAACATAGGTTAAAATCACAATGCTTTCATTACTTTTCTGTTCATTGTCCTCTGCTGGAGGCTTAAATTTTTCATATGTGCTGGTGTGCAGACCCGAGCACTAAGCACGGGGTTAGTGGAAGCCTCTCATAATGGGCCTAGCAGGTGAGGAGACCAAAGAACCAAGTGTAGGGAAAATGGAAGCCCTTTTAATTAGAAAAGCAGGTGTGTAGACCTGGAGGACTAAACACAGAGATAGTAGGAACATTTCATAATTGGCACAGCAGGTGTGTAGATCCAATAAACAACTACAGGAAAGATGGGAGCCCCTCATAAATGGCACAATAGATGTGACCACCCTGGGATTTAGAGTTAATATCTCACCAATAGAGTTCACAAGAGAAAGTAGCTATCATTGTCCAAATGTTGAAATATCAGTTGTGTGTTCTGATCCTTTAGGTCAGGGGTGTCAAACATAGGCCCGTGGGCCAAATCTTGCCCACACTGTAAATATATTTGGCCCGCGAGAAAATACCAAATGCCTACTAGAGATGGCCTTCCAGTAGACTGCTCTGCTGGTGCATCAATCAGGACCCACAAGGGTCCCCTACTCTGTTGACATTCATTATTGACCTTCCTCATTTATAGATATTTTTTCAATAAATATCAAGGTTGACCTGCGACTTTGTCCAAATTTTTCATTTTGGCCAACTGTGTATTTGAGTTTGACACTCCTGCTTTAAGCGTTTTCATATCAATTACCTTTTGGCCAGCAAATGTGACTTGGACGTAGGGATCCACCAAGTCTTTGTTTTCCCCAATAAGTGCTTTCTTAACGTTGGCCATGATACTTGTGTTCATCCTGGGTAGACCCTCAGCACGGTAAATCTTAACGTAGAAGCGAGCCCACTGGCGCTCTGGAGGTACTCCGTCTGGGAGCAGCAGGTTCCTGTATAAATAAGGGGGTTAATTATATTATTGAATATATAGAATCATCAGTGGTAATAGTTCAGGTTTAAAGATTGGTGAGGTCAAGCTGTTAGTTAGGGCCATTTGGCACAGGGGCCACAGCTTCCACATAGGGAGGGTCATTCACTAAAACATGGTAGCAGGAGATGGATTTTCTATTCAATCGGTGACTGCTGTTTGAAGCAAAAAAAAAACTGATTCACCTAGAATTATTACATTGGGTTTTAACATAGAATAATAAAATGCTAACAGTTAAAGGTCATATTAGGTATACGATATATCTAAGCATTGGGAAGCATCTGCAATATTGTTTCTGGGATGATGTCTCTAATAAACGCCTACTATACCCATTTTCTTGTCAGCTGTGTCTATCTGATGGAATATAGATATATATTTTCCCTGTGTTCCTACGTGGAATAAAGTTTGACACATTTAAATGTACTTCCTATTACTTCTATTTGGCAACTTCAGATAAAACCACCGGGCTACCAAAATGTCAGTTAGCTTCCATAACTCTCATTATCCTAAAAAGTTTTAAAGGAAAATTGATCACAATAAAAGTGGTCTGTGGTACAGTGGTCTGTCAAACTTGTTGAATCATCACATCATTGTTGGAGTATTTAAAGCATATGCTGAGTTTTCTGAACACCTATTCATTGGGGATTGTAATTTTTAAGGACAATTATCTAATACATGTATGTAGTTTATGAGACAATTTCCCCCATCTTTAGAATGATCATGAATTTCTGTAGGTTAGGGCTACATATCTAAGCCAAAATGGAAGATTATTTCCATCACCACTAGAATAAACAAGCACTGTACACACAATGCTGTTCAGTTCTATGGAGGGAGGAGTGGGAAGGACAAGGGGGACGCACATCGCTGCGTCCTCCCCTATAGGAAATGACAGCAGTGGGTAATTTTGTTATCCACCATGGTGGATCCCTAAACAACATCAGAGGACCACAGTACACATGGTAGTCACTAATGTTTAATCCTAATTTTCAAAGCATTTGTAACCCCAGAAGTGCAGCCAAACCCTAAAAAAAGAACTATTGGCTACCATTAAAAGTATATTGTTGCAAGTGGAAACATTTGGCTGAATCTACAGGAAATGTGATAACTTTTGCTGACTGGTATTTGTTCAGATTTTTCTGAGGTCTCCATGGAAAAACAGAAAAGCCCCAATGTTAAAAGGGAGGCGTTATAAAGTCTTGCCCTAGGGTGACAACGTCACACCTTCACAGATACAGCACAATGATTGAGCGTCTCCACCCTAGGGCAGAAAGTGTGGTACTGGCTGCATCACCAAAAAATCCCGATAACAGAATACAAATGCAGCCAACAAAATTGAGTAATAATTAGCCGTAATATATTACATTTTTGTTCATGGGTTTACAAACATTTAATAGAGTGATGGCATTTTTATTTTTTTATTCTGCTTTGCCTACTATTTCTGCCTATTCCAGCATGTCCCCCGTACTCCACATCTATCACAACCTACACAGACCTCAGCTGTTTACGCCAATCTAAATTGAGAGCTGTCGTTTCTCCTCCGGCAGAATCCCTGGTGAGGGGCCTGCGAGCAGTGGGGGCTCCCAGATGTACGGGATGGCTTTGAAGCATATCAGGTCTCTCTCTCTGTGTTCCATAAAGATGAAGAGGCTTAGAGCCATAAGGAGGGCAGGATTTCCATGTTTTACCATCCTTATATTAGAGGCACAGGATAAAATCATACATTTACATCTGAATATAATGCAGAATAAACCACGACTGATGTGGTATACGAAGCAAAAAAGTCACCAATACATTTGGGGCAGCAACACATTGCAGCGCACAATACAATGGATAATCACAGATCTGCTATCTGCCCTCAATTTTGTTTGTTTTGGCCTGCAGGAAGTTTAGGTGCTCCTTTCATTACCTACATTTATATTAGGGTATTGTAAAAAAACATTGTTAGTATTAACAGTTAGCTTTTGCATTAAGTTTAATATTTCTGTACTGTCTGTGATGAATCAAATAAACCGACATGGGATTTCACGAGTTATGCAATGCAGTGGCCTCATTTCATGCAATACATGTGACTTACAGCTGAGGGAAGGGGACTCGTATACATCTACAACATGAGCTAATGACAGGGAGATCATAAGATGGATGTAATGGAAGCAGTGCTCTTGTTTGTGCTGGGACTATCAGCTTTTTAATTAACCTTTAAGGCTTGCTTATACTTTTAGCTGCATATAGCCTCTGTGCAGTTTTCACAGGGAAAAGGAAATAATTGGTCATACTCTAGTGTTCAGGGAATCAAACCAAACCCAGTAGCACATACTCACATTTCTCTTCCTGATATGGGCCTAAATATTTGTAATGAGCCGTGTTTAAAATAAAAGATTAATCTCCTTATTTTTCACCTGCCCTTCATTTCCACATTAACATACTAATTTATTTTTAAACTTTATTTTTGACCCAGTGATGAAATTCTTCATGCAATGCAGGCAGATTTATAGCTGGTAGAAGGAGCCATCCTTCCACAGTTCTCATTTTAGCAGCCCTTCACCCTGATAGAAGCAGTAGAATAGCTCTTAGGAACCTTAGGAAGCCCTCATGGGTGGGTTATTTTCATGCAGAACACCCTAGGTAACACCCACATATATGATAGAAATAATGGAGATCCAATGAATAAGGCAGGCCTAGGACAATGAGGTTGGTTTGGAGAGGGCTAGATGATGTTGGAGGGCCTCCAGCCAGGAAATATAGCGTGCTCTACTTGTTGAAGCTTCAAATGCAGATGGGAGAAGCTGGTAGTGTGTAGTGAAATCAGAGTAAGCAAAAAGAGTTCAAGAGGAAAGCTGTTACAGCTGTGCAAGACTGAAGAGCAGAATAAATGAAGGGAAGGCTGGGGGGCAAATTTGAGTCACGACTTTGGCCTTGCACAAGCCTGACTCTCTTCATCTACCCCCATGTGACAGTGCTAGGTCAATAACCAAATACCAACTCTGTGTTTTTTGGCTATTTTCTAAACTCAAGCACACTAAATGAACAAGGGGAAGCAGCAAAAAGAGTATAAGACACTATAAGACACAGATAATAGAGGAAGTTTAAGGACCCTGGTGGGTTGTATGGGCAAAGAGTTAAAAAACTTCAATTTTCAAATACTGGGTCCCTCAAACGTAAATATTTACCCATGATAGTTTTAGAATGTCAGTTCAACCCTCTCATTTGCCCTTTTCAACTTTGTACATACGTCTCACCCCCATAGCTATCTCTTTCCCACCATCTCATCATTTAATGAGGTTACCTTATCAGTGGTCTTTATCCTTATAAGTTAATACTATGCATCTCGTTGTGGTGCCCCTCTTGTAGTTTTAAACTTTAGAAGGTTGAATGGTACCCTTTAGGCTTAAACAGTGGACAGCAGAAAATGTGGTTGAGAAATCCAACAGTGCCACCCAGAAATGTCAAGGGAAAAAGGAAACCTCTGAAATTGGCAACATGTAGTGAATCAGCCGAGTAAGAAGCCTGAGAAACTCACCCTTCTATATCATCATCATCCGTCTCATTGGCCTTGTGAGGTGTCTTTATGTTGTCTCCTTTTCCAACGACAGCAATGTCACATTTCAGGTAACCTTTCACTCCAGCCGTGATGTCATCGGGATCAGAAAGAATGGCCCATTTGTGGTAGAACTGATGTTCTAGAGAAATAATACAAGAGGTAGAAGTCGGTAATGGGTTCACTTAGTCCATTTACATTAAACCATTGGAGGTTTCACACTGCAAAGAAGTACCAGGTTGTGTATAGACCGTCCCCACATCCAGCTTGAAGGAGCCGACCAATGTACCACTACGAAGGAGATTCTTGGAGTGGATGACCTATTGGAAAACACAAAGCCACATAAATGGTATAATATAGATTGTTAAAGGACCAAGTTCCAACTTTTAAGGTTGGCTTAACACTTTTGTGTTACACAAACGCAGCTCTAACACACCACAACATGTGCAAACATTTGGAGGGGCCTGATATGTAATGCGGTGTACAATGCACCAAATATTGAAAGAGCTGAAATACAAAAAATTAAATGGTGCCAAGGGACAGTCAAGCTGGAGAAGAAGGGACTAGATAATGGTGGATGTCCTCCAGCCGGGAAATGGGACAGGGACTAAATTTTTGCAACTTCTAATAGAAATTGTGAGAATGACAATGTGTTCAGTGAAGGCAATTTCAGTAACCTTTACAACTGTGCACTGAACCCAAAACTAGAGTTCATATTTAAGGATGGACTTCAACACAGTCTAAGCAAGTGCTGTCATTCAAAGTTCTAAGGAACATTTCAGCCCTGGGACTTGCACTGCCTCCTCTTAAAATCTTCAGCATGCCATAGCTACATGATCCATGGCCAACTTGGGCTGTTTCTAATGTATTTTGACCTAGGAAACTCCAGCCTAGATATATATTTTTTCATTTAAAACAAATTTAATCTACTACTTGAAATAATAAATAAGAGACATAAAAACCTTTTTTCATATTTTTCTTCTTAAAATAAGCTGCTCCTTTTTTGAACTGTCCTACCTCTGGCTCATTATTACAAGCATAAATATCATTCTGCATTGTTGTAGTACACTTGGAAATAAAAATCAATATTCCCCGGAGGAAGCGAGCAGAGGTTGTAAAAACGTGTATGAGAAATGTTTGCTCATTACGCCATGGAGTATTTGATGTTAACAGGGAAGGGTGAATATTGTGCACTTACTGAAAGTTTGATGATTTTGTCAAACATGACGTCGGGAGGCACGTGGAAATCAAACACAAAGTACTGTAGGAAGAAAGGAAGACATTGATTATATGAGGAGGTAATCAGAGTCCATGGAACCCCTTACAATATATTTCTCCTATTTGCCCTCTTTGACTCCCATTAACTAAATATATTATATCTGTTCCAAAAAGAAGAAATTCAGTAAGCTTGCAATTCTGCTCTGCTGACTGTTTGCATAATTGCCAATTCCCTCTAAGGATTTACAAACACTTGCAACTATGAAATAAAGAGAAGAGGGGGAGTATTCTGGTATTGTCTTTGGGTGGGAATGCTGCCCATCCATCCGTCTTTCAGTACTGGGAGTAAGTGTAGCCACCCCAGGAGAGGAACTGTAGGTGACTTATCAAAGGGTGGGGACCTGGTCTGCCTATGAGGAGCTCAGATTTTAGCAAAAGATTTGATTTATTGACCAGTCCTATAAAAAATTGCTTTCCCCCATAACAATTATATGACCAATCTAATTTGTTCTATAAAGTGTGTCATTGTTTATAAATTTGTAATCCATTTTTGTAGATATTGGGCCTGATTTAATAAACTCTCCAAGTTCTCCAAGACTGGAGAAGATAGGCTATCATGGGAGAACCTGGGTGATCCTGCACACTTGGAATGGATTTCTTAAAATCATTTTCTATTAGTTAACAAACGTTTTCAATCCTGGACCAGATCCATTATCGGTTTGTTGGATCACCCAGGTTGTGTCATGATGGTCTATCATCTCCGGTCTAGGGGAGCTTTAATAAATCAGGCCTATTGCATCTAGCAGTGTCCTGCTGTCTAAAAGTACATCTTGTGTTAATAAGTATTCCAAATTCAAAGTGAATAAAACAAAACAAAAAGAAAAAAATATCAATGCCATAAACTAGCATGAGTTATTTTCCTTTCATTTCTCTATGCTCTTTCATTTCTCTAGGCTCTATAACATCAGCCTGACTGTAATCTTGAAAAAGTGTCCAGTTTCTAAAATGTATTTCTGGAAAAACTTTTGATCACAACGGGCTTGTTCTTTTGATCATTGATCATCTGCGGTTCAAAGTACATACCTCATTATAGTACGGGCAGTTGGTGGATTCTTTCATGGAGGTATATTTCTTCTCTTCTCCAACCTCAACACAAACCACGGGATCCATGTTTAATCCCACCAGCTGCCGGGCTTCTATCACTGTAATGCTAACCTGAAGGAATAAAATGTCAGCACATCATCAACTAAGGTTAGATTAAGGGTCAGGTGTTAGGGAAAGGACAGGTGTGGCTGTCACCCAGGGAGGTGGAGAAGTCTTAGATTCCTAAGGATTCAGAACTCGAATACTGAGTACGAGTGGTAGGCATCTATATTGGGGAACCTAAACTCTTACTGCCTGGTGCCTAACCCAATAGGTTAATCCTACCTAATCTTAATAACACAACCTAGTGCCTAACCTCCATGTTGCTCAACAATAAACTTTTCCTACCCGGTGCCTTACTCTAACCCACCTCACTTAGTGCTTAACCTTAACACCTCCTCCATTCTTGGTGCATAACCATACCCTGGCTCCCCTTTGTCTAGTGCCTAACCTTAACCTTTCATGTTGCTTAACCTTTAACTAGCTTGTTGCTATTCTTAAATTTTATTTACTTTGTGCCTTGCTTTAACCTCCCTTGCTTAGTGTTCAACCTTAACACTTACTCTCTTCTTGGTGCATATCCTTACCATCCATCCCCTTTACCTAGTGCCTAACCCTAACCTCCTCACCCAGTGCTTAACCTAAACCACAAGCTAACCCTGGCCGTGTTTAAACTCACCGACCTTATTTGCTGTTCCCAGCTTTGTACATTTACTACAAGCATACAGTCTCTATTGTAACTGATGTCATTAGCTGTTGCTCCGCATTACTAATGGCTGCGGGTTGTCAGAAGATGAAACCTTCTATGGTGACCATCAGTCAATGGTACTGATGACCACTTCCCTTCTGGACAAAAGACAAACCACAATTGTAACTATTGTAAATAGCTACTGAAAGCTATCGCCAGTGTTCCCATTGGGTGATGGTCATCAAAACAAAATATTAGATGTTAATAGAAACACCAAGTACTTACCAATGGTAATGAATGGACATAAGAATTTTGAAGATAGTATTGTACTGTTCAACAAATATTTGGAAACAGAGTAGTAGAAAATTTACAGTTTTGTTGGTGCTGCCATCTTGGATTTCTAATGGAGAACACAGGAGCAAGTTTTAGCCACTGTGCTCTCAACTAGATCTTATTTATGCATGATAATTCTTGTTCTTTCCAAGGGATATATTTATAAAGCAT
>NC_092861.1:5534496-5536212 GCF_032062135.1 Pyxicephalus adspersus | reverse complement strand
GATTGAACATACTTATGGGATATGTTATATCTCAGGATCACAAAACAGTTACTGACACAGAATTCCTGCACTGTGATTCTGAACACCTTGTATGTATAATCTCATATTTGCCCAAATTATTTATAATTTATAGGGGACATATTTAATATCAGAATAGGCACCGTGATGCTTATTCTGATGTCACTGACAACCCAAGATGATGCCATAACACATGCTGGTATTCTTGATTCTGCATGATGGTGTCAGTTAACCAGCAACAGTAATTATGGAAGCATTCCTGAGTATTTTCTGGCAGAAGCCAGGAACAAGTTATAGATACCAATCTCTGCCCACTCCAGATGTCCTCCCAGAGCTTTAAGTACAAGATGATGCCATCACACATGTGATTCTTGATGACATTACTGCACCGAATAAGCACCGTGATGCTGATTCTGATGAGGCTGACAACCCAAGATGATGCCATAACACATGCTGGTATTCTTGATTCGGCAGGATGATCTCAGTTACCTAGCAATAGCGATTGTGGAAGCGTTCTTAGGGTATTTTCTGGAAGAACCCAAGAACAAGTTATGGATACCAATCACTGCCCTCTCCAGATTTCCTCATAAAGCTTCAACCACTAAAGGACATCATTGCACATACTGGGATTCTTGATAAAAGTTATAGATACCAATCACTAGCCATTTTAGATCTTCTCCCAGGGCTTTAACCCCAAGATGAAACCCTTGCAGTTGCTGGGATGCTTGACTTTGCATAGTGATGCCATTTCCTTACAATAGTGATCAATAAAGCTCAGGTATGGGTGGTTGACCAAAGTCTTGCAATCTACAGAGCCTATGAAGGTCATCAATTTACCTTTTGTTGGAGACATTAGTTGTGACAGCTGTGACAGAGGCAAGGGAGATGGTGTCTGGGTCCAGTCCACCACCCAGTCGCATCGCCTTCCTATCCAGGTCTTCTGCCTCCAAGATGGCTGGCTCATCTGTAATTGCACATGATACATTTTACATTTTTGTTGTCCAGTTCTGAGACATATCTAGACATCTGTCTCCTTTAGGAACACCAGAGTGAATGTACTTTTTGTAATATTTCAGTAAATGCTATTACTAGAATGTGCTCCAGAAGGCTATATGGGCTCTGCTTTATTTAAAGAATTATTTTTAATGGTATAAACCATTGGAGAAAATAAAATATTTCATGTTTCCTAAACTATAAAGAGCTTCATAACTTCATACCATCCCTGTCTACCTACAACTTCGCTCTGTAGCCACATATATGGAGATTGGCAGAATAATGAATTCAATATAGATAATTGTATTACAATTTGTACATTCTGGGGCTCAGTAATGTCCCACAAGTGCAATTATGATACATATCACTTTGGACCAGCCAATATCCTAAAATGAGGAATAATCCTTCCGTTTTAGTAAGGCTCTACTGGCCTTTGCACTAGTTTAATGGTGGGACTATCAGTTCCTTTAGCTCATCTCACCAAAACATATCTGGTTATACTATCTGTTCTTCACCTGGAAATTCTTGGGTCCACTTACCAATGCAGGAGACAGCACCTGAGCAAGAAACTACTCCTTACTCTTGTAGGCTTGGGAGATTCTATTGCTTCTGATATTCACTCTGCTTGTCTCTGAATTCCTAATATCTGTTTGTGTAATCATTTATGTTGTCCAGTACCAATGCTGGCTTTGCTTGCACTATGAC
>NC_092861.1:5528274-5532988 GCF_032062135.1 Pyxicephalus adspersus | reverse complement strand
ATATATATATATATATATATATATATATATATATGGGACCTGATATCAGTCTCTTGTAGTCCCTGTAAAGCAGAACAGAGACTAGAAAGAGCAACAGCAAAGGATGAAATCATTTGATACAGTGCAACGAGTGACATGACCATAGGTATGAGTTTATCAGTCTTTTGGCTCTTCGTTCAAAATCCAGTTCCTGGCCGGGGGAGGGTCAAGACCTGTAGGTGTTGTTAACCTGCAGCAGAAAAAAAATCGGTCTTGTCCTCTGCTAGACAAGGCTATGCTGGTTGGACAAAAATGCAAATCCTTTTGCGGGTTTAACAGCTCCCTTTTCTGCATTTCATCTGCGTTTTGCTTATTACTTCTAATTCTTCACATATCTCACATTTATGCAACTTCATTGTACCTCTTCCCAACTAGCTGTGCTAAAACAAAAATTTTAATTACATTTTTTTATACGCCCCATTGCAGCTTGAGAAATAAACAGATAAACAAAGATATTATTGACTTTCTATAATTAATTTTCTCAGCTACTTTTTGCTATATGGGTTTAGTCATTTCCAGTTTTAAAAACGGAGACATATAAAGAAGGTCGGGTAACTATAAAATATTATTGATAATTATGGAGTGCCCAATTTTTGAGAAAGCTCCTTGCCACTTCTTTGTCTTGTTTACAGCTACAAATTTTTCAAAGGACGACCAAATTTTCTGCATGGTGTTCAGTACTTTGATCACTTGCCATCGGGAGCTCTATTCCCGAGTAACCGATTGATATTTTTAAGTGGTGTAGTGGTTTTTAGAAATCTATCCCACATTTGCTGGATCAGTCCTAATCACCAAAAACAATCTTTCTTCTCCAGTACCGGAGAGCTTTAATAAATCAGGCCCAAAGAGTCAAATGTAACTGTACCCTTCCTGCAATACACCCCATGATTTGTGGCACACCTGTAGCCGAGCCCTGGGAACATTGAATGTTCTATTTTGGTGGATTAACCACCTTTTAACCATGACTCAAGATATGTTCTCTCTGAAAATCCTTTCAATGCCATGATATAGTGAAATGTATTATTGCTGGAGAACAGGATAGGGTGTTGAAATCCTGCCCTGAGCTGTTCTGGGTCAAGCGCTGCATTAAATATATATAGTGACCTGAGAGGAGGAATTGGTAGAAGTAACGGAGTCATGTTACCTTGTTTTCTGCCGTCATCTTTTGGCGGACGTGTCTTGCCGAGCTTCATGGCAGAAAATACTCCTTTACCAACTCTGTAAAAAATACAAAAAGATGATGAATTAATTGCAGAAAAAGCCATATATAACAAACCTAATCAAATCCAGAAAACGAACAAATGTATCGTAGCTTAGATGCTTACCATGTGTTACAAGACCAGTTCACAGTAGATGTGGATGCATTAGTATATTTTTCAGGCTTTTTTCTTTATTTTTACCATGTCCTCCTACCAATAGCCCAAGGACACACTTCCTGTGACAAAAATTACTCACTATACTATATCTATGGAGGATCAGCATTGTCACCCCAAGCTGTGCTCCTGATTTGGACTTTTAACACCTCCCCTCACCTTTATTTTATAGAGTTCTTTTATTCTTTAGAGATGATATCTGGGAAACTGATAAAATTCTTTGATATATCAGTTCAGTGCACACGACAGGAAAGACAATAGAATTCTATCCTGATCAACAGATATAATGTTCTTAGCTCATAAAAATAAAACTGCAAATGGAAACACCACATCCAGTAAGCCATGATTTATGTGTTCTTGGCTTTAGATAACCTTTAAAGAATACAATCAGTGTGGGGATCAAAGAAAAATTAGCTTTCAATGTTTTTGTTGGAGAGAGGCAAGGAATGACCTCCTGGGTCTTTCTCACTGTCTATGGCCCCACTCCTACTTTGCCAAGGCTCTACTGTCCATTGGACTGTCCGGCTGTCTTTGACTTTATTATCTTTTTGTTTACAGACCTGGGAAAGTATGGAACCAATGAAGCCATCGTATACACACATCTCCAGATCTGCACATTTGTTCTTGCTCAGTGGAACAAGGGATCATCATCGTCTTAAAGGAAGCACTTCTATGTCAGACCCCATAGTTCTCTTATGAGTTTTGGGTAGTTTATCACCATCATTGCAAGATTTACCCCACTGCAGTCATCTAAGGTTGACAAGAAGAGCTTCTAGATAGGTGGGAAGGGAACACTGCTGCTGCAACAATCTTAGCACAAAGTTGACTTTATCCTGTTCAAAAAACTTGACTTTTACAATTCAGCTTAAAATAATTCAAGAAAATTCCTAGGAACCACTGGGCCATTCAGCTCTTTAAACATTAAATTTGAAAAAAACATCAGCACTGTATGTAGAAAATCTTTGTTAGCCAGAAATGAGAATACAATACAGAGCATCCAATTAGGATGTCCCTTGAAATAACTTTCAGGTTTTCCGGGAACCCCTGCTAGAACTACTACATGAAGTTAACAATAAATTAGCTTGGTAGTCACTGGGAAGAATGCTTCTTATATTGCAGGCCTATGGGAAGAATGTTACCCCAATCAATAGCCAAAAAATCATTGGTGTGACCTGAGGGATAAAAATTAAAAGAAACCCCTAGCAATCTTTGGAGGAACCCTGGTTGCAAAATAATTATTGCTACATTTGATCTCCATGAATCCCATCATGTGATCCTCACAGTTGTCATAAAGACTGAAAACCATGCTGGTTGGATCCATCCAGTCCAAGACCAGTGAGTATTACTGACTCTGTGATTTCAGAACTAAAACATAAACAGGCGTTCTCCCAGTTTATCTGCCGTGTAACTATCAAATTATCAGATGCAAAAACCTGTTTCTTGGGCTGCAACTGGCTTGGAAATACCACCAATATTACTACCAAAATCATAAAAGCATACACATAGTCATTAAAATATCCTCTACTACACATACAATAAAGAAATAGGCAAGACATCAATATCAATTGTATCAAATTTACTCATTGAAGAGTAGAATTATAACAGTGTTATTTAAGATGTTCAAGATACTTCCAATTAGATCCAATCTATTACTAGTTATCAAGTTTCCCAGTCAAGGATATCATAGTAGGTATATTCTAAATACTTCTTGATTCCAAGTGCTTTTAATTAATTCAAGATTGGGACTTCTGATGCAGCAAGATGAAGCCCGCTAAAGAACTCATATATACATTCCGTGACCTTTGCTGGCAACCGATGTGCAATGTACCATTGGAATCCTAATTGGGTTGGATTCCTAGTCTACTGAAAACTGAAAAAAAGACATAAATGCATCAAGTTCAACCAATAGGGAAAAAAACATATCCCAGATAAAACCCTACAGACATAGTTGATCCAGAGGAAGGCAAAAAAAACCCCATAAAACCCCTGGTACAATTTGCTCCTGATCCCGAGGCAATCGGATGTTCACTGGATTGGGTTTGAATCACAAGTAACTATGCAGGAGTAGATTGTTGCACTTTTTGTGGGCACCTAGGGTTAGCAGTGTATTTAGGTAACAGAAATCAGCAGCAAATACCTCAAAGAGAAATACAAAGAATTGTCCCAATTAGTCATTTTGTAGTATGGGGGGCATCATCTGCCTGATTCATCTAATACATTCTAACAGCATCTTTTGTTTAACTACCCATGATATCAAAGTTTTGGTATTTTTATATCGTTTGAAAGGTGATATAGAGCAGGACTTCCCCTTAAAATAAACATTCTCATTTTGCATATTACAAATTACACCATGCTGGTAATCATAAAACTCTAAGCTTCTGCTGACTGCTCCTAGAAACTCATTATCGGCTACTAAAAAACTCAATATTTGTGGGATTACAGCTGCCCACACAGAGCAGTTTACTCGCACATGTACTCCTAGAGACAGATGCTGTGATATTTGGACAGTCTCATCAGTCCTAAAGGCTAATCCTAACCAAGCCGAACATTTTTGGGGTGAAAGTAGGTAATATAAAATATAATACAAAATGTTCCTTTCCCTATCAATCTTAAGAAAAAGAGGAAAGGTTGTGGAAGTTCTGCAGGGGGTCTGTAAGATAATTGGATAGACAAAAAGTACTTTTTTCTGTCCTTAATTTAAAGTAGATTTGTCACAAACTTAGAAAAGTTCTGATATAGCCAGAAAAAAATTGGACCACACTAGTAGAATGGAAGGTGGGCCATGTCTATAATCATGGAACAAGTTGAGGGTTGCCTATAGGTTCAATGTCTATGGATCCAATGATGATTTGGCATAATGTTTTCATTGAATAATATACTCATCCCAATTAAATGATGAGTTTCTCTGTTTTTTGTTATATTGCTTAAGGGTTTGGGCACAAGATATAGGGATCGCTTTCCTCGAAAACAGACAGTTTTGGGACACTGTTAGTGGCAAAGCCATTGGAAATCTTTAATAACAGTGAACAAAGATTTTACTGGGTTATAGTTAACTTTCTATTGGGTCAAATCCTTTTTGGGGATTTGAATTGAATGGTGAAGGTTAAGAGCCTCTTTTGGGTTTTTATTCATTTTTGTCTTGGTTATCATTGTAAAGGAGAATGTGATGGGAAGACCGACTTTACCAATGTCACCAAATCAGGAGATGAATGGCAATGGGGCACCTCTGCTAATGACCACGATGTAAGAAGGTAGTTTCCCTCACTTTAGAGGGAATTCTTGTTGTGTTTCTGGGCCTAGAT
>NC_092861.1:5464218-5527616 GCF_032062135.1 Pyxicephalus adspersus | reverse complement strand
TTTTTTTAGAGTTTTCCTCTAGATGCAAAGCCACACATATATCTGTTGATTCTGCCAGTGCAGTCCATAGAATTCAGTTTCCTTCAATGGGGTAGCCACCATGCTCCCAAATTCAGAGCAACGTTGTCATCCTTTGACAGGATGGGAAGTTGTTCCAGGGGGTGTAGTTATCAGCATTGTCACTGTTAATTCAGAAATCTGTAGCTTGACAAACAAAACCTGGCCACACCCAGGCCTGCCCATTGCTTTCTGGATTGACAGTGCAGAAAACCTCCCACTAGGATCTGCAGTGTCTCAGAGGGGGAGCATTGGAGACACAAAAAGAGAAAAATATGGCTCAGTCAGAGAAGGTAAAGTAAGCTTCTTCTTTAATATATGAGGCTTAAATTAGTGATTTAGAACTGTCACATAGAAGTCTTTAATTTACCTTTAATGACTTTTCCATTGCTCTGCCTTACGATATTTCATTAGCTGAAAAGGTGAGATTACACTTTATTCACCCATTTTACACATAAAGAATTCTAGAGTCGGAGTCTCCCAGGAAACGGTGCGCTTTTCTCAGAGCCCCGTTCATCTCTCATTTAAATTTGCCGTCTTAATTGTGGATAATAGGATCAGCGATTTTCTTAATTGCACAGCGTTATAGTTTTAATGAATAATTAATAAAGTGTAAAATGAATCTGCCCAGATTTTATTACATAATTACCTTTTCTTTCTCCTCGTCGTAACTACAACATTTTCCATATAATAAAGTAATCCAATCACTAAGCCCTTGGGCGATGGTGACAACTGGAGGTTCCTGGCAGGACATGGTATAACAAATGATGATGGGGGGCATTTAATTATTAGGTAAATGTATTTTAAAGAAACATTTACCTGGAGGTTATTTTTAATATGTTTTCTTGCTGTGTGTTTCTTGTTTGAATATTGTAAATGGATTTCATGGAATTGCTGAAATATTATTTTTAGTTACACAATGTGGCTGACAAAGTAAAGAATACATTTTTAGAGACAAATAATCATGGTGGGCAAAAAAAAATGCTTGCAGGAATTACGATTCACATTGGATTGCTAGCACAGGCTACAGTATAATCGTATGTACATACAATTTTAGTCCAGCACTGGAAAGTACAATAGTTGTGCCGTGGTGTGCCATTTTTTCTATTTTTCACCTAATTGCTTTTAGCAGAAGTGAATAGGTTGGTGGGGGGCAGCTTTTGCCATTATAGGCAGGTGTATTTGCAGGTTATGGCACGCACCAACCTCCTTCTTCATACATTCTAGCAATCATGGGTCCAGGATCCTGTGACTGCAACACAACCTCTCTGGGGCCAATTCCTCCTCTTTAGCCATTGGGCAGCCATTGATTATGCAACTGCTGAATGTTAAATTGTGTCTGTTTCGGACGTACATTAACTGGGTTTAACTGATTGCTGGGTAAGAAAAACTCTTTTTTGTAGACATTCCATAAACACAGCTGTGGCTACCATTCTTCATGGCCAATTACAACATCTTCCCTCTGGCCACTGGCAATGGTTTACCAAATCCAGTTCTACTTTTAGGAGTACCAAGCATGGAATTGGGCTCTGGACTGTATGGCATGACTATCTACCATCAATGGCAAGACAATGCACATTCCACATTCCAAAGACATTCCTTGTGTTGTGGGCACAGAAATACACAATATTGCACTGCCATACATTGCGATTTGCTGCAGGAAAAAAGTGTGCAGTTGGGATCCCTTTATAGATACTGATGTATGGTAATGTGTAACACAGTGTGTTATTGCAATGCATCAGAAAAGAAAGGTGTGGCAGGGCCCTCAAGGGATGTCTTGCACTATGCATGGGCAGATCTTCTAGCTACAACTGGTTTATACAATTTCATATGCTGGTGCTTAGATTAGAAACTCCAATAATTAATACACATCAGCATTTTTTTCATATGACATCACAGCATAGGGGGCCTTTAAAGTATAGATGTACAATACCTAATTGCAAGGATCAATTTAAATCTGTCATATGCACAATCGTAATTTCGATCAGGAATCAAGTGAAGAACTATTGTCAGTCATTAACTTTAATTAAACATTTCAACTTGAGCTTTTGAACTCTGTATCAAAGAAATTTACTACTGTACCGAACCTGAAAATCATGTAAAACGTGAACTAAAATGTCACCTGCTGGCTGCATATCAGAATACATTATTTGTAAGTAATATTTACTTGTATACTTATTTTATTTCTAGTAGTAATAAAATAAAATAAAGGATAACCTATATGATATCATGTAGAGGTAAAATGAATATTTATAGGCAGCACACACAGGGTAAAATATGAGGCAAAGATTATAGCAGAGTGTTATCTCTTGTTTTCACCCTTCATTACAGCAGCACTGTCCAGGTTTATTATCCTGCAGCATTCATAGGCTGTACTATCTGTGCTCATGTTAATGAACCCAGGAGTATTGTTTTGGGGGATTTGCTGAAATCAGAGCTCAGAGAAAATTTTTCTGCGGAGACTGCACAACTCAGGAGATGCCAAAACTATAATAACCCTCTCCCTGTCTTTGCTGAATGAGACCTCTATACACATCTTGAGCTGGGGCTTTAAATCCAGACTGTGCTGCAGATCTGAACAGATTGGCATTCGCAATCTTCAAATCAAAAAGCCGCCAATGCAAGAAATCAAACCGTTAAACCTCCCAACTGTCCTTTTTAAAAAGGACACTTCCTCTTCATACTTCCCAACTGTTTTCTGATTTGGAAGGACTGTCCTTCTTCATTTCTACCAACTGTCCCTAATTTGGAGTGACTGTCCTTCTTCATTTCTACCAAATGTTCCTAATTTGGAGGGACTGTCCTTCTTCATATCTACCAACTGTCCCTAATTTGGAAGAACTGTTCTTTTTCCTATCCCAACACCCGAACCCCCCCTGTCCCCGCGATCACTGACTTTGATGGACTATCCATCTTTATAACTCCCAACTGTTTCTGATTTGTAGGGACTGTCCTTCTTCATTCTTCCCTAGTGTCCCTAATTTGGAAGGGCTGTCCTTCTTCATATCTACTAACTGTCCCTAACTTGGAGGGATTGTCCCTCTTCATACCTCCCAACTGTGCTGGATTTGGAGGGATTGTCCTTCTTCATACCTTCCGGCTGTCACTGTAACAGATAGTAATTTGATTTAGCCCCATCCTAAGTAACACTGGCCAAAAATTGGAGCTGTCATTGCACTGCTAACATCTCTGAAAATGCTAGTTGATTGGCTGGGTGCCTCCAGGCCTAGTACACACATATAATGCCAAATTTGGTCCAACAACTGGTCCATCCTTGTTAAAGAGTCTGCAGTTCAGCTCCACTGGAGGCCATAATGTCTTTTCTGTATTTATCTCAGTTCAGATGCAATCAAGACAGTTTAAAGTCAATTTCCTACTGTTAACTTACAACACTGCACTTAAATTTCAAACAAGGTTGACAACCCTATCCTTTTCATCCCTGCAGGAACGCAAAACACCTCGACCCATAAACTAGGAAGGATGTATTCTGCAGTCCAGCAGGGATGAACTTGAGCAGGTCTGAAAACATTTTTTGGGATTTCTGTGCAGCAAGGGGAACAGCCTCCATTCCCTAAATCTCCTGAAGCTCCTTCATTAAATCAGTTCCATTGTGTCAGATGTTTCAGTAACAAAGAACAGATATATGAATCAGTTACACAACTCACTGATGAAATGACAAGTTACAGAGACTGTGTCTGTGCAACCTGACCAGACAAGGCTTGTCCACCTACAACATTTGTCATGCCATTGCTGACGACTGCAAAAATGGCTGCCATCATATTAGATGCATGTATATTGAACCCTTACTGACAGGTAACTGCTGTATAACCAGAAATATTCATTACTACCACTTAGCAATTACTAGCACTTACTGAGAGATAGCTATAAACATACAGGTAGGGAAACTAACCACAGGAACACCATTAACACTTCTGTCTATATAACAGTTTACAGACATATAATAACATACTCAATGGATGTTCAAACACAGCATAAGCACTTAGGGATTGTTCACACTTCTGTGAACTTGTTGGATATGCCAATTCTAAACCCCATGGCTAGTAGCCCCTTTGTGACCACAAGTTCCGAATTCTCAGATTGTTCCAAATTCTAATGCCAAGTCATAGGATATTCTCAAGGTACTTGGTGCATACTAATGCTGCTGAACTTGGTGTGGGCACCTCAGCTCCAAAATACTCTGGGGTATCAACCACAAGAGCCATTAAAGTCCCTCGAAACCCTGTTCCCTGTGGCCTTTAGAGTTATATCACCTCCATTCTTCTGGAAAGACTTTTAATAATATATTGAAGGGTGTCTAGTGGAACAGAAAAGGGTCTTTAACAAACTGTGACCACATGGCAAAGCATCCGTCCCCTTCACTGGGAATTCCCTCGTTTGGAGGTCTGTCTACATATTGGCCCATATGGTCTATTTAAATCTTTGAGTCAAATCATAGCTGGTCCTTTGTTTAGTAATACAACTGGTCCAATGCTTGTACAATCTTATTTCATACCAGTGTTCAAATAAAAAAATATAGCATATACATTATAATCTGCACAGGCACCATGGAAAGAAATGTAGCTCATCAAGCTGATATCTCATACAACCTCAATAGATTTTTATGATAAAAATGGATCTGATAAAGCCAAATATTGTAACCTATATACACTTGAAGATACATAAAATGCATTTTTGTTAGTTCCATATGTTCTCCAATCCCTATTGATAAAATTTGAAGGGCAAGACAATAAAAGTAGAGATCCACATTAGTGCCATACATCAAGCTTGCAACACAATGGACTGTTTTTTAGTACATTTTCATGTAAATAAAGATGGAGTACAACAACAGACACCCTTCTCATCAAAAACCAAGCAAGTTTTTGCTACTATACAAGTTGCCTTCATCATATTAGAGTTTACGTAAAGTTAGTAATCATACTCCCTAGCAAGACATTTTCAATAATATGAGAAAGAAAAGAAGAGGACCTAGAAAGGTGGACAGTTTTTGCAGAAGAGACAGTTGACTTTGTACTTACCAAGAGCAGACCTTCCTTGACCAACCAAACTTCTCATTCACCAGTAAGACCACCCTCGTAATTCTTAAGCTGGCCTCCGATTAGTAAAAGGCACCAATTATCCCATGGCCTCGTCCTCTGGTCTTCTTCCTTTTAGTAACATTGGGATAAAAGAGCAGAAAGGATCCCAGGAACAGAGGAAGGGCTGGTCCGAGAGGCCGGAGGGATTGAAGCCGTTGTCAGCCGATACCCAACATGAATATTGGATGAGGCCAACAGAACCTGAGATGAGGCTGGGCACAGCTATGTAACTGGACCAGGTGATACAGAGAAGACAGACATGACAGCTGCAGCCATCTTGTCCTATGTCACATGGCCTAAACACCATCGAAGTTGGCCATTCTTCAGTCTTCCTATATGCACAGCTGTTTTGGTACAATAAACTTTGGCGTTTCCATTTGTAGGAATTTGTTTCTATGGAAACTTCCACTCTTTATGTGTCACATTGCCTGATGGGTTTTGGATCAAGTTACTCTGAAGACATTAAATATTTACGGACAGCCAACACACAAATACGGCTTTGGGTTTCGGCTCTTCAATGAGTCTTTTATGTTGCAGATGTGCCCGAGACTGATATCTTAGTTTTGGCAATAAGATGTGAGAACAATCTGGGTAACCTGCAGCACCCTCGATGGAGGGGAGGGACACATGATTTGAGAACAAGAAGTGACTGTAAGTCACCTTAGGAATCTGAACAGAGACACTCCAGTAGATCTCATTCAAAATATACAATATTAATATTTCAACATCTGTTACTTCTTTACTTTAAATGGGAGTTTGCTTCTATGGTTTAAATGATAACTGTACAGTTATAATTTAATTGTACAGCACCTCCACATCTAACACTTAAGTGTCTCTACTTCTCCAGAAAATGGCAGAACAGTTTATCGGGCACTCTATAGCCTCTAAATAAACAGGTTCATGGTGGGGCTTTGCTTCATCCTCACATGTCCAGAAGAATCTTAATTTACTTCATGATTTGAAAATTAATAATAAGTTTCTTCTCTTCATTATCAGAAGAAGTAAGGCCTGACCAATGGACTTTCTGTGTTGAGGCTTTGTGGATCCCAGTGGTCCACACAGTGAAGATCCAGACGGCATGAGAAGACCTGGTTTGGAAGGGGGTCATCAAGGGCTGAAAACCTTTATGAATAACCACACCATTCTTGTTTCTATCCTATCTAACATATCCGGTGGTAGAAAACACTGTTTCTCAACCTTTTTAACATGGAGGAACCCTTGAAATAACTGTCCCTAAGGAACCTCTTCTATAATTACCATATCCACAGCTCACAGTACATTAGTGTGGTGGTCACAGGGAAGAATTATCTTACAATGCTGGCCATTGGGAAAAATGCAACCCTTGAAGATGGTCAAAAAGATCATCTGTGTCAGTTAATCTGATCTGAGAGGCACAAATTGCTCAAGAACCCATGGAGGAACCCTGGGGTTCTATGGAACTATGATTGAAAAATGCTGGAATAGACACTCTATATTCGTCTTCTCTTGTTTTAGATATCTTTAGATAGGAGCTGTGTAAGTTTCTTTGAATTTACAACTCATTTGACTATAATGATTCCCAAGATTTTCTGTAGGTATGCCCAAAACCCAAGGAGTGCTCTGACTATGACTCCACCATGGTTCCATTGGCTAAGCTCCATCTGGTCTCCTGGTCAACCAATGTTCATTGTTGAATACCAACTCAGATGGACGATTTTGAAGGCATAAGAAGTCAGGACAAAGACCAATCATGGAAGCAATGCTAGATATCTGTATGTAAATACCATGAACAAAAGTGCTTGATATTTGTATTCAAACATAAGGGAGAACAGCACACAACTTTACTTTTTATGTAAACCAAAAGACAACTTAGCAGCCTTCACACATTCTTCCTACACACCACCATTTAAAATGCAAGACAAGACTCACATTGATTGTTTTTCTAATTTTTTCTGGATCTAATCTGCAGTAAATGTAAACAGATTCCCACAATCGCATATTGAGTGTTTCTAAATGTCAATATTATAGTCACTCCCACGTTAGCTGATGCACAAGACCATCTGTCTACAGCTTGCCGAACTCTGAATCACCCCAAACTTTAATTTGCCTGTTGGTGTATCCCAAGGGCTTTAATGCTCATTTTGTCAGAGATTATTACATTTTAGAACTCTTTTTTTCTGTAGTGATTGGATCCATGCAGACCATTTTGGGCTTCAGACTTTCCTTGAACCTTAAGTGAATGTAGATCTTGGTGTCCAGGAGCTCCAAGGTTAAAATATGGGAGGGGGGGCTTGTACCAAAACATACTGAAAAGTGAATGTTTCTGGTCCTTCTATACTGGTGTTTCTCATCCTTTGTACTCCTGATTAACCCTAAAATAATTTTAATTTGTCTAGGACCTTCGTTTTTTAACCAAATATTGGGAAAACGCTAATTGCATTGGTTACCGGTGGGAAGAAAGCCTCTTGTACATTAGTGGCCAAGATCCCACACTTATGGAAAGCTATATTAGTCTTCAGTTTCATTCACCTGGCCCTGCCAAGTGGTGTGGGCCCTGGAACTATACAAGCCAAATCTTATAGGCCGTCAAATCAGCCCCAGGTTAAGGAACCCCTGGCAATGAAAATGGCTTCCCTATAACATCTCTTTCTACCCTTTTCTATTCTATGTGCTGTATTATCTTTCTTATATCTCTTGCCATGCTAATTTACTCTATCACCTACCCATAATATTTCCAACAAATAAAAAAGGAAATATCTTGTTACCAACAAAATAAAGAGAATGACAAGATGCAAAACAAAAAAAAACAAGTTCAAACGGGTAAAGTATGTTCACCATACTCAACAATTACCAGAAAAAATGGCACTAAACTGAAGACCCAGGGCATGTCACAGATGCCATTGGTACCAGAGTCTAAAAATGCCCCGACCTACCCTATAAAACCTTACAAAAGTGTTTTTCTTAGTAGTGCCTCAATCTGACTTTGGGTCAGTGCCATGCTATTTCCAGCAGATTGGGAGAGGAAGGGGCATTGCTTCTGGCCAATCAGGCTCTACCTTAGAGGTTTATTCAATGAATTTATAAAACTGATTCCATCCCTGATATATGGCCATCAGTTGTAGAAAATAAGTAGTGGGATTGTTCTCCTCATGAATGTCAGGGGCGGGAGACTCAGTGATGCTCTGGGGCTCGATTCATAAATATAGAGTACAATTGCTTCATCTATTTCCCATCCGGGAAGCGTGCACCGTGCTCGATATCTCTCTGCCTTTGAAAGCCAGGCTGTGTAATGACATGTACCAGGGGACACTTTATTCATTTTAAAACTTTTTAACTTGTCAGCAAGTGCTGGGCAGCTTTTTTTGACCTCCTGCTGGTGGCTGTATTAGCAAGAAGAAGGGAAATTATTTTAGCACAGTGAATTTTTAAGCCACCTTGGGAAATATACTATATATAATATAGATATATATATATATATATATACATATATATACATATACTAATGATTACAGAGCAGAATTACTTTGTTATTTTATATTAGAATTGCATAGTCAATGTTCAATGAAATTACTTGTTAATATTATTGTTATGTACAATTTAGGACAAATATACATTTGTACACAAATGTACTCGAAAGTAGACATAGGTTAACAAGCAGAATCATTGGTTTCTTGGTGGGTGTCATTCTTTATTTGCTCACTAGGTGGTTCTGTGTTCATTTTCATTCACTATGAACTATGAAAAACACATCACCACCTAGTGGGCAAATGCAGAATGACGTCTGATTTTTAACCAAAGTCTCTCTGTATTGAACTATGTGTACTTAATGCCTTTCAAGTACATTAAAGTACATTCACCTATCTCAGTTCACACAGATATTAATGATAAAACAAGCATTTGAGTGAATCACTATTTAAATTGTTTTTAAATATACAGCATATAGTAAAATATACTACATTCGCAGGATCTCGCAGGATCTCTTTCTCAATGCACCTGAAGCAGACTGACCTCTGAGACATGCAGTGCTAGTGCTGGCCATACAGGATGGATGTTGCCTTTATCTATGCCATGCTGAAGGCACATTTGCTTTGCTTTGAGAACTCCACTAATTGCTATTTTACCATTACCAGGGAGCAGCTCTGAGGTCCCTGATAGAAAATGAATTTATTCTGATTTCTATACCGCTAGTAAAACCTCAGAAAACTCAAATTTCAATCATGGAAACCTACTACAAAGTAATGGAGTCCCAAGGCTTGGCAATGTAGGAGTAAAGCTATAATACTCTTGAGCTTTGCACCTCCCGGCCACTCTACCCAATGGTGAAGGCCAACAGCCTCATCATCCTATATGCCCATGCCAGACACCATAAACAAGACACCAATTCCATAGGTGACCATATGAATGTTCTGCAATTCTAATTAGCTGCCATGGCCTCAACAAATATGGCACCTACATTTGTCTGCCACACCAGGTAGCAAGGAAGTGCAGCAGAAGCAACTTCAAAAGCTACCTTTTATTACACCCCCTGAACAGGCCTGTACACCCAGAAATCTCCATTCCTGAAACCCAACCAACATCAGATTCACCCTCTGGACTCTACTATTTCATTGTCTTCTGTATATGTCATCCTAGAGGGGAGCAAATCGTTTCAAATAGGTTTCAAGCACTTTCCAGATCCTTTCTATGAATTTAACATGCTGACTCTATCTTAGGTACTTTATTCATACCCATGATGAACTCTTTCTATATTGAAGGTCCAAACCTTTTGTGCTCCAACCCGAAGTACCCCAGAGTTTATATGTCTTAGTCTTACCATTATATGAACATTATCCACCCTGACCACAATTATGTCTCATTGTCCTTTTGAGCTGATCAGTTACTTCCCGGAAATCAGATATTTCCATGTCCTGGTAATATCCAGTCACCTCTACTCAGATCATATTGTCCGCAATGTAACATCCTCGTACCAGGATATATGTAAATGTTGATGACTTTAAACCTTAGCAGACCCTTTTGGTTTGTCATATAGAACAATGTTAGGTAGGAAGTGCTTGAGACATCTCTCTGGCTCTGCTTTTTTTAAACACTTTCTTTTATTGCAGTTGCTAAAAAAGTAGATGTATTATTTATTTATATGGTTTTTCAATGTTGCAGATTATGTTCATATACATCGATTGTTTATGATTATATATCCCACAACTGCAGTTATTTTTACCCAAGACATTTTGGCATTCATTTGCTATTCCTTTGTAGGGTCAGAGCCCATTTGGGTTCTTTGGTTATATTAGAATTTTCTTAAAGACTGTTGGTATTGTATACAGTTGCCCTGATTTGTTTGCAGTCCAATGGGACCTCTTTGCTGGGGTTAAGGCCTAACTGCCTATTTAGGTCTTGGCTAAAATAATTAACAGCTTGTATATTATACGGCAGATTTTATAGGCCAGTCCAACATTGATGTTCATCTACTGAACCTACTAAGCACACACAATACGTACTTTTCTTTGCCGTCCTTAGTCTTGTTATTATCCTTACTCTTACTGTTAAAGGAATGTAGACAGGTGATGTAAAAACATGACAAAAAAAATACAACATCATGCAATAACATAACTAAGGAAGAACCAATAAAATAATCAGAGAACCACTTATGTTTTTCGGGTATGTTCTTGTTTTACCTTATGAATAATCTGCTGTAGGTGCATCCTGCAGGCTTTTATGGTGTTTTTTTTTTTGTAGTCTAATCATTAACCAATTTTTAAAAGGAATGTTCATAGGTCAAGATCTATAGATATTCAGAAATATGGAAGCTAGTAACAGTCAAGATTTAATAACATGGTGAGCAAAATGAATGCCAAGACAAGGTGAATGCCTTGAGATTCCATGAGATTCAATGTTCACAAATGTAACAGCAAGGATCTTGTGATGCCCACTATAAGTAATACTCTTACTTTATTAATTTAATATGGCCTTAGGTTCCTTTGTTATAGGGTATTTGAACTTAAGAGATGTATTTTATTACAGCTTGTCCTTGGATTTGGTCGTTGTTCTTTTTCAGACTTTTTGATTCCAGTAGTAACACACCTGCTGTCCTAGCATTACGGCACTCACTATACTGTATCTATAGAGAAGCAGCGTTATTATCCAATGGGAGGAAGAGCTTTGGAACTACTGAATAGCCCCTCTCTCCATACCATAGGTAACATTGTTCTGTAGTCCACAGGGAGAACTGAGGACCTTGTAACTGATAACACTAAACTTAAGCAGGTAGGATTAGCAGTTTTTTTTGCTTTTGTTTATGATATGATGAAATGTTGTCAATGTTCTGTATATTAAATGTATTAAATTTATTTCAAGGCTTCCCCTATGTTAAAAGGCTGAGATAGAGAAATGATTGGTCTTGGGTCCGTGATGGAGATAACCCAGCGTAATAGCGGATCCCTGGCTGGCAGCTGAATCGGTTGCCTTGAGCTTCATTTAGATTAATTATATCGATGTCTTTTATCTAATCAGCTCACCGGAGTCATTATACCTTTCTCTATAATAAACCCTATCAGCTCCCATTCTGTATCTCTTACACCCACCCGATCAATACATTTTCTATTATAAACCACCAACTGGGAAATATCTTCTCCATAAATATCAATGATTTTCATTCTCTGTGGGGGTTATAGAATTATATCTTAATGGATATATATATGATGCAATTAAATGGAATCAAAAGTCATAATCTGATATTGTAAATGCTGTATGGATTTAAAGGAATCAATGCATCAATGCATATTCAAGCTCTATGCTCTAGTCAAGCTTCTGAAGAGGACCTGTTTCATATACAGAGAAACCATATTGTTGGGGAACAATATAACTTCATGAGGGCAAGGCTAAGGGAATTTAAAGGGAACTCTAGCTCTTGCTACGGTTTTAGCAGCATATTTGAAAAAGAATGACCAATGCTTCCTGATGGTGACTTTACCATCCAATGATCTCTATGCAAATCAATGCCAATAAAGGTAATGGACATTATTTATTAAAGCTCTTCAAGACTAAACTATCATTGGAGAACCTGGGTAATCCAGCAAACCTAGTAAACCTGGAAAAGATTTCTTAAAACTCCTTTGCTGTTTTCAATCCCTGACCAGATTAATTCCAGGCTTGCTGAATCATCCAGGTCCTCCCATGATAGTCTATCTTCTCCAGTCTTGGACAGCTTTAATAAATCACACCCAATGAGTCATAATGCTCATGGGATGACTATGTGAGCTTTGCCATCTAACATCTAGATCTTTGATCTAACTATTAGGTCAGCTGAATCATTTCGGAACTTTCATTTAAAAAAAAATTGTAAAAAGAAAGTTATTCAGTTATTTAATCTGGAGCATGTATAGGGGTCTGTTTATAAAGCAATGAATCTGACAGTCATCTGGTGGAGAATCAGTTGCTGCCATTAAAAATTCATTGATCTGAAAGACTCCCCACTAGAGAATGTTTGGTGAATGCCAAATTCATTCATTATGAACAGATTCTCATGTTTTTTGTTTCAGAAACAGATATGTTGAAGTTATGAAGTTATGTGGGCTCAAGTTTAGGTGAACTAAACATTAAAGCTAAATATGAGATAGGAAACTTTATTGATGAATTCCTAAGTGAAGCTTGGGTGCCTTGTGTATTTATTCTAGATCCTTGCTGTAATACAATACAAAACTCTGCCTCTGTGCAGGAGCTTCCTGTAATACAGACCAGTGACTGCTGCTCTCACTTCTTTTTCATGGTGACTGGTCTTGTCTCCGCCCCTCCTGTAGTTTTCTGCAAGCAGCCTGTAGTGGGTGGGGTCTATTAGACCCTTCCTACAGCTCTGTTCTCTGCACAGGATATATACAGCAGAGTGGTACCTATAAGGTTATAAATGTGTTGGCAAATGCATATGGTGCACACAAAGTGGATTTATATCCTTCGTAGCTACTTCATTCTGCCCAAAGAAAAATTGAGCTGGATAAGATACAGATATATTTTTTTTCAGGGGTGGGATAGGTGGGTGGGGGGGTCAACATCTTTACCCCCTGTTAATGGTGTAGAATTCCGTCTGTACCGTTGGTGTTCTAGACGGTTCATTCCACTTTTTTTTTCTGCTCATTGAGAAAAATCGGATTAATTGGTGGCTCCGAAGTGACATTTTAATGGAATTTAATTGGTTTAGTTCAGGGAGTAATTAAATGAGGTGGCTGGAAATCGCTGAACAGTGTAAGAGAGGATTCGGATGATTGCGTGGGAGTGCGAGGATTCGACACAACGGTTCTGCTCTTTTTAGCAAAAAATACTACTATTAGAATATAGGGAGCTTCTGACAGAGAACAAGGGACATATTCAATAATTGGCAGTGTAATAGGGAAATATTTAGGGTGGATTTCAATATGGCGGATAAATAAATGTGCACTGATGTGCGTTGGGAACAGGAAGCCTATGTGTGGTGTGGATGTTCATTGGTGGGGCCATTTACAATGAATAGATCAGTGGTGTGTAATTGTAATCTAAATGTATTGGACAACATTAAGATTTAATGCTCAGTTCATTTATCGATTTCCAATGTATATTAAGTGTTACTGAACCACAGCAGAAAATATCAGATCTCCTGCCCCCGACAGACTGTGGCAGATCCATGTAACTCTCAGGATTGGATTACAGAAATACAAATCCTCTGTCAGGTAATTACTTTCTTATACAAAATTATATTTGTGTAGCTGTTTGTCTAGAGTTCACATTTAAAGTTAATCACAGCTTTTATTAATATATTATTCCAGTGCATAGTAGGTACATTGATTTTTTTTAATTTAAAATGGGAATAAATGTTCCCATAGTACACATGTACATGTCATTTTTATAAGTTTATTGTACAGAGCAAAAATTGGGATTTATTGACATCTGCTAAAATATTTCTGCAGTCTCTGACCGTCTCCTGTACTATGTCTGCAGTCTCGCGGCTGTATCCTAACAAGCTCATTATTCTGCTGTGCAGTTAGCAGATACACTATGCTGGAGATGATCAGAGATCTTACACACAGCCAAAGTCCCCTCTCTGTGACAAGGTCTGCGTAGGCCAGCGGGATTTATATAACTATGAATTGTTGGGATATTTATGTTGGAGAATTGTTTTTACAAAAATAACGGCTTTTATTGGGTGTTTGTGAAGTTCAACGAACGCAGGCCTAGGTCATGCGGTAATGTTGGAGCAATAAATTAGGCAAATGGGAGCGTCTTTCTAATGCCTAAAAACCATTGGGTTCTAATCATAATCAGGATTTTTTTCCCAAACCTTGGTGAACACTAAAAAAGCCCTAACACAAATAGGTGCTCTACATAGTTACATAGATTTGTTGTAAAGAAAAAAGACATAAACACATCAGGTTCAACTACTAGGGAAATAAAAATAAACATATCCCAGATAAAGCCTACAGACATAGTTGATCCAGAGGAAGGAAAAAAAAAAACATTATAAAGCCTGGTTAACTTTGCTCCATCAGGGTAAAAATAATTCCTTCCTGATCCTGTAAAGCAAAAGGATGTTCCCTGGATCAATGGTCTCCATCGACCACTTGTCCCTGGCCCACCTAGGGGTATAATGCTCCAGACAGTGGGGACTGGGTAAGTTGACCCACCTAGCTATGATCAGGCAAGTACTGTTCCTTGGAGGCTGGCTATAAACTGCCCACAAAGTACCAAGTTCCCCTAGATGAGAGCAACTGACTATAAAGCCATGGAGCTCTCCAAGAGGCATCTGGGGGATCTTGGAGAGGGTGCACCTCAGTGGGCAACCCTACTCTTGTGCTTTTCAGGCCCTACTATTTTATATAGAAATGCCCCTATATAATACCCCTTCCACAATGCACCATGTCCCACAATGCTGATACGTAAACTTTCTCTCTATATAATTTTTTTTTTTTTCAAATCCCGCGTAACGTGATGCTCTAAACAAAAACCCTGTGCTCAGAAAAAAAGTGTAAGTGCAAAAACACCACACAAAAACATGCACTGGGGTACTATGTGTGATCCCTCCTGTAAAGAGGAAGGGCCGAAGCTGGAGTGGGCCTATTATCCTGTCTGGCCGAAGTCAGACGGGGTCCTTTTCTCTATGGGACTGCACAGGCAGTCCCAACAGATACTAGGCTGGGAGCTTTCCCGAAGACAGACTCCAGTTATGGAGAGTACCTGACCAAAATGCCAACGTACACCCCAAGACTTCAGGGCTAGCCTGGAATAAGGGAATAGCACCCTCCATCAAAAGTGGCACACAACTACCACACCAGTGACATATGACTGACAGAAGAATTCTGATGAGACCGTAAGCTTTCCATAGCCAGAGGTTAAAAATATACTCTATATTAAATAATGAAAAGACAACAAATCAGAACACACATCAATCAAAACAAAGCAGCATGCTAATACCTGAGCTCATCCAGTTCCTCTCTCTATTAAAATAAAAAAGGAATGTAAATCATTTGTCTTTAAATAATTAATCACACAGCAACACATTTTAATTTAGCCAGAGAGTAACTCCATTCAGAATTAATTTCTCCTTTATCGTAACAGTGTGCTTAGGTACAATCCCATGATAAGTTTTTGCTGCTCCCTAGAATCCCAAATAGGAGATCTCCACCAATTTCTAGAGAATATAGTATGGCAGAATTGGAGGCTAAATTTAGGTAAATTTTGGAAAATTACTGAAATCCCCCTACTAATCCCTACTACACAGATATCACCATTGGAGTCAATAAAATTTTAAGAGACTTTCAGGTGGTAAAGACAGGTAGATGCCAAGTCTCTAATTTACTTATGAGAGTCCAAAGGAAGAGGAGAGTGCCAACTGCTGCGTAAGTAAGGGGTATGGGGAATACAACTTATTATAGTTTTAATGGTTCCCTAGACCAGGGCAATCCAGCTGAAAGCCTGAGGGCCACTTTTGGCCAATGGAGCCTCCTTCTCCCAGCATATACATTGCAGCATTGCGGTAATGGTATTGTCGGGTGGGCTTGATGATCTCCTGACAACAGGTATAGTGTAGTTCTGGAGGTCAAGTTGCTGTTGAACTTGGCACGCTATGATGGCCAGAACCCGGGATACAAGTAATATCCACTTTCCACCAAAACAGTTTGATAGCCTTTATCCGTATCCAGCATACCATCTGTGTGATAGACGGGACCAGGTAATAGCATTAACATATCACTTCAGGGGTCATCCCTACAATGTGAAATAATGCGCAAAAAGTTTTGGTGCACTGAGCTGGCATTTATTCTTAGTGGCAGCCCAAATACACCCTACAATGCATTGTAGAGCAATGTAACATGCAGCAACTCACTGTGATATGTCCAATCGGAAGCCCCTGGGAAGCTCCACACTTTGGGTAGTTTTGCAAATTCCTGCACGTTAGCTTTAATTTTTATAAATGTATTGCCTTCTGAACAAAGCTAATCCGCATAACAATGTGTGAATGCCATTGTCAGTGCAGCTGATGTCCTACTTATCACATTGTGTGCCCCTTATCCAAAACAAAATACTTGACAATACTAAAGTGTAGTTTTATGCAACATAACAAAGCTGATGTTTAAATCAATTTTGCTTTACCAGTCAGGGCTTACAGAGCTCCGACTTACAGCCAGTTTTTATACTGGAGACATTATCAGGCACACAGAGATTGGAAATGGTAACAAAATTTAACAAAAACAGCTGAATTTGATCCGCATGGCCCGCAGTTTGAATGCACCTCCATAGTACATGGTCTGTCCCAAGAAACAAAAAGCAGGTCAAGCAAAGCCTAAGAAATACTTCCTGTACAGATTAATTAATGCCAATGGGGTTTAACTAATTTGAGATTCATGTGATTTACAAATGCCTGATGATATGCCGTGGAGAGTCAAAGACTAGAACCCTTCCCCACTTTTCCCAAATGAAAAGAAATAAAGTTATGGCTGGAAAAAACTTTATTATTTGCTAAATATCTGGTGCATGACAGAGTGTCTGGTTGTGCTATAGGAGAGATATTTTATACTTTTCACTGCAAAATGATAAGACCACATAAAACGCGTAAGAGAAACAAGAAGAGACTAATCACTGCACACATTACTTGCCTCGTTACTGTTTTATACCCATCATTCATTTTGTTGCGAATCTCAGAGGCCTTGCTGATGTGCAGAGAAAGAGAAATATGAATTTATTACAAAAAAAGAGGAAACAACAAATATTCTACGTAATTTTGGCCTGATATCTAGATATATGGCCAAAGTATGTGATTCTGATTTTGAACGATTAAGCTCAGTTGTCTTCGTTGAAGGGTACTGTTAATGCAACAGACATTTACAAAAACATTCTGGAAACGTCCAACCTTGAGGCAACAGTATGGTGAAGGCCCATTTTTGTTGCATAGGGATTGACTCCCTGTGTACAAAGCCAGTTTTATAAAGACATGGTTTGACCAGATTGGTGTTGAGGAACTTGAGAGGCCTTCATTGAGTTCTGACCTTAACCCTACTGAACACCTTTAGGATGAACTGGCCAATCTACGGATCTAACATCAGTACTTGACCTTGGGTCCAATGGGTACCAATTCCCACAGCCACACAAACTTTTGAAAAAAGCGATTCAAGAAGAAAGGAGGCTGTTACATGGCAGCTCCATACCAATGATTTATCAATAGGATATCTAGGTTTGACAATCGGGTGCCAACAAACATTTGGCCATAAAATATATATCTGTTCAACAGATGAATTGATGTATTGCTGAGAAAATCATTGTTAAAGTAGGCATTTACCCCAAATGGTTTATTCCTTTTAATGCAAAGGCTTTTCTGAATTTATTAGTAGGCGAAACTCAAATGGTAAAAACGGTCAAGTTTGGGAGGACTGACCCTTTAAGGGTTTTTTACTTCAGCATATTAATGCTTGGGTCCTATGGGTTACTCAGGGCCAGCATTAGGAATTTTTAAACAAGGGGGAAGAGGCCCAAGAAGTTTTCCTAGATTGGGCCCGGAAGATTTCCATAATAGTCCTAGGGTTAATACCATATATTCCACATCAGTTCTGGTCTATGCAATGCTTTTCGGAATGGGTCTGTTCCAGTAACATCCGTCCTTAGTAAACACACTCAACACTAATTCTACAAACAAGTGGATTTCACATTTCTCTATATCAAGCTGCCGCTTTGAACTGTTATTTTGTTCTACGGTCTGTAATTCTTAGGCATAACTCACCAGAATATGTCCTAACAAGAATCTGAGTAAAATAAAGTTTGAAACACAAAATCATGTCATAATAATAACTAAATTTAATAATATACTTTAAATAAAAAACACAAAAATCTGAGGTTTTTACGATTTTTCTCATAAACTAATAACTAATAAACATCCCGGGTGTGATATAATTTGAAACAAGGGAAACACAGAGTCCACCATCACAATCAAAAGATACTGGCTACTTTGTATTGGATTCAATACAGTTATTTGTATTGAATTCAAAACAAAAAATTTGAATTTCCTGCTGGCCACGCCCCCCCGCAAAATCCTCCGATGACGAGTGTGACTCGGGGTTACCACTTTTAGCAAGTTTTTTCCACCCCGAGTCACACTTGGGGTTACCACTAGGGAGGTTAATGCTTGGGTGCTATGGGTTACTCAGGGCCACCATTAGCCGGGGGCAAGGCCTATTTCTGTTTTGGGCCCAAATCAAAAGAACCTGACTTCTCCAATGCTGGAATTTTTAAACAAGGGGGAAGAGGCCCAGGAAGTTTTCCTAGTATGGGCCCGGAAGATTTTGATAATAGTCCTAGGGTTACTACCATATATTCCATATCAGCTCTGGTCTATGCAATGCTTTTCTGAATGCGTCTGTTCCAGTAACATCCATCCTTAGTAAACACACTCAACACTAATTCTACAAACAAGTGGATTTCACATTTCTCTATATCAAGCTGCCGCTTTGAACTGTTATTTTGTTCTACTTCTTTTAGAACCAAACTAAGACGATAAGACGATTGGGAGGATTTTGCTAAACTATACCATAGAGTAATATTGGTAAATATCTGGGCAGGGAGACCAAAATAACTATTCCTTTGCCCTCTGGTTGTAATTTTAGGCACACAGTTTACATTCTCCTATAAGTTTTGTTTCTTACAATTAGTCCTGTTCCAGGAAGTTAAAAAATTTAACTCCTGTGGTGCAACCTGTTGCCTTTGCCTTCACCCGTCAATATTGGTAATTACAATTTAAAGGGAAATACAAAAGATCATGATGTTTTACTAATCTATGAAGCAGTTCACTGTTCAGACACAAGTGAGCGAAATTCTCTGCAGCGTATCTTATTAGTGGTGTCAAACAGAAGTAGTGGAATTTAATTGTGCCGAGCTCCCCAGGAGCAGAGTTTCTCTAATTCCACTGAGGGGGCTTTTCACAGCCATAATGAAGAGTTTTGTGTTTGACATCTGTGATTGGTGCTCCCAGCAAATTTACAATTATTACACTGTAATAAAATGTTCATCTGCTGACAGGTGTCAAAGGCGCGTAGTACAGAGGAACGGCGCTATGTCTCTGGGCATGTTGGATAGATAAGAAGCTAAAGCAGAATTTGTATGAAACAAGTTAATAATAATAATATAATAATATAATAAATCATAGGGCCCTTCTGCTGGTTGGAGAAACACTGGAGATATCAACTATTCTGTTCTTTTATACAGGGATAGGGCAATTTTGGACAGATTAACTCTGAATCATCCTATATTTTAATTACCACTGTGATGTAGCCATGATGTGCGCCATTATTGTATAACTATAGAGAACATCCATCAAGAGACTGGGCTTCTATGGCCTAGATGATAAGCTTGAGCTTTGGAGAATGGCATACAACTTGTAGGAACGTTCTTAGTTCTTAAGGAACTAAGGAAATCATGAAGGGATCTTTAAGCATTGGCAAAGTGAAGGCATTCTTTAATGGGTAGTGAAGAGTCTGAATTATCCAGGTCATTGTAAATCTAGTAGTAGTTAGTCACAATAAACTGGACTTGTTCTTGCAATGTTGAAGACCTTTCACAGCTTTCCAAGAAAGTATGTAAAACTACAGAGTAAGAACCAATGAAGAGGCTTGGATTGGCTGTGAAATGTCTTCAACATTACAAGAACCAGAATGTTTCTAACTACTACTAGACATCCCTGAAAGGGTCAAGTCACCCAAAAGTAGGGTTTCAGTATTTTTTGGTAGTAGATGTTGAGAGTTTCCTCTATCAGGAACTATAAACAGCAGCTCCTGGAAGCAGTAGAGCAGCGTTTCTCAATCTGGGTTCAGTGGAAGCCTGGGGTTCCATCAAGGTTGCTAGGGGTTCCTTGGGGAATGGGGTCTGTTTAAGTGATGTCAAGGTAGCATTCTTCCCAGTGGCCAGTAATGTAGGAAACATTCTTCCTAATGACCACCACACTGTATGTCCACCATGTGTTTTAGAAAAAGTGATTATAATAGGGGTCCCCCAAACACCTGAAAGTTATTTCAAGGGGTCCCCCATTTTAAAAAGTTTGAGAAATAAAAATTGATCCTAAGAGAAAATAAGCTCAGAACATTCTATTCTCCAATCAGAAGATTCCTCTGCCATAGACTTCAATGGGGTTTGACTCGACAACTTGACAAACCCTTCACAAACTACACTTAGGTACATTCACTCATTCCTGGTCTTCAAAAATAGTATGGCGGATCATTGTCCAATGTATTACCATCTTAGCATTAAATTGATTTCGAAAATTTCCTAAAACGTTGGCATTCACAGCACACAGAAAAAGTCACAGCAATGCAGCACACCATGCAGGAAAACCCGCACGCCATATACCTAGACAGTAGGGAGCACTGGCTGTTATTATCGTCCTCTCCCCCATCATCCTCACTGTTAAATTCATCCCTATCTTCATTCCTAGAGGATAGAAAAACATTGCAGAGATGAATATTGCAACCCCATTTAAAGCCACCATGTGGCAAACATAACAGCCCAGGACACAGATGGCTGCTGCTTTACTGATGATCTGGAGATTGCAGCTCAGCTAGCGAGGAAACATTATAACGATCACACTGAGAACGTTTCTTCTTCCAAAAGACTTGTTTGCTCGATAAGAGCAGTATCTTGCTTGGAGAACAGTGATCCAGAAAATTCCAGTAATAAGTTACTATGGCTGTGGATAGAATTTATTTTTACAGTTATTTTACTTGCTCAGCTCCAGGCAAGAATAAAGTTCAGCCTTGTATTTAATAATACATTGGTAAATATTTATTGCAAGCAATACAAGTACCCTGTATCAGCCTCCTGCAACCCTCTGTGAAGCAGAGTTCAGCCTGGGGGAAAGGAGCAGCACAAGGAGCCAATGTATTGTGAGGGCCGTGTGCCAATTAATGGAATGCTGATAGGAAGAAAGAGCAGAGTAGCAAAACAATGAGCTCAACAGATGGCCATTAACAAGATGGGGAGGGACTAGACTTGCAAGTTGTATTTAACTGTAGCTGAGAAAAATCAAGTCTTCTTCCCTCCCAGACTGGGTTGTGTGTCATAGTTGTGAAAATCTTTGGAGTGGACGGACAGAAATACGAATTCTTTCGCTAAGACAACTCGCTCAGGCTAAGTCTAAGCTGACTTAAATTTTAAAAATGTATAAATGCCTATACAGCTTTTGAATGCTTATAAATAGGCGTGGCAGAGAAGAGTAGGAATATGTAGAAAAGCCTCCCAAATGCCCAAAGATGGCCACAAACACATAAAAAATGCCCAAAGACAATTGCCCAAACAAATAAAAGATGCCTAAAAATGCTCCAAGATGCCAGTTCATGTCAGTGGGGGCGATTTGAGCATTTATGGGCATTTTCCAAAAGCTGCATTTCCTTTGCAATTCCTCACGAAAATGCTCTGGGACATTGGATTGAATGGCAATTGCAAACAAGTTAAACGCTGGGGAAATAGTCTGTGTAGACGTTGCTTAATTTGAGTAAGGATAGAAAAAGCGTCATGGTAGCCAAACCTGAAATGGGTGTTGTGAAGGTGTTCATGGTAGTCGAACATTTTATAGAAAGGAGGAAAGGGTGACATGTCATGGTGGCCACATGTGTTATGGATGGACGGGAATGCCATGGTTGCCATACTATTATGGGGGTGGGGATTGTGGTGGGTGCACTGGTATAGGGGTAATCCTATAAGATAAATCATAGAAAGATAATCATAGTGGCTGTACTTGTTATAGTTGGGAAGAACATCATGGTGGCCAAACTTGATATGGATGTAGGCGAATGCTACGGCTGCCACACTATTAAGGCCATTGGGCTACTTGGCATTTCTCAGGATCATTCTGGAAGGGTGATGGAGTCACTCTTGCCTAGGTGTCGTGAAAGCTGGAGAAATGATACATATATTAGCTTTCTATTCCCCCACAAATTTGCTTTTACCTATGGATAAAGGAGTAGAATTTGCTATTTAGATAAAAGGTGCACTTTAGTTACCCAATGCAAATCTAAAACAGGAATGAGCCTTTCTTGCTATCTGTTCTATTATGTACCTAAAAAGAGAAAATCATCCCCCACCCCCCAACTGAATGATGCTGTCTTCTAATAATGCAGATTCTGTATTTTACTACGTGCAAGACCTTAAAACCTGCATTTCTTATTACAAGATGCACTCAGCAGTAATTAGCTGCTTAACAGTATATTTTATGAGCATTGTCCACCTGCCAAACTGCTACTTAGAACACATTTGCAGTCTATTATAGAAAGTGTTTTACTGTTCGATACCTTGCAGATGCCAACAGAGGTTGAGGGGGAGGAGGGATGTGAGGTGATAGGCAAAATGCATTACCAAGATACCCAACGTGAAGATCTGACTGAAAGATGTGAATGCAATTACGCAAACACTCCAGTCGTGCTTAATGGAGGCAAAGAAGTTGCATCAATTAGAGTGTTTGCTGCACATACGGATCACACCTGGAAATCAATGATTTTATTCTCAGATACAGAAAAGCAATTTTCATTAAATACTTCCTGCTTCCTGGAGCTGTGGTCCAAGATCAGATTCAAGTTTTTTTCCTGGTAGAATTAAGCCCAGTTAGGTTATGTACAGTGGGGCAGTTTTTGACAGACCACAGTGGTTCACCACTGGTAATCGGTCCTTAACTGCCCCAAAGCCCTGATTACTAGTAAATAAATTGAACTCAGTGGAATCTCTTTCTGTAAAGGCATTTGGTTGTACTGCAGGTTTTGAGATTCTTCATGGAATGGCCCTGATTAATTAAAGCTTTCCAAGAATGGAGAAGATAGACTATCATGGGAGAACCTGGACGATCAAGCAAACCTTTATTAGATTTCCTAAAAATAACTTGCTATTATTTGACAAATGTTTTCAATCCTGGACCAGATCTGTTCCAGGTTTGTTGGATCACCTATGTTCACCCATGATGGTCAATCTGCTCTGGTCCTGGAGAGTTTTAATAAATAAGGCCCAATGTCTCATGGTGGTCCTCTACTTAAACCACTTCCAGTGACCTCCAACCTCATCAGCCAAAGCTGTTAAATGCATCTGGGTACCTAGCAGTTGAACAAGGGTGCCCGGGAGTAATTAAACCTCTGGTTGGCAACAACCCATCTGAATAAAGGCTACATACAGACGTTAGATAATTTCCCCAAGTACAACCAGGTTCCCTAAGTACAAATGATTATGATCGTCCCAAGCAAATATCTACTCTTTGTACAATGGTTCTCTAGTTTATTGGTCTGCCCTGGCAGATCAATGAACAACTTTGGAGGACTGCTATATACGGTATTCAGTAGAATTTGTCCCAAATTATCACAAGGATTCATCTTGGGCAACCAATCCAGGGTGTGTATGTAACCTTAGTTCTCATATGTCAACCGTCGAATGGAGAAGCACACAATAGGGTTTCCCTCACTTAAGAACACCCCAGGGTAATGTCATCATCCTGACTTGTCTTACAAGAGAAAGATGCAGAAAATGGCACCAAATCTTTACATAGTGCTGCTCTTTAGATGAGGCATCCAGGACCTGCCCAACATCTGAGGAAAAGAACCAATCAAACCAAAGACTCATAGAAAAAACTATAGTACAAAAATAATTTAAAAAACAAAGCTGGTGATGGGGCTTAAAATACAAAAAAGAGGGATGAGGTGACTCATGTTGAAGTTCAAAACAGACTAATTACAATAATATTAATTTGTTGCAGAATTTTCTAGGAGTTCCGTTTCCCCGCAGCTACATAATAGAAAGCGACTGGTATTTCCAAATGAGAAAATCCCAGTTTACAAAGCATTGATCGGAAAATCGTCTACAAGAGCTGCAACCATGCATCAATGACAAGCAAGCGAGAGCTACGAGCATTCGTGTCAATTTCCACACCATTAGACTATGTAGAAATGTCAACCATCGTTACTCTGGGCAAAAAGATATTTTTATGCCAAACACCAACACTGTAAATTACAAACGTCTGAAGTCTGTGTTACAAATTGCTACACATGGGGCTTTTATTTCATAAAGCAGGTGTCTATCTGTGTGCTAATTTGCAGATGGACATTAGGGTATATGTTGTTTTTTCCCATGGTGACTATAGTGTTTTTGCTCCAATTAGTAGGCTGGGGGTGGGATGCTGAGACCATTGTATTTTTTAACACATTCTGTTCATCTATTGAATTTAGATGGGGCAATACCTGTAAGAAATCGATAAATACTTACCTTGAATGCTGGTCTGATCCTCAGAAATCTTCTGCCAACTAAAACCAACATTTCCATATGTAGTGATTATTTGGGTCCCCTACCAGTCTCATTAGTGACCCATGCTGACATTTACACAAGTGTTGTAACCTGTAAGTTCCTAAAAGAGCTGATACCTCAACAGGTATTTCTCTATTTTTTGAATTAAGGCATTCTGGTGTCACGTCAAACACATATGTGTGGGACCACATGAGACACTCCATTTAAATACAACTGTGCATGAACTTTTTTGATCATTCTGGTTCATTGAATCAACCAAGTTTGACTGTATCACATAACTTCTGCCCTTCCTTCGAAGTAACGGGGTGTCCTGTTTATACAAACACTGATATTTTGTTATGTGGGGATTCCTGGCTGATAATCAGTAGCTTCATCTAACTTCATTTTCCTTAACCTACGTATCAATAGCTACATCAGGAGCTCCCTGGGACTCTGTTAGCATGAACCTCAGTAGCTCGCCCATGAGTGTGAGCACATCTTCTACTGCTTCCTTTAATACCATCACAAAACAATAATTTGTGAGCCACAATGGAATCGTGAACACTTTAGGTATATTTAACTTGTATTTGGGATTTAATAAAAATTTAAAGTGAATTTCCATTAAAACATTTTTGATAAACCTACTGTATGCAAATGTATAGCACTGCCTTTTGGTGAAATCAGGAACTACAGCATGAATATAAAAACACTTACTGGGATGTATGCGCAATTGAAAACTTCTAGCAAAATGTGGTCTCCTAAAATAGACAAAAACATTCAAAATGCCCTTCAGGGGCAGCAATATTTCTTTGAATTTCTTTCCAAGCACATTTATACCAGGCCAGTTTTTGTTGATATTAAAGCTACAGGTTGTTTGTATTGCTTGGCAGCTGAATCCTGCTGAGACCTCTTGTCTCTTCTACAATAAAAGAACTCAACTTATAATTAGAAAAAATAAATGTTGAGGGGTAAATATTCCCAGCTCGTGCAGTGCAATTTTCTCTATTCTAGTTTTGTGTGCACAGCTCCTGGATTGTACTCTATAAATCCTCCAAACACACTAGTGGCTTGTTGTCCTCTACTTGTCATAATTAACGTGAACACTCTAGTGTTTACCTTTGAATAATTTAGCTTAGAAAAAAAACAAGATGAAAATACCAACCCTTCCCTCACATCTTCTCCTGATGTTCCCGGGCAAATAACTATCTGATTTTTGAGCTTTACAAGCTAGGTAAAGACAACGTGCATTTGGCCTTTTTATATGGGTTGCCGGGATCTCGATCAAGATCAAGGCCCGAAGAAGAGATCTACCAATGGCTTCCTTTCCCTTGCTCTGCATTGGATAATGCCACCTGTCGAGCCTGGAACAGGAAGGAAGTAGTAGAAAATCTCTTCTTCTGGCTTCATTTACAACAGTGAGCGGCTAGTGAAGTTGCACTCATGGGTGAGCTACTGAGGTCCATGGTAACTGTTCTGGGGAGCTCCTGATGTGGGAATGTCCATGATAGGAATGCACTACTTACAGCAAACAGACCTTATAAAGGTGACAAGTTTTGGAGGGAGCCGTGTAGAACCACCAAGGTTCTTGGAGTACTCCAAAGTTCTTGCTCTATTGTAAAAAGTTACATGTTTGAAAAACCGCTTCCTCAAGGGACTATTCCTCCCTTCCTCTTATGTTGCCTTGAGGAAGGAACCCTACACGGCCCTGAAACTTTGACTTTTCAAACATGATGTGACAAAGCTTTTACAATAATTAATATTGTACTTTGGAGTGGTGGTGACTGTGTCTTCCTTTCTCCTGATGTAGGATTTTCTTTCAGAGCTGTAGGGGAAATCTAATGGAAAAGGTAGCTTTGGAGGTGAAAGTAGTATTCTATTGTAAAGGGCGACTCATGATATGAGGGAAATTGACCTAAATTGAATAGTAGGGGTCTTGTAAAAAAATTGCTCATAGATCTGTAGCTGAAAGGTCATCAGCAGCGATGTAGAGTTGCCACAAAATACTAGGCCAAGGTCCAAATTCCACATTAGGACCCAAAGGTCTATGCTACGCTAAAATTGTTTGTAGGCCCATGAAGACCCAAACTCTAAAGCAAGATACTCATCTTGTTGATTACAAAAAGTAACCACAGATATGTTACCCTTTAAATCAAAACTCAGTAAGTCATTATCCCTATCAACTTTTATGACCAAGATGACCACAAAGCTTACAACGTGCTCAGAGTGATCCTAAAAGAAAAAAAGCCATGAACACTCACAGTTTAATACTTTGGGTGAAAAATCTCTAAAATTATGAGTGAACATTGGTTAGTTCACACAGACAATGCAAACCTGCTTTCTAAATAGACCCCTATGTGTGTTGATGACATAATGCTTGTTTATGATTGCCCCTACCCTACCCCACTTTTCCATAACCAAAAAAATATTTTTTTGGCTCACACTTTAAAACAAAAGTTTTGCAGGAGACATTTATAGTGATGAGTGAATCAGTTCGAAAAGTCAGGTATACTGGGGGAATCCATTGATTGTTTTCATCCAGCTGAACATATGCTATAGATTTGTCGTGTCCACAGAGAATCATACAATCATGGCTGATGAAAGACGGAGCTATAGAACGCACAATTCTCAGACTACAAGTAAATATTCTGATGCATCAAAACTCATCAAATGTCTTGTTAGTCATCACTGTTTTTACAACTTTGCTTTTCCATTTGAACATTTGACTACAAAGTAATTAAACATTAGAGATAGATCTTTAGGTATGTTGCCAAAGAATATCACAACATCTGCGCCCCCGATGTGCCTGTCCTCCGCTTTGTCTTAAAACGCTCCAACAATAAGATAACGCAAGGGACAAAAAGCAGCTTGTTTGATTGATATTCCGAGTTGGTCAGTGGTGAGTTTATCTGTCAGTATTTGAAAGGATTTTTCTTGTTAACACACAGAATCTCTGTGGAGCTGTCACAAGTAACAAGAACAGGACAAGATGAGAAGGCGAATGATCTCAAAGCGCCAGCTGGCTGAGGGCTGGAAGGACGTTGCTATGTATCAGTCACAGACAGAATGGCAATTAATTAAAAAAGAATGGTCAGCAGTCCTGGAAACATTTGATTTTTAGATAACAAGTCGCTAAAGAAAGACTCACAGTTGTCCGGTGTGGATTTTACCAGGAGAGGACAAGCCAAATTAAAGGGAACCTGTAAATAGAAAACTAACAGGGGAGAGATTACAAAAAGGACTGGCATTGATGAGCTCTGCCATTGAACTGGTTCCTTGGTTGTCATGTTAATCCAATGGTTTTAGTACTTGTTGCTTGCTTAGCATAACTATTCAGATAGGGAGCTCTGACTTTATTTTAGACGTAGATGCAATATATGGCCATGGCTTGTGGACACCTGGTCATTATACCTATATGAGCTTGTAGGACATCCCGTTCAAAACAATGGACATTAGCAAAGAGTTCTCCCCACATTTTGTGGGTATGACTGCACAATATTTGGGGAGTTTTTGGTGGGATTCTGCAATAAAAACGAGTTTGAGGTCAAGGATTGATACTGAGTGTAGAATACTTGGCTTGTAACTGGTGTTTTAAAGGCGTTCAAAAGGAAGGAGGTCAATGTTCTGTGTAGAGCTCCTCTCTAAAGTTCCTCCTCTCCAAACTCATCAAACCATTTCTTTATGGAGCTGGCTTTTTACACAGGGGCACAATCATGGTGGAACTGAAAAAGGCCTTTACCGAACTAATACCAAAAGCTTGGTAGAGCATAAATGCCTTCGTATGGTGTAGTAATAACAGAACCTTTTACTGAAAACTCAAATATTTGGAGGGATGTCCTTCTGCTTGTGTGTTGGTCAGGTGTCCACAGTCATTTGGCTATATAGTATAAGTGTAGTCTAGTTCTGCAGAACAAATGTAGAACATATATGAATAATTTCCATCTATTTAGTTCTCTATTATCATTCCATTCACTTTGTAACTACAACCACAACACATGAAAAAGGTTTATTTTTCACTATATTGTATGCAGACAACTTAAGGCACTTTTAGCAATAAAGTTTGTGGCATTTTTCAGGCCCGTTATGTCTGACTCACCGGCTTAATGGATTTATGTTGAGTGAACCGAATGTGTTATTGATATGCATTAGACACAGGGATTTCCTGTCTACATTGCATAAATGCTTATATCCAAAGGTTTCTGGGAAAGACTTCCTGTACCTCATCACCATACAATGCCCAAAAAAGCAAAAAAAAAACAAACAAAAAAACAAAGGCCAAGGTTATCAGAAATAATTAATGACCTCCCGTAATACGGATTCCTACAAGGGTCACAGTCTGTGCTGTGTCTGCTTTGTACTGCATTGTTCTAAAAGTACTTGTACGTATTGATATGATCCAATGCAGTAAATGAAATCATTGTATTGTCAAAGATGTGTTGGGTTCCGACATGAAAACTCAAGGGAGTTATTATTTTGCCTAAGTTTATTGTATAAATATGCTTGTAAGTATGTTTGTGCAAGGTACGTTTCATTTTTCCTACATAAAAGATATCTTTTATAATCTTTCTTTTTTTATTCCTTTTTTCTTTCTTTCATGATCGTTTTTGCCAAATGTTATCCCTTTTTGCATGCTTTTTTTCTCCACCTCCCCCTCCCCTCTGCAATGAAAATGCATATATTTTAGAACCATAGTAACAATACTATTCAACAGTATGGCGTAATATCACAAGATTTCCCCATTCAACAGTAGGGGACGCACGCTCTTGCCATCCAACAATGAGGAGCGTGTGGTCTCATGAGATCCCGCTCCCAGTACACAAATTTCGGCAGTAATTTAAGGACGGGACACCAACCGGCACAGACCCCTTCGGTTTGGCTGGCAGCATCCTGTGCCTTACTCCACTCATACCACCAACGTTTCTTCCAAAAGTAGGTGCGCCATGTTATGGCCCTCCATACAAACTTTTACCAGCATTTGTATTCAAAAAAACGCCCCCTTGCTGAGGCCTGTCCCATTATTTTAGAGATTACCTCAAATCTTCCACATCTGACAGTAAGTAGTAAAACCTTTGTTTGTTTTTTTATTTATTTGATTTTTTCATTTTCTTCTTTTACTGCCTCTTTTCCTATTTTCAGAAAGCAGACGTACTAGGCAAATTATTCTGAATTTTTTTCCACAGTTTTCTGATACTGATTATGTCTCAGTATTACCCAACACAAGCAGTTCTTAAGATCATCTCTCCGTATTACTCAATACAGCCTTTTGAAGCCTTTAATCTTCAATCCTATTTATTGATGTAACCCATTCTTTATAATAATATATTTGATTTAATTATAAATACAATTACCTTTAACTAATAGCACATAGGTAATACACTGACCATCAATCTATACCACCTCTGAGTCTCTTGAACTAATTGATTTCAAAATTCATGTAACTTATTTGAAACATTAATATTATTATTTAACAATACCTCCCCCCCTTTTTTATAAAAATGTCTAAATTCCTCTTTTTTCTTTAAACCCCCCTCTTTTCCCCTTTTTTATTCTTTTCCCCACTCCCCATAATTTGGGGTATAGTGAAGGTGACACTTGACAGATGCTTTTACGCTCACCTTTACATAGTGGTTTGATATTTGTAAGTAACTGTAACATTACATTATATATATAGTTTCTGTTTTGTCTGATAATCGAATATTGTAACATTATGTCAGTACTGTTTTGTGTTCTACTTTTTTCCTTAGTCTATCCCTCCAATGAATACAATTGATTCTACCATATGGTTATCTCAAACAATCCCCTGAGGAAGCCTAACGGCGAAACATGTTGGAAATTTGAGATTTGATTGTATTATATATATTGAATGTAACCACTTATAATCTTTACAATACCACTAAACGTATTTAGTATTTGTAATGCAATAGTGTTCAGTTGGACTCTGTTAATTTTGAACACAAAACATTAAAACTACATTATTGTACCTTGCCTTCAAAAAGCCTGTGCTCTCCTTTCTCCTTTTCACTAAATTCTCAAAATATTTTGTTTTTCACAATTAAGAAAAGTGCTCTTGTAAATGACCTCTAATAAAACAACCCAAAAAAAAAAAAAACAGGAACCAAATATCCAAGCAAAAAAATGTATTCCATATTTAAAGAGTTATGCAAATCTTTCTATAAAACTCCACTAGAATGCCACCCTTGGAATCACAATTTATATAAAAAATGCAGCCTAAGATTAGGTCATTAGTCAGCCCAACAAGCTTGGTTATGGATGAGTGGGTAGTAGTAGTATAATGTATACCAAGACAAAAAAGAAATAAGGGAAATTTCATATGACACGTTATACCATCCAAGTGGCTTTAAGAGCATGTAAGGAGCCATTGGGGAAGAATTATTGTTACCTTCGAAAGGTCCTCTCTCCAGCGAGCAAACTTTGGTGTGATCGTCCCGGTGATGTGGCAGAATTTTGGCTATGCCCAGAGAGCAAACTGTCCGTCTCTAAGTGGTAGTTACTGTCCAGTTCAGACTGCAAGTTTGTGTTGCCCAAAAACTCCCCATCGTTCCAGGCTCCCACAGAACCGTCCATGGTCTGATACCTGAGCTCGATACTGACACTGGTCTGAAAAGAAACAAGGACAATGATAGACATTAAGGTAAAGCAATGCTACCAACTAGACCCATCTTATCGGACCTAATTAGATTGTGAATCCCAATTTATCAATAAGGATCATAAAAGTCCTTTAAAGACAATATACAAATATATACAGGCTAAAGGAGATTGCATGTCAAATTGATAACGTATTAGGGAATCAATGCTGATTAGTTAGGCTCTGACTCATGGCCGTCTTTGTTTTGCATGAGGAAAAGAGTAGAATGTACATATTTTGGTAAGTCTAAAGTATAATTAAACCCTTCAAACCCTTGAATTCTTTGATTTCCCCTCAATTCAATACATAAATTTTCTAAGTCCTATTAGAGAATGCCCATAGCATTCATGGTACTACCATGCTTTGCTATTTGTTGGTAATGTCCATGCAATATACTTCTTATATTTGCTCTCCTCTGTTGTTTCCACTTTATGCACTGGTAGAAGTCAACATTCCATGATACCTTCAGCAATCAATGAACCTTTGAATGAGCACCCCATGTGGATGCCAAGCTGATAAGCTGAGGCACAATATCCAACACATACAGCTTGGCATTCACATTGGGCACCAAGGTAAAATAAAAGAAGAGATAAACATTGATGTCGCTGAAATGAGTGGAGAGTAAGCTACAATTTTAGAAAGTTTTAGATATGTAACCCTTCTGGATTTTGAAAACTCAGTTCACCACATACTAAAATTTTGATAGCTACTGGGGATTTCAAGCCATTCATTAATGAAAACTTTAAGGTCCACTTCCCATAGCCCAAAAAAAACATTAAGATAACAAAAAAGGGCAAAAAAAAGTATCATTGGGATGACATCACCCTGGCTGCTGCTACCTAGGAAAGCGGAGAACTCCCGAATACATGTCAGCCCATTCCAGGAATGTATTCTTGTTGGGTATCAAGTGCCAAGGAGACAATAGTAAGGGGCAATGACACCATCAACACCTCCCAGAGGATGGGACCAAGGTGGGTTTGTTAGCTTGTGACGCTATGGTAATGTTTCAGTTATTTGTGGGCCCCCTGTACCAAAGACAGTCACACATAATCAATGTCTTCTAAGCCTTTACCAGTTCATCCAAAACTAAAAAAAGTATTTTACATTTTAATAGGATATCACAACTTCATAATGGCACACTGAAAGAACTTCATATTGGCAAAGTTAATTTCTCAGGGCAATGTATTCCTACAATGACAAGTTTGCAGTTGTGTCTCAGCTCTGAACCCTTCTTACATCCATTTAACGAAGTGCTATTTTTAAACTCTTTTTGTACACTTAGAAAACTGTCTCAATTTCCTAAATGTAGAATATGAGTGATGATATGAGATCAGACAAGTCAAGTGGTGCAGAACTCCGAAATTTTACAAAGAGAATAACTACAAAGACAGTAGAAATAAATGAAAGAACGGGAAAATTATATTTCATGGAACATCATTCAAATTCACGTTTGTTGAAAAAAATCAGGATAATTAACTGATTCTTAAGCAACAGTTTTGAATATGATAACCACCACCTATTTGCCTAATAAAGTTACATAAAGTGACTTTGTCTTTTATGAAATGTTGGAAACTCTTCTTGTAGATGGTGAGTGCATGCTTTCAGCCACCGATGATCTTTAACACTCCAATTTATGGGAAATAGTTTCTCCCCCATTGGCCACTGTGGTTCCTGCCAATGGCCATCACATCCATACAGGACACTGTAGTGACATGGAAGTTGGCTATGGAGCCACAGCACCCAGTAGTGGATGTGCTATCGTTTTTTATATCACTTGGAATGTTTGGTGCTGGTAGCTTTATGAGCCAGCTCCATCATTCTTTGGGAGATCCATGGAATAATTAGTCAATTGCACTTTATTAGTAGTAATCCCCCTTTGAAGACCCAAATTAGTACTTGGTGGGCTGGTTACAACTGCCCTAGAAGGAACGGGACCTGCCTGGGTATGGCTAGATTGGTTAACATACCCAGTTCTCCTATCTCGGGCATTATGACTCCTGGGGGGTTAGGGATGAGTGGCCTTTCCTCTTTAAAGACACTTTTTGTGTTTACCAAGGTTTTCCCTTTCAGGGTCATGTCATCACAGAATTCAAGAAATAAAAAAGTGAATGTACTATTCCAAATCAAAAGTGGAGTCAGATAGTAGTGGTTCCTGTTCATTCTTTTAGAGGGTGGCTCTATTTGGATCTGCTTGGAACTCCCATTTTAAATTGACCTGAGGGTTAATTCTTGTATAACTCTACGGGGGGCACTTAAAATGATTTCACCAGGGTGGGGGTAACTATCTGTTTTCCATTGGAAAATCTATTTTTTGAGGGATCCCTGGTAAAGAATTATTGTATGAATATCACTTTTGATAAAGTTTTGAACAGTAAAATAGTAAAATAAACTACAATAAAATTAAAAAACAAAATAATCATTATCTCAACACAGTCCAGCATGAAATACAAATACCATGCTATGCGCTAATGCATGCTATAGTACCCTTTACACAAAGCAGTTTTCATTGAAAAAAATATATAATATATAGAATAGCACGATTCGCTTTTTTTTACACACACAGTTAGATTTTACACAATGGGATTTTGTGCCCCGGGTAGCTGCCTTTACTGCCCTTGCCAGTAGGTGCACCGCGGCTTCCGATTGCTTTGGCTCAGTGATTGTCTGGGTAAAGAATTGGCTTGCAGAGAGCCGTAGATGCAGTTGTGTTGTTATCGCTACAAAACATACATTTTTTGGACAGTGGCAAAGCCTTTCTGGGTTGTTATGGCAACAAGAAAATATATTTAGAACTATATAGAAATAAGAGGGAAAAAAATCTAAGTTGTCAGTTTTCTGCCCCAGAAAATGTTAGCTTCAAATATATAAAATATTTATCTCCAGGACAGGCCAAATCTATTAGAACATTATTATTGCTGTAATAATAGGTCTGGATTTGGTAGCGCAAAGAAAATCTCTGCAGGCAAAAGTACTAGAAACTTACATTGTTATCAGCCATCTGTAATTTCCTGTACTCAGACTGGGAAAGTGAGGGGAAGGATTGGGTACCAACCAGACTGTACCGAAATACTTGTGTTGTCCATTTATTTTCCAAACTTTTAACCACAAAGAAACAAAGAAAAAAAATTGTTGGGTCCAAGGCAACTAGTAAAACCAAATTATTTGGTATCAGTGGTAAAAACGTTTTTACGTCGGTGGTTTGCAGAATTACAATGGTGCTCAGAATGCCACCCTTACAGATGGGTATGATGACCATTAGTGTCCTGCAGCTGGCTCTGCTAAGTGGCAATGGCCCTGGAACGAGGTGGGCACCATCGAACAGGTCAATCAATTACAGGTCAATCACAAGTAAGAATCCCCTATTAATCAAACCCTGGTTAAAAATTGCTTTTTGCTCAAATCTCGCATAATGTGATCCACTAAACAAAAACCTTGTGCTCTGCAAAAAGCACCACACAAAAAAACGTGCACTGGGGTACTATTGTGATCCTTCCTCCAAAGAGGAAGGGCCACCCAATTTCCCCAGACCCCCCGAAGCGAGGCTCCTGACAAAGGCTGGGTACTAAGGCCACCCAGCCGATGCTCAAGTGGACCTACTTGCCCATCTGGCCAAAGTCAGATGGGGTCCTATTCTCTATGGGACTACACAAGCAGTCCCAACAGATACTGGGCTGGGAGCTCTCCTGAAGAGAGACTCCCAGTAAGGGAGAGTACCTGACCGTAAGGCCAAAGTACTCCCCAAGACCATAGGGCTAGCCCATAAGGGAATACCCTGGTTAAAATTTGCTATCTAATGGGTGGCCACATATGTACCAATATGATCATTTAAAGCAATTAAACTTGGGATGAAAGAGCATCTGTCATTAGGGGTAGACATAGGGAGGTGCATGAGGGTCCTGGACCTTCCATGGCCAGAAGAGGCCCCCACAGGGTCTCAAAGTCAGTTAGGCACAAACGCCCACTGTTGGCTAGGTCTGTTATTCAACAACTGTATAGAGATGGGTTACCATCATCAATCCATAAGTCATCGCCATTGGCTCGTGCATTAAGACATGCATCAACATTAAGGTCATGCATCCATGAGCATTATGATGTAGGCTGACACTCAATACAAAGTGCAGTGCAACACTCATTGTAAATGTTAATGCTAATTGACTTGCTTCTTGACTAATTTCCATTAAGGGAAAAATTGCATAGGTGTGTAACCATTTGGACACATCTCAATGGAATTATCCAAATGGCGGAACTTCAAATGACTTTTTGCATTCCATGAAAATGAGCCGTTCACCCCTAATAGTATGTTCTTGATGGATCTTGACTCGGCAGAATTTCCTTAATCACTTGTGAATGATTTCATGTATATCCAGGTGTGTGTTGGAGAACTAATGGTGGATGGATTGATCAGTAAATGCTTTTCAATCGTTTACTTATTTTCTATTATTTTTAGTTGTTTTCCACGTGTGGAACAATACTTTATGTGTTCCATTGTTTGTTATTTAGGTCAATGGTTAATGACTTGGTTGCATTAGCTTGTACCCCGATGAGTTACAGATTTTGACATGCTTGACCACCATAGCACCAGAGCCCTATGCTCTGAGAGGAGGGTTCTGAAGAAGTAAACCTTTTCATAAAAATGGCTAATCAAAGGCAAGGGTTGGTCCTAAAGCAGGCTTAGATGCTCAATCACTACTACTCAACTCTAAAGTTTATCATACATACTAAAAGCTGACAGTAGGATCTTTCAGCAAGCTCCTTTAAATTTACCAAATTGGTATGGGAATTTATCAAAGTGCAATTCAATTGGGGTCCATTCAGAAGAGCCCTTAAATTGCATAGTGGTTGGTGGAACTTATGGAGCCATATTGTAATATGGAAGGTGACGCCAGACAAGTGATTCTGTTGGAGAACACTCCTAACAGGCTGGAGGAACCGGAAAGATGCCACCAAGCCAGTGAGATAGCAACATCTATTAAGGGAAGTAGTTTATTGGTGGTGCTGGTGACAATACAAATAATCCTTGAGATGTTGTTATTATTATTATACATTAAGTATATAGTGCCAACATATTTTGCAGTGCTTTACAAAGTCTGTAGTCATGTCACTAACTGTCCCTCAAAGGAGCTCACAATCTAGTGTCCCTGCCATAGTCATATGTCATTACCACAGCCTAAAGTTAATTTTGGGGGCAAGCCAATTAACCTTACTGCATGTACATGGTACTTGGAGAAAACCCATGTAAACACTGGGAGAACCTGCAAACTCCATGCAGATAGTGTTGCCAAGATTCAAACCTAGGACTTAGCATTGGAAAGGCCAGGGCGCTAACTTCTGAGCCAATGTGCTACCAACTCAAAACATAGAAGTGTTGTCTAGCATAGGTTCTTGGAATTTAGGACTGGCTAAACAGACAGCTACCCCAGTCTCTTCCATATGACCTTCTTAGAAGGAGCTGTTTGGAATGAGGATGTTTGTCATAACAACCTGACTGTAAACCTTTTATGGAATACATACTCTGATTGCTGAATTATTGTCATCGATGAGTGTGTCTGTCACTTCAAGCTGAGCCTCTTCCACCACTTTCTGGAGGACCATGCGGAATGTTCCAATGAGTCTGTAGAGAAAAAATCAGTAGTCAGAAGCTTGCAACATTTATTCATAGGATATTAAAAAAATATTCTGTTAAGGCTGACTTTGAGGACCTGCCATATTTAAAATAGCTTATTCTTCAATTGAATAATGAGGATGATTTTTGAGGGTGACTTTTTATATTCTTCAGTTCTGCAGCCTCAATGACCACCAATGTTATCTGCAGACTTCATCACCATCACATGCAGTTTTGATGGCAATACTGTTCTTGACATTCCAATTTGAATGACTTTTCAAGTGATATATGATCATTTGGATATCCCAAAACACTACACATACAAGAACACCATCTTGCCTTGAGAAACAGAAATCTAATCAGTCTTGTAACTGTAGAAAAAAATCTGCCAGTTTTTGTTGTTTCTAATTAATTTTGCCCAATTCTACTTCATTACCTTTGTCCTATTGTTGGCTAATTTTAGGCTGCTGTATCACCTGAGGACTCATTATTTGTTGTGTTATTTTGAGTGTTTGGAGGGAAGGCCTCCGGTATCTGTCAGTGCAGTTCATCACCATCAACTAATCCCAAACAACTCAAAAGCCATGAAAGTTATTGAAATGAATATGAGCCACCTAAAACTTTTTTTTGGGAAGGTGGGGTTGATGTGGCAGAGTTTTGAGAGGCTCTATGCGGTATCTTAGAGCTATCTGCCACTGAGCCACTTCCACAGACTTTAATTAAAATAACTTCACTACATTAGCAAGCAGTTAGTTTTTTTGTGAAATGTGGCAGGAACACCCCAACTACCAATAAAGTGTTACAGCTTATATATAAATATCCTATTCACCACTTCTGGCACATAAAATTGATCCACTGGGTGTGACAACTTCCCTCTAAACCCTTAAAGGGTTAACCTAACTAAAAGGGGTTTTAAACTTTTTCTTTTTTTCCTAACATTAATCAAAACGTGTTGCAAAATAAAAAAGAATAAAAGATTCCCAGAGCACCATGGGTTTAAAGAAGATGATGACATCAGAAGGTATCTCATTTCTAGTCAGTCTTTAAAGCCCATTTGAAGCCATGTGAAAGAAAAATAAATTAAAGAAAAAAAAAGGAAAAGGAGACAATGATTTCACTAATACTTTTAAGTTTCATCCTGAGCTACTGAGCTCTGTAAATGACAGAGTTTGAGTTTTTTAGGATTTAAGGGGAACCTAGAAATTGAACCAAGGATGCCACCCAATATGTAAAACTGAGAATTTCAAATGATTATTTGCAGTATTTTACATTTTCTTGGCTTTTTTAGCCTTGAATACAAAACAATTAAATATACACAAAACCACAATGGGTTGTTCCCTTTGAATGAAACATTTTCCAAAGCCCTGTAAGCCATGATTTGTGAATTGTGGTAAGGAATATTTTCTCCTGTGATCTTTACTCATCTTAGAAATAAAATATTCATCTGCTGTCTATACACTTTCAGGCCATTCATAATTTACAACACTCTCCACAATCCTCACCGGTTACATTCAGAAACTCTGCATGAAGGATGAAGAGCTGCATTCTGGGAAGAAGAGAAGTACATAGATACAAAGCCATCTCTGCAGGGAGTAATGCTGGAGGTGTTAGATTTTATTTTATCTACCTAATACATTTTTTACAGTTCTACTCCAAGAGTCACATGCAGATCTTTGCTACTTGTCTTCAGTCCTTGGATCCCAAAAATCACTACATTGGACCATATATTTGTAAAGCTGCTGTCATGGTAGTGAACTCTATCTTCTCTAAAATGTCTGCAGTCTCTAACCATCTCCTGTACTATGTCTGCAGTCTCTGATCATATCCTGTAGTTTGTCTGTAGTCTCTGACCTCTTGTAGCAGATCGGTAATCTCTAACCATCTTTGGTAGTATGTGTTTACTTTCTAACAATTTCCTGTAGTATGCATTTTATTTCCATTTATCTGTAGTCCCTTACCATCTTCTGTAGTATGTCCTCCATCTTTTACTACACATTTAAAACAGTAAAAAGCACCTGCAGCCTGGATAAGCCTGTTCCCAGCAGATTGTCACCCGGGTATGTGACAATATATATATTGGTATATACCCTGGTATATATGTAATTATATTCACCCAAGCTCACCTAATTTCTGGCTCCATAAGTGCAGAATAATTTACTAACTCTTTTTCAAACCCTGTTATAAAAGGACCATCGAGCCCCTGAAACTCATAAGCTTTTATGAAATTATATATATTATTTATATTATATATATATTATACTACTGGCCTAACATTTGTCTCTTCTCATTCTGGTGCCCATTTATTGTACATTGCTGTGTAATATGTTGGTGCTTCTTAAATAAGGTAAATAATAATAATATTAATATTGCCCAATTTGACTTGATTCTTCATCATGTTCTGTTGTGTCAATAGAGCAGAAAGTAGAAGAGAACAAAGTCTAAAAGATAAAAGTTCTAACCCTTCCCTTCTTCTATTTAAAACATTTGAAGCAGACAAAAGCCTTGTAAATGAATCCAAATACTCCACAATAAGCTCGCTGAAAAGGAAACAGATTGTTTTGTAGAGTAGTGTTCACACCACGGGTTGTATAATTACACAACACAAAAGCTTGTCAACAAATAGATTTCACACAGTCAGAGGCTGAAGGAAAAAAAGGAATGTGAGAAAAAGAACTGTTCCTTCATCTAAACTGTAGCAATCCAAGTCAGGAGAATTGCTTCTCGCAGCAGAGGGGATTCGATGTGGAGGTTTAAAGGAGTTATTGACTTCTGCAAGTCAGGGAAATTGGAAGTTCCAGAAGATATGATGGAGCTTGAACACACATTTCCCCAATTACACAGCCTTATGACAATAAAATATCTTTAAATTTCTACTTATTTAATTGGTAGTGTAAAGTGCAACTGCTATGTGAAAAGCCCAGTAACCCATATCAGCCAATTGGATCTCACCTTTTTCCGATTTTACCTAAACGGGCAATAAACTCTGTAATAAGATTTGTTACAGAGGGGAAAGACAATGCAAAAAAATAACTTTAACTGCTTTGTTGAAATTTTTTTAATTACACTCACCTTTTTTCTTTTTTCTACCTGACTTGTGAATGACAGCAGAAGAACTTTAATTGACAAGGCTATGCCCAATTTTATTAGAGACAAAGGCTCTGATTTATTAAAGTCCTCCAAGGCTGGGGAAAATACGCTTTCATTAGTGAAGCTGGGTGATCAGGCAAACCTGAAATGGATCTGGTCCAGGAATTAAAATATTTGCTAACAAATAGCTAATGAATTTTAGGAAATCCATTCCAGGTTTGCTGGATCAGCCAGCTTCACTGGTGAAGGTATATTCTTTTTATAGCCTTAGAGAACTTTAAAAAATCAGGATCAAAGTGAACAGGTCAGGGTTTAGTACAAACCATTATTATACTGCAAATGATACAGCAGTGTAAAATTGGCCAACAGCAGGGCAATTTTTAACAGGGTTACCAGTGTATACTTGTGGGGTTGATGGAGACATACATGTGAATTTACTATGTAGGCTCCCTCCCAGTTCAAAAGCCATGTTATCCATTATGATTTTACAAAAGCTACCTGTATGGTATCATGTAATTATTTCTGGCCAGGGAATTACAAACCCACAGGATTCGCCTTGAACCCAAGGTAGCAGTGAACCGGAACCTCATCTCTAGTAAAAAGGATGGAAAAATTAGGTTCTATTTAGGCTTATGTGTGTGTGTCATATTAAATGCGATTTTATGCCCCTCTGTATTATTTTTACTTTATTTTTTGTCCCCGTTATGGATATTTTCCTAAATGCTAAAAATTCTTATTTTGTGAACTGAAAATATTCTTGGTACCCATATTTTGTTTTATTTAAGCCTCCTTCTCTTGTACTGTGTTCAAAATGGAATTGATTTGGCTGAGATCCCTCCTATGCCAGACATATATGCTGATACTGGAATATGTGAAATATATTTCTGCTCGGAGAACAAATTCCCTCATTTACCTTGGCAATGAAATAATAAGGAGCTCAATTAGGTTCTCTGCCTTATCAAATAGTATGATGCAATTGATTAATAGGGAGCACAATAGGTGTTTTTTCTTTCCTGGAATATGACATATTTTTTGATTATTTAATTTCATGTGGTCATATGGTCATATGGTATGGAACGGTCAGAAAGTAAAGGGATCAGGAGCAAAGGTAAAAGACAGGAAATTCAGAGGCCCCATTTATAAGTTTTAGGGGACCTTCCACTAAAATGTAACGTCTGCTTTTGTTTTTGGACACCCCCCCGCCTCCCCAAATCACCTGCTATATATAGGTGAAAACAATGTACCCGTAAGGAACAAAGTTCCAATTTTACTAATCTAACCTCTGCCTTTGGCCCTCATCGGTCAGAGAAAGATGGCACAACCATTCTAGAGTAAAATGTGATGAATACCAGGCAAAAACCTGAAAACCTGTTTTTGCAGTCGACTGGATTGTCTTCTAAAAAGGTCTCCTACTTTAACACACTACATGATGCCATGTTGATTGTATTAAAGCTGATATCTAGGGCATAGGCACATTCCCCTTCCACACTTTCTGCCCATTTACCCCGAAATAACCAATGAGAAAAGAAAAAAATCCACCTAAAACAGTCTAGAAAGCACATTCTTCTACCTTTTCCTGTTTACCTTCTGGTTGGGTCCTTCTTTCTGCTCTCCTATGTGAGCAAATATCAAATCCTTGTGGTAAACCCACAACTCTTCCTTGCCCCTAAAGGCCCCTGGCATAGACTTCACATAGTGACAAAGTATTGCTCAACTCAATGGTCTGATCGGAGACATGGCAACAGTTTAGGATGGCTGGTGAATTGTCATGATCAAACCTTTTCCAAAGTCCCTAGCTCTTGAAATAAGTTCTTGACCCAAAGCTATCTCCACTTGGTTTCCCAGCTTGCACACTTTACACATTTTCTGCTTATCTGTTACAGACTATTGTCTACTTTCAACCTCATTTCAACCTTGTGATTTGATACCATGGTGCAGCAAATTTTTGACTTGGCCTGACCTTGGCCTGTTCTTTTATCTTCAGTGGCACAACTCTAGGTTGACATCCTCAACCACTCTTGTCTCTCCATTGGCCCTACACTACCTATTACTTTGTTATGGATATTTGGGTTGGAGAACTAAGAAATCACCCAAGAGCTCCATCACCTCATACAATATTTTTCAATATTTCTTTTCATAATGATGGTTTACATGGGAGTAATATTTCCTATTTTGGTCCATAGCAATATCTAATGCATTCAAGAATGCTCTAGCCCACAAAACATTGCACCAAAATGACACTCCAATCACTAGTACTCTCCCAGAGTGAAGATTGGTTGAAAAGTAGCAGAGATGCCATTGGTTTCTCCCACTGTACACTGAGACTGGTTAACGATAATTGTGACTCTTCATCAGTCTTTGGCTTGGTTCCAGTTATCAACAGAGATTAGATTCTCCAGTGATTAGAAGAGCGATGAGTGACGGGAGGGAACATTACTCAGCTTAGAGGTGACACAGGCATAGGTCTTGTTCTTATCTTTATTATTTAATTATTCATTCCTGCTTTGTCTCACTCGGACCGCTATCAGATATATTTATTCCCCTGCTGAAGGCAGTTCATTATTCATTAGAAGCCTCTGTTGTAACAGTGCTTCTTTGTTGGATCAGACATCATAGTCAAAGCCTATTAATATTTGGAGCAAAAGGCAGGTGCTGTCCAAGAAATTGGTTCCCATATTATTTATTTCATTAGTATTCAACATATCTCTTTGTAATTTAAGAAAAAATATAAAAAATGTAAATTTATTTTAAATGACCCAACTGTCCCTAAAAAAATGATACGCGTACAATATTTGTGTGACAATAAGTAGATCAAAGTGTGGTCATAATTTTCGGCATGTTATATATGTAGTATGAGAATCCTGATATCCACCTCAGGTTTGGATTTAGACAAAAAAATCCACTCCTGTGCACCATTTGGTAAGATTATATAACACATAGATTTCAAAAGGTGGGTTTCAAAAAGAGTTGTGACCTAAAGACAAACTTCAGGTGCCTCAATCTGTTTACTGCAGGGAAACCCTTCTGACCCCTCAGATCCAGGGAACTCAAACCAATCCATTGGGACAGTGGGAACAATGGCTCTTACATTGGTTGTCAGTAGATATGTGATGGCGTACAGACACTTAACACAATCCTTGGTGTCATGCCATTGGCATTGGGAATACGCGGGATCCATCAAATAAGTAGACAGTAACCCACAGCTCAAGGAAAACCTAGCCACCTCTAGAAGAACCCCCGTTCAGAATAGCTAGGATATTCCTTGCACCAGCAGGAATACCGCCCACAGGTTTTTGTATTTATGACCTGTCCCACAAAATTATTTTTCTAGCCATACAGGTGCCCTGTTGCCATCAAATACTATACATGCAACATATACAATATTCTTTTTTTTTAAAACTCAGAATAATAATATTAATTAACAAAAATGTGTCCTATAGTATTAGATGTTATCAACTGCATGGTCTACAATGAGCTACTAAGTATTTTTAAGACAGAAATAGGAATTTTGGTGAAGGGTTGGGACCTCTATGAAACTTCTACTTACTTCCTAAAGAAGATAAGAAGGAAAACGGTAAAGAAGAGGAAAAGAAAGGAAATTAAGGAAGGAAGGATAAACAAAAGCAAAGCATGACATGAAGCAGAATTGGATAATAAAGGTGATGATAAGAAGAAAAGCAAAGGGAAAAAAACAAAATAAAGCGAAGGTAAATGAAAGAATGAAGATGGGAAAGGGAAGGAAGTAAATATACATTGGAGAAGTAAAGAGGAAAAAACAATGGTTAGAATGGAGAAGGAAAAGGAAAAGTAAAGGGGAAGAAATAAGTGGGAAAGAAAAGGATCAATGAAAGGAGGGATACAGTAGAAAAGAGAAGGAAGGAAGGCGGGAGAAAGGAAGAGAATGAAGCAAGGAATGTAGGGGAGAAGAAAGAAAGAAAGAAAGAAAGAAAGAAAGAAAGAAAGAAAGAAAGAAAGAAAGAAAGAAAGAAAGAAAGTTAATAGGAATTATAAGGGGAAGGGAGGAGAAAAATGGTGATAAATGGGAAGCAGAGTGGGAGAAGGAAATGAGGAAGACAGAAGGGAAGGGAGTAAAAGTGATGGAATAAGAAGAAAGAAATGAAAGTATAATGAATGGAAACAAAGTAAAGCAGAAAGTACAGGAGCAGGAAGGAAAAAAAGAAAAAAAAGAAAGAGAGAAGGAAAGGCTAAGGAAGAACATAAGAAAAACAGGAAATGAATGAAGGAGGAAGAAGCATTGCCTGCATCTTCTGCAATATTTTTAATAACTTTTTTTTTAAAGGGGCCTAGTTCTTCTTTATAGTGGATTATAGGATAACTTTACTCTGATAGATGTAAACATTCAGGACAGGACATTCATTTACTTCTAATGTTATATACATTAGGAACACGTGGCAGGTTTTTTCTCCAGCAGAGGAACAATGACATTAGTGACAATCCTTTAGGTAGGTGGCATCACCTAGGCACACACAGGCCATGGCATAAGGTCACACAATACTGACCTGTTGGTGAAGACTTTACTGTAGTTAAATACTTGTATTTCCAGCATCTCATTCCCATCTATGTTACTGGCGATCGGCCAGCGGAACGTCTGCAAGAGGAGAAGGCAGCCATCAACAAACAGAAAAAACCTGTAAATCCTCTGCTACAATACACATAGGAATTACTATCAGCTATAACACAAAATAATGCATTGCTATAAAGATGGAAGAAAGTTTCCTGCAGGGAACATCCGTATAGTCTGCATACACATGCACAGAAAATTGTTCAACTGAGCCTAAGGCATATACCAAAGACACAGGGTAATGTAACTGTGCATTCAATAATACAACATTTAATTTATTTTTTAGTAAGGCTAGTCTATCATCTGCATGGTTAATACTACTCAGACACCCATTCTACTACAAGGTGTTCAATTTATTCCTGGCTTATTTATCAGAAATTTAGCATTTGTTTAATCATCTGTCCGACCAGGACACTAAATGATGAAAAAAAAAAATCTGGGCTGCTGAATGGAGAGAATGCAGCAATGCTCTTCCACCCTCTCCTTTATATAGAACGTACAGTGCTGTTGTTAAAGAAAAGATCAATAACGATTGTTTCCAGAAAGTATGATTTAGAGTGCATACACAGCTTTAGATCAATCCTACAAAGTTGTTTCCCTCATGATTTCACCAGTTGGATTTGGAGCAACTTGAATGACCTGTGATTGAAAACTTTCTGATGGCATCATGACCTCCATGTACAAAGTCAGCTCCATAAAGACATGGCTTGACCAGTTTGGTGTGAAGGAACTTGAGTGGTCTACACAAGACCCTGACTTAAACCCTACGGAACGCCTTTAATAGCACCAATTATGGCCAGGTCTTCTCATTTAATAGCCATACATGACCTGAATGGACACACATTCCCATAGACGCACTCCCAAATCCTGTGGAAAATCATCCCAGAACAATGGAGACTGCAAAGTGGAGCCACCTCCATAAAATTGGCCAGGGTATTGGAATGGTATGCCCAACAACCTTTAGAAGTTTGATGGTCAGGCATGCACAACTTTTGACCTAAGTCTCATTACATTTATATTTAGTTGATAATATTTAAATACCATTGCAAACATTTAGGCACCTTTACATTTTCAGTAATAGAGTTCTCCATTTTAGTATTGATACACACATCACCATACTTCCCTGTTCTCAATATTTCTATCCAAGATGTAAAAACTTTGTAGCCCAGCTTGAGCCTGCCAGGCTATTTTCATCCTGGAACGTGTTGAAAGCTCAGAACCATCTTAATATTCCAAAGCTGCACTGCCACCAATTGTTCCCTGGCCGCGAAGAACGTTGCAGAAAATAATCAGCGTTGATTTGGGAACAAAGAATTTGCAGCTAATGAAGGCGAGAGAGGAATACAGACACAGTACATGAGCAAAAAACCCCAAAGGCCTTATTTCTGCTTTATCACGGCACTAAGACTACACAGGAGTGAAAAGGAGAAACAGCTTATTAGTTATGCTCTGTGCTGCCATTCCCGCCACTACTCTTAACATTTTCTTGTTTGTCATACGAGCTGCCTGTATCAGGGGCCACTGAGAAATCAATGAGAATATTGAAGACTGGAGAATGGTGCCGCTGGACATGGCTCAGAATAGAACTTACCAATCATCATAGGCATACAGTGTAGTCACATGGACAGAGAACTTCTAAACCCTAAAGAGGAGGAGTGCAATGGAAACTATGGGTCTATATGAAGTGGTGGAAATTGTAGTTACAGGAAGTAGGTGGTGAAGGCGGTTTCCACTTCTTAAGACTCCTGAACTGCATTCTTTGCTGAGGCGCTACATATAGCATCTGACCCATGGCTTCCTGTAAAGAATGAACAATTCTGTACCTTCTTCTGTAAAATTTCCAAATACCGTTTAATTTAAGAACCAGCGGTTTGGGTGGCCAAGTGGTTGGCAAGTGACCAGCTTGTCCTATGGGGCAGGAGAAGGTACACAGTTCAGCTTACAAAGTTCATCTGTTGACAAGAAACCAAGGCTTGGTACACCTAAGCAGATCCACTGCTAGTTTTGCACTCATTTCACTGATCTGATCACTATTCCAAAAGGGTGTAGCAAAATGCTTTAACCACTTAGCTTTTCTGATCTTTTGCCCCAGATAGAAAGCAATTAGAATTCTGATTGGATGCACTCATTTGTTTGTACATACGACACAAACTGCGGTGTTCTCTCCAGCCCCTTTTAGCTGAGTGGACCACCTGGCACTTTTCTGAATTCACCCGACTGTTTTTAGGTGATTACTGAAAAGTTGGGTCACAAAACAGGGTCACTGGATAGTTGGGGGCATATTACAGAGATGATTAAAAAGCAGAGACAAAGTATGGGGGGGGGGGGGGGTAGAAAGCTGTTAGAATTATTGCTGTTGCTGGATTCTGATGGCAACAACAACTGGAGAGACTAAATTTGAGATATGTTGCCCCACACTCTTTTGACCACCCACCCACAGCTTTTTCCCACCCAGTTTAAAACAGTTTGGGGGAGAACAATTAATCTGTGTAGTTTCAAATGAAATTTTACCAACACATCCAATCTATTCACAACCCAATCCAAACAATTGGTCTTTTAGGACTGGTTGGCTGCTGAATACTTTTTAGATTCCACTCAGATCAGATTGGAGATGGGACTGAAAGTGAAAATCTAGATCTAAAAAGCTATGGAAATCCTTTCTGTGTGGGTGTATTGCTACATCCAATCATGACTACTTTTTTAATTTTTAATTTTTTGACTTTCGCTTCCAATACTAGTTCTTATAGTTTATGTTCATTGTCATGATTTCTTTAAAAAATTCTCATGCTCATTGATGGTTTTAGTTCCGCTTTATCTCCCGTCTGTGCCACTTTCTTGTCTCCATCGTTCTACAATACCCATGTGATGACGTGACTTTATCTGATTACAGATCCTGTGTGCCCCATCTGTCCCCTCACATAGGAAGGACACCTGCACCCCAAGTCCCCCCGGGGCACAACAAATGGTATGTTGTTGTGCCAGCCTCCCTTTTTCATAGAAAAATGGAGAATAACTCATGGCCCTCATATCATAGCTGGATTCTATCTGTATGTAGGCACCTGTAAATGTGCTCTAGATGTTTCTTCTTTAGCCACCTCTGTGTGTTCTTTTTTTGCTGCTGGCCACCAATTTCCCACTTATAGATTTGGTTTAGATTAGGAAAATCTGATTTATTTAGTCCAACTGACAATTCCGTAACAGGTGATCTAAAATTCTACCCTCCCCCATCTATAATAAGGTCAAATGTGTTATTGTTTGTGGTTTTTTTTGTATTTTGTATTTTCTTTTCATGTGGTTAGGACTATAAAATGAATAAAATAAAATCCAAAATAAAAAAATCCCCACGTCATGTTAATATTTATACATGGACATTGAACTGATATTGACCCCAATTCAACACAGGCATATTGTGCTCTATAGCCACCGCTGCAGTTTTTTTTCTAGAAGGGGATAAGAGTAACGGGGAAATAAAATCTATGCTGCGGTTTATTTCCCATTAGCAAGCCCGCTGCCGTTTTATGTGAACTTTTGAAGTAATTCACTTACGAAGCCAAAAGGCTTCATTTCATCTTCTCGCTTGAGGCCTCCAACTGTGGCTAATGAGTTAACATCCAACACAGCTGTTGTTTGGGGGATGAATAGACTCATGTGTACATTGTGCGGCTCATAATAAGCCAACACCACGGTGTGCCAAGCTCAAATGTCGAGTGCCTTTCCAATGGGGAAAGGGGTCGGGATTGGCAGGTAGGGCCTCTCGGGAGAATTGCCAGTGCACTGGTCTATACCTAGATGGCAAAACAATGAATTATCTAGTTCCCAGATTAACCAGCATGGTTGGCAATCACTGAGGTTATGTGATCCAGTCTTCCTTTACATCAAAATATATCCAGCAATTTTTTTAAGGCAGTCTATTTATACATTTTCACCTAAGATTCATCCAGCCCAAAGCCAAAATAACAATTAGGTTCAATTAGATAATTATGACTTTACTCATGATTCATACATTGCTTTCTCATTGAATTTATTGTGAAAATGTGTAAAAGTTGGGTAAAACCATGTATATAGATCTCATTTTATTTTTGGATAGAATGGGTGCACCAAAGACACAAGGAGAACTGGAAGTTCATCTCTACAAACAATGGGGTAATACCCCCATTGGAACATTTCTAAGCTAATTACCGTGTCAGGGGTAAATTTTGGGATTTTCCACCATTGGCAATGATCTCAATGGCAAACCAGGAGGGTGAATCTCCCCAGAATGGACATGAATAATATTAAAAAGTTTGATATGGGTTTCAAAGCTCTGGGCAAATAGATAAATTACACACTTAATGGGGCTGTTAAAACAGCCAAAAAAAAAATTTACCTGTTTTTAACATTTTAATAATAAATTTGCAAAAAAATAGAAGTTATATCTATTAATATGCCAGTCTAAGTCTTTTATGCCAATTTTAGGACCCGTCGGCCTCAACAATGTCACCTGAATCTACTGAACTGATACCGAGGGTTGGAGGCTTGTAAGAGTCAAAAAGAGCCACTATTGCCAGGGATAAATTCAGACCAAATGGGATCTTATATGGGGGCAAATATTTCAGCTCCCTGCGCTTTATGGTATTCTGTCATTTGGGGTCCTGGAGAAGATTGTTTGGCCCCAAGCCAATAGCCTCCTTCTGAATTGGCTCTGGCAATCAATAACCCTTTCTTCCCCATCTGTCTGAAACCATCCAAAAACTCTTGGACTTTGCATTGCTGTATTTTGTCAATGACGGAGAATTCCCATCTGGCCCCAGACGAAGCTGGCACTGGCCCAGATATGCCCAGTTAATGCAGCAAATATTTCTGTCTCTTCATTTCCATGCTGGTAATGACAAAATAAACACAGTTTGCCTTCCCAGATCCCAGTCCTAATTAAAACAGAAGTGCGGGGGAGGGAGCTGCAATAATCTATATTCAGTACATTTTGCTACATTGTATTTATAAATCTCAATTAAAATGCATACAAGCGGAACTATGGCCAGTTTCTGATTGGTGTGCGGTCTTAGCAGCACTGTAGTGGAACAGAATCAAGACATATTGTGTTATTGGCAGTACGGTATTAGAATATAAAGGGTTCCATGTTATATTTGCCCAGGGCCCCAATTTACCTAAAACTATAAAGCTTAAAATAAAAATGTTTACACCAAAGCATTCTCAACTGTGAAGATGCTGAATAAATATTTGAATACTTTCCCTTCAATACAGTTCAGTACGATTTATATTTATTTTAGAGTAAAAACAAAAGGTCATCTTGTATAGAATAGAATATTATTAACCAGAAGATGTGTTTCCAACCAAAGATGTGTAACTGCACTATAGAGACCTTTCTCTTCTTCTTCTCTTCTCGTCTTTCTTCTTTTTTTTTCTCTTCTTACTTTCTCTCTTCATGTCTCTCCTTTTTTCCTGTCTTATCTTCTCTCTTTTCATCATACCTGTCCTTTCTCTTTCCTAATACTTCCTCTTTACTTTTTTTTGTATCCCTTCTTTACTTCTGTTCTTTGCTTCCTCCCGTTTTTCCCTTCTTCCTGCCTTTTCCTCTCTTCTTCTTCCCTCCTCTCCTCCTTCTCGCTTTCTTTCTCTTCCAAAGTTTCATTTGGATCCTTCATTCCTCTTTTCTCTTTCAGCCTTCTCTTCTCTCCTCTTTTCTTCCTGCCTTCTTTCCTTTCTTCCTTCCCTCCCTCCTTTCCTCCAAACTTTCCCTTCTATCCCTCACTTCTTTTTTTACTTTCTTCCCCTGTTCTCTATTTCATACCTTTCCTTCCCCTTTCTTTTGTCTTCCTATTTTTTCTCCTACCTTCCTTTTTTATTCTTTCTGTCTGTCCTTCTCTCCTCTTTTCTACTTTCATCCTTCCTTTCTCGTTTTCCTTGATTGCTTTTTTTCTCTTCTTCCTTCCTAACTTTCCATGCTGTCCTTCCTTTTTTTCCTTATGTCCCCTTCTCTCCTGCCTTCCCTTCTCTCCTTTCTTTATGCTTCCATTCTCTCCTCCTTTTCGCAATGTTTCCTTTCTTCTTTTCCTCTTTCCTTCCTTCCTAACTTTCCATTTGTATCCTTCTTTCTTCCCTTTCTTCTCTTCCTACTATCTCTCTTCCCTTATTGTTTTCTTCCCTTTTCTCTTGCTATCCCTTCGCTCCCTCTTTATTAACTTTTACTACTCTTCACTTTTTTCTTTCTTCCTTTCCTCTCTTCTTGCTTCCTAACTTTCTGTTCTATCCTTCTTTCTTCCCTTCTCTTCTCTTCTTACTATCTCTCCTCCTTTATTTTTTTCTTCCCATTTCTCCTGCCTTCCCTCCTGTTTTTTCTCACTTTTTCTTTTCTTTCTTTCCTCTCGCCTTCCTTCCTGACTTTCTATTCTATCCTTCTTGCTTCCCTTTACTTCTCTTCTTACTCCCTCCTTTCTATTCTCTATTTCTTCCCTTTCCTCCACTTACTTCCTTTCTTCCCTCCTTTCTCCCTTTCAGCCTTATTATCTCACTTTTTTTTGTCTTACTTCCTTACTTTGCTTCCTTTCTCTCCTCCTACCTACTTGCCCTCTCTCTCCTTCTTCCCTCCCTTCTCTTCTTCTTTCTCTCCCCTTCCTTTATTACTTGCCTTTTTTCTTCCTTCCTGTCTTCATTTCTCTCCTCCTTTCTCACTTTTCTTTCCCTTCTTTCTTTCTTTCCTGTGTGTATACAGGTATATATGTACTCGATGTTCTCCTCTCCGCTCTGCAGGTCACAGTTCTTCTCCAGAGATGAAATGTGATTAATTGGAAGATTAGCTTGTCATCTGCTTCCCCCCTCGGCCAATTGATTTATGACTTGTTTATGTAATGACTTCATTAACTTCCATCATTCTCAGTGGTAATGAGTCTTTCCTCAGTCTGATGGTTGTGTCTAAGCCATGCTAATGCTGGAATTCTGGTTATTTATTTGTTTGTTACTTTGTTTTGTTAATTTCTTTAAAGAAACTTTTTCTTTTAATATATATATGAAGCAGGCCTGTATACCTGAGTGCTGGAATGGTAGAAGCTTCTTATATTGGCACAGTAGCTGTGTTGGACTGGTGGGATGCCCGCAAAGGGGACAGGACATTTAGAAAGACCACAACAGGTATTCAAAGCTGGGATCTCAACATGGGGATAGTGAAAAACCCTCTTTGTGTGCATAACAGGTGTGCAGACGCAGTATGGGATATGGGAGCCCCTAAAATCCAACAAAAATGGTGGGAACCTTTCAAAATGGGCACAGTAGGCACAATTGGAATTATCATATTGGGCACAGCGTGTGTACAGACCTAGGAGCTCAACACAGGGATGGCAGGTGCTCCTCATAATGGGAACAGCAAGTATTCAGTCCCAGGAACTCAGGACAAGGATGGTAGGAACCCCTTATAATAAGTACAGAAGGTTTACAGTCATAAGAACTCAGAATAGGTCCAGAAATGGTAGGAGCCCTCCATAATGGGCACATAGGTTGTACACACACAGGAACACAATGTAGGTATGGTAGGAGCCCTGCATAATGATCATAGAAACTGTACAGACCTAGGAACCCAGCCAGTGATGAATGGTAACCCCTTACAATGGGCACAGCTTGTTTACAAACCCAGAAATCCATAGCGATGGTAGGAGCTCCTCAAAACCGGTACAGCAGGTGTGCAGATATTTCTCAGAAAAGATAGAAGAACCTGACTTGTTTTGAATTCCTGAGGTTCTACTAAATACTGAAATATAAGTTGATGGGTACTTTAACTCCAACAGAACGTTATGTTTTCATGTAGAAGTCTCCAGTAAAGCTGTCCATCTTCTAGTTCATGAATCATCATCTGGCTGGACAGTCCTAGAACAACTGCTTTATGTCTGTGAAGCGCCTGGGCGGTTTATTTATTGACCTGTCTCTTGTCTCAAGTTGCTATTTAAATCCCTCCTGCTTGGATAACTAGCCTGATATGAAGAAAATCAATCTAATGCAGCAGTTAATATAAACTGACATCCATCATAAAAAAATCATAGTCCCTGTGGACTCCAACTTAATGGTCCTCCTAAAGCTGAGCTTTATATACAAGTTGATTGTGTCCACCAATAAAGTAAAACCTATCCAAGACTTTACACGGTCCAGTATACTATAATGAATAATGATGACCAGATGGATGGCGTTGTCCCACAGGATTAAGAAATACACACTAGTCTGGAGGAAACATCAAGCTTACATAGTTATCAACAAAGCTTTTTATGAAGATCGCCAACCAAGCTGAATTATATTCTTACATTGTACTCTTTGGATAGGATGGTCAACTCTAAATCACTTCATGCTTGTGACCTTGTAGGGTCCATTACACCATTCATGTCCATAGCACTCCAATTGAACTGAAAGGCCTGCCCAATGCATTTCCACACTCCAATAGTGTCCAATAATGGCCTTAAAAGTTAACAAACTATGGTCTATTCATTATATTGTTGAATGCTTGCACATGTGGTTGTGATAATGTGCATTGTGTAAAGGCCAACTATTTATTTGAATTAGTAATCCAACACGCCCCCAAAAAAAGCATTTACTGTACTTCAACACACATCTGACAACCATCAGCTGAAGTGGATTGCCATTCAAACTGACCCAAAAACTCAAACCGAATGGCTTTGATGTAAACCAACCCATGTAATTGCATTTCCATGCATTTTTTTTTTTTTTATAGAATCCCGCATAACGTGATCCACTAAACAACAACCCTGTGCTAGATAAAAAAGTGCAAGTGCAAAAACACCACACAAAAAATGTGCACTGGGGTACTATTGTGATCCCTCTACAAAGAGAAAGGGCCACCCAATTTTCCCCAGACCCCCTGAAGCAAAGCTCCTGACGAGGGCTGGGTACTGAGTCCATCCAGCCAAAACTCTAATGGACCTACTAGCCCATCTGACCGAAGTCAGCCGGGGTGCTTTTCTTTATGGGACTGCATAGACAGTCCCAACAGTTACTAAGCTGGGAGCTCTCCCAAAGAGAAACTCCCAGTAAAGAAGAGTACTGGGCCGTAAAGCCAAAGTACTCCCCAAGACATCAGGGCTAGCCCATAAGGGAATAGCACTCTCCATCAAAAAAATTAGCACACAAATTCCACTCCAGTTACAGTGACAATAGAAAAATACATAAAAAATAAGTGCTCAGTGAATATCACACTGGGCAATGGTATAAAAATTGCCCATCTGCACTAGCCGCAGCTAATACAGAATGAAGTTGATGTGCTAAATGAGCATTGTGACGTGCCTGTGTACGTTAAATCAAAGTGGTGTCACCTGTAATGCCATTTGAAAGCTCTACCCCAGGGTTCTGACAACATTTCACACCTTCAGCCATGAAATTGGAAGTTTTAACACCCATGTTGACTTCCTAGCTCCAAGGATTGGATTATACCAAAAACACACCTTCAGCTATATAATTAGGGGTTTGAACAACTATGCAGACTTCCTAACAACAAGGATGTGATTATGCTAATTTAACACACTTCTGATCTTGGAAATCAATATCTGCAATGTCAGAATCCATGGATTAAGGAGTTTATGATGTGTGGATATAAATGCTGGGGAATTTCCTAAACTGGTAGAAATGAAGAAGCAGCATGGGCAGGCTGTGAAAGTCTTCAACATAAATATATCCAATTGCAATATTCTCCATGTTGTAGTTGCATCCAGTGATGACTCCATATTTACTGGGGATTTACTGGTCACCTTCATCCTGCACTATATAATTGAAAGAAAGACTTGGTGTATTTTTGCAGGGTACATACCGTGAGTTATTATTTTAAAATTACCCGGCAGTATCTTTGTAGTTTGCAGCTAATGAAGAGGAAAGTCTGGCAGAGACAATACAGGAATGAAAACCCCCAATGGCCTAATTTCTGTTTTATCGCAGATTTCAGAGCCTGTACACGGGAGAGGGAAGGAAAAACCACTCATCACTTATTCTCCGCGCTCCCACCACTGCTGCTGACATTTCCCATTCTCCTCACCGAGGGCCGCTGAGAGTTCGCTATGTAAACTGCAAAATCAATGACAGTATGGGGGATTGCTGAATGTGGCATTTTCTGATTCTTTTGATAAGCCAGCCTTGTTTTGGGAGCTTGGATGGAGAGGGATAGTTCTGATAAACAGGATCTACATGACATATGGCTCATAATGCTCAATAAATCATGTATGGCCAACAGGGGTTATTTTAGGAGAAACTTCAGTGTCTCAGCTGCTTCAGTTATATTCTTGGTTATAGAAAATCAATATAAAATCCAACAAAAAAGGTGGTAACCTCTCATAATGGGCAAAGCAGGTGTACAAATCCAGGGACTAAATATGGGCATATTGGGTACCCTAATGGCCACAGCAGGTATACAAGCTTAAAAGTCCAGTACAGTGATGGTAGGTGCCCCTCATAATGGACACATCAGGCATACAGAGTTGGGAACTCAACAAAAGAATGGAGGAAACCATTCCTAATGGACAAAACAGGTATGCAGAATTAGGAATTCAATGACCAGGAACTTGGCAAGGAGATTGTGGGAAGCCCTCATAATGGGCACAGAAGAGGGAAACAACACAGGGATGGTCAGAATTCCTCCTAATGGGCCCAGAAGTTGTACAGACCCAGCAGAGGTCTCGCCAATAGAGCCTGGAGGACAAAAGGAGCTGTCAGAGGGTTTAACGCTTCAATATCAACCAAATACTGGAATAGTATTTTTTCTTTTGTCTGGTTTTGGCTGCTCCTTCAATTTCTTTGTTAAGGTAATGAGCCCGATGTGAAAACTTCACTGAAACCTGAAAAACCAGTTTTTGGTAAACTGACCCATCAACATTATTACCATAATAATAGGTGTGGATTTCATATATTTACCTGCTGTTTCACCTGTGGATTGTAAATCTATCCAATAGTTCAAATGAAAGTTGATGTGAAATGCATATTCACCAAGGTGGAAAAATGTTATGCTTGTATTTAACCTGTTCATATACAACCACACATTTGCAACTACACCTAGAAAATGTACAGAGCTGGCACACTTCTTACGTGTTTTAAATGCCAGGTATTCTGGTTAGCACTGTAGTTCCTTCCATAGCACCTTGTGTCTTGGGTGACGTAAATGGAAGCAACCACATCAAGTTTGTGCTAAGGCTAGAACAAAATGAGATTTGTGACTGTCACAGATCCCTGCAGGACCGGGCGGTCAGTGCCCTTTTCTTTGTCTCCCACCTTGCACTCCTCTTGAGCCATCAACAGCACTGTCCAGAAATCCCTTTCACCATTTCCTTTCTAGTCTCCTTGAGAGCTGCCCCTTTAGCCCAGAGAACTAAAATATTCTGCAGATGTGCCCCCTTTATTGGTGGAAGTGTGAATACCACCTGAAATGCCTTAGCTCCAGCACTCCCTCTGGTGGTGGGGTCGGTCACCTGCTAGTCACATGGTTCCCCCTGTTACATAACTTCCCCTATAAAGGGTTCTTCCAGGCTCTGTTTTCAGGTCAAAGTTTGCATTTCCTGATCCTGACTCTTTGAAATACCAACCCCTGCTCTATCCTGACTGTACTTGATTGCTACCTGCCCTGATTTTGGCTCACATGACTTCTGCCCTTGTATTGTGCATTGGTCCTACCCCTGTGTGTAAGGGTGCTGCAATCCCTTGGCTTACTGGTGAAGTTGAAGGCTGGTGCCTTAGACTGTACCTACATCCTTGCCAAGTGGGCTGATAACATGAAGGGTCCAGCTGTGTTTACTGTAAAAGACACCCATTGGAAAGGTTAGTATGATGGGGCTTGTATTAGATTTTTTTTAAATAAATTGATTTACTTTGTAATGGAATAGTTCACTTGTTGCATAAAATGTTTTAAAATATTAGGTTGTAGACTTTGCTAACACACATAGTGTACTAGAAAATCATATTCCAATTGAGCTAAAAACACTATAAAAAGAACACTGATGTTCTTGGGTTTAAACCAATGTACCTAAATGTTTATCAGGTGATATATAATCCTTTACCGCAATGTCTCTTCCTTTAACGTCTCCAGCCAAATCAATTCTCTCCTCATTAGTTCTCAGATGTTCGAGGATGTGAACGATGAACTTACTGTTCAATGAACAATACAGCATCAGGACTGAGAGCTCAGCGGGAAGTACAATTAGATTGGAGTCTCGGGGTATGAATAATACACCTGTCATAATGCCGGGCTGTCCTCGGAGAATTATATGACTCCAAACACAGAGGAGAGCGAACACTGCTTAAAGGCAATGTATCATCTACTGAATTGTGTTTGTTTTAATCAGAAACAAGCTAGTTTAAATAATCTTATTGTTAATAAAAAAAAATTATATATAATTTATTTTTGGAATATTTTTGAATAAACAAGGGATAACAATATCTGTCTATTACATATAAAGGCTTCTTGTTTTTTAAGTGCTGCACTTTTCTGCACCTTTCCCTAATGTAAGTCTATGGGTTGGCTGATCCATGTGGAGTTCCAGTTCCAATTTTTATATCTTTACCTCTACCCCCCTGGGACATAATCCAGACGGGGGTTTTGTTAACTAGAGCCTCCTTGCCAAGACCTTGGGGGATCTCATTCCTTTTTGGCCAGCCAGCCAAGTACTAGGTTGGAAGCTCCCCCGAAGGAATCCTCCGTCCAATGGTTCTCCATTGGACGGAGGATTCCTTCGGGGGAGCTTCCAACCTAGTACTGCCCCTGAAGGCTGCCCCTGAAGGCACCAGTACCCTCTATCAAAAATGTAAATGCACATAAAAAACAAACCAGTTACATAAAACAAACAAAAAAAAGAATAAAAAAAATAAGTGCTCAGTAAAAAACTGAATTTTTTTATAAATATTTTATTATATGTTTTATATATATATATATAAATATATATATGTTACTCATCGGGGTAGTTCACTCCTAGAAATTTTTAACTTTAACCAAAATTCAGCTAATTTCTGTCTTCATGACATCAGAGTTAAGGTTCAAGGACCAGGTGAAGGGTAGGGCAAACTGGGAGATTGCCCAGAACCCTCATCATATTTGCTTGGGATCCCATTTAGTCCTGGTTTGGTGGCACATGAATTGGATATACTAGAATGATCATTGACTTTAAGCCCACCTTCCAACCTTTTTTCCTTACCTCTCTAGATAAATTCTAGGCCATTCCCAAGTGTCTTCTTCCATGTAACAAGTGGACACTTTTCTTGGAGAGTCCACAGGTGATTGCATCAGGACAAGAGGCCCTGTGGGCAAATTTGCAATACTGGACTAGTGGTCCCCCACACTCAGAATCGGTGCTGCCAAAGAACTTGCATAGGTAGATATATCTTTCTTCACAAGATAAGCAAAATTCAAAGGCAAGGTGAGTTAGAAGGGGGTTGGTGGACTTCAGCACATAGGGACTACAAAGTTTATTTGCACCACTTAATCAGTGGTCTCCCACATCCAGAAGTGGGGCTGATGTGGGACATGAATGACAAATTTTTATGAGTACATCTTCCTTCAAAAGGTGAGGAAAACTAAATTTACCATGTTGGGTGGGGGTTGATGGATTTCTGTCAAGAAACCTGGAGGGTAGAAGTATATCTTCTATATCTTCTAAAAAAACAAACATGGGATGGGTTAGAATGGGGTTGGTGGAGAATTTTTGATGATGATGCAATAAATGATCCATTGACAGATCACTGTGTCCATTAAGATAGTGAATACCATTGGAGAGCTGGGGGCCATATTTGAAAATTAAAAATTAGGCTTTGACATATCCAATATTTTAAACAGAGATATTCAGAGGATTGCTGAGTCAGAGTCTTAAACTGATACATCTTAATATTAGAAGGGTTAAGACACAATAAAAGGTAAGTAGCAGGGCAATTTCATTATAAAGAGGAAATACTCATCATTTTCTATATAACAATAGAATGCAATAGGCCAGTCTGTGGGTCTGGGTGATGCCTGTGTAATATGCGATGACAGAGAGTCCGCGTGTTCTTCTCACCATCTCTGACACCTCAGAACGTTCACACTCCAATTTTTTTGGCATCAATTTTTTTTTAACATTACGTAAGCATTCAAAAAATAGCAAGCTACTCCAGTCAGGAGTTTACTTCCGATCATTCAACGTCAAGTCAACTGACATTTTTGCATTTGAGGGAAATATAAAAAATGACAGCAAATTACAAGTAACCGGCCTTTGATTTCTGTGGTGATATTACTACTGCCATGCTGCATGGAAAACCATTAGTGGATGTTACTTGGAAGGCAATGACTGAATGCACAATTTCCATATAATGTTAGAAGAGCTTAAAAATAAACTTTTCTAAATTTTTTTTAGGTGGAAGGAGACCAGGTAAAATGTTTATCGATTCCTGAGACCTTGTAGGTAACCCCACTACTATTTCCCTGTCCCCATTTTCACCTGGCCTCTGTTGTCACCAAGACAGAAAACAAGAGAATTTTGCTTAATAAAGAGTAATGTTGGTCGAACAGCTGAGTGTTTGATTTGGCAGCTATTTGATCAAATAGCCCGATATTTTTCGAGTGATTGAAAGCCAAATTCGAACACTATTAAAGTTTATGGGGGGGGGTCGGGTTTTTTTTCTGGACTGTGTAGAACTGCAAAAGCAAACCGCTTCCCTGATTGCTTTTGCAGCCCTAGCATAACTGTAGTATGGGTTCTTGGATAGAGATTCTCTATCCAGGAACACATACGGAGCAACAGTTCCGTATCTGCAGTTAATTAAAAGCACTCGCGTGCCTTCTCCAATTAGCTGTGACCGCAAAGTTCCCATGATCACCGGGCTATACTTATCATGGAGATAGAGAAACTCCATTGAGAGTTTATCTGGAGTTCGGCTTTTTTTTTTTTTTAAAAAAACACGAATTCGCAAAGTCAAAGTCCATGTTTTTCGGGTCGGGTCTGCCCGAATTCGAACTGCCATTTTCGGGTAAGATATAGGGACAACCCAAATTCGAACACCAACACTAATAAAGAGGGCCAATTTCGCAATGGGGACCCAAATTAGAATTTTTCCACTTTTTGGAGATTTCCTTCATCTTATGCAACAGTGGGCCTTTCCTTGGATGGATTTTGCAAATGCCCTGATGTGTGAATAGTCTGGAAAGAGTAGATAGTCCTGCATTTCATACAGCCCAACATGTGATGCTAAACCTCCATGATGGACAGAACTATATTCCAATAAATGACAAGGTTGAGTAAATGGAAAGACAGGCAGGGAAAGGATTAGCTGATTCTAGATGTCCTCCAGTCAAGAAATGGATCAAAGTCTATCCGATTGGTTGGTGCAAAGCTGTAGGTCTCAGAACCTGGGGACCACCAGAACAAGTAAGAAGGAAGATCCTCTAGAACCAATAACATTCCTACAATTTTTGTAAGGCAGAAGGGTCCATGACTAGACGAGGAGGCCAGGTTGCTATTTAATGACCCCCATATTATCATGAAGGCTGACCAGAAGTTTTTGTAGACTTGAAGTTGGCCAACCTGACCCTTCTGTCAACATGACAAATACTGAATTTGTACGGTTTCATAGTAGGACCCCTTTAGGGCATGCTCAGCTGGCATTAAATATATCTCACCAATCTTGTTTTGGTTTCCACTATTAAGCTAATTAACTCCTTGTAATTCCCACTCTGAATGGAATCATGGGACAGGAGGCTTCAGTTTGAAGACCATCATGCCTTTCACCAAAACAAAAAATTTGCATATCATTTGTTGATGCAAAAGATATTGAAACCTTACATTTTAATTGATAAAATACCATAAATATAACTAAATTTTTAAGAGTTTTTTTTTCTCCTTAACCTTGGTAAAGGTGAAGCACAAGAGGTCCTGTCTAAGGTAATCCATATTTATGCCTTAAACTAATGAGTAAAGAACAAAATGAACTAGGGTGATTGCTGGCTACTATGAGGCATGGGGCTTGCCCTGAGGAGGGGCTCCTGGGTAGCAGCCTATCCCATTGGGTAGGGGTGGGGGAAACACTTTGGTTTTGCCTTTTGGCCTGAGCGGCTGTTCAGTCTTGTTAAGTGTTGCTCTCCTGGAGTGGTGAAACTTACATCCACTTTGGAGTCTGGGGTAACCCCTGGTTCCTCTCCTGTCGTTAGAATAATTTTTGAATTGGCACAGATCACCCTGTGGATGATCTGCTTTCTGTGTGGGACCTTCTGGTGTTAAGATCTGCCCTTACCTTTTATTATGTTAATAAAAGATGATTATCTTTTAGAAGCAATACCCTTGTGGGGGTTAATAGTTCATTTGACCATTTCCTGTTGTGTCCTCTAAATGCAAGACAACCAAATTGTCCTCCTACTGTCCTATTTTATGCTGTTATATCACCTCCTAATTTATGAAGTTAAAAAAACTACCTGTACCATGTGTCTTTTTTACATTTTGGCCTATTCTCCAGAATACTATTCTGCTGCTGGGACAACTTTACACTGATGTAGCAGGAAAGTAAAAAAACAGCAAATACTTTTGACATGAGGAATAAAACATTTATATTGCTTTTAAATGTTTTGTTCTGACAGAGTCATGTTTAAATTTGATTGAATAGTAAATGGATAAGTAAAGTTCAACTATTTTCCTGAAATTGATGTAAAAATCATATTTTCTCAATTGGAGAAATTATTGCAAAAATGTCCCTTTTATGAATTGTATTACTGATGTTAAAAGTTAATTAAAATCCCCTGAACATAACTTTGTAATTAAAGCTGGTTGGTGGGGTAAGGAAAGGGAAACCAATGAAAACATTGGCCAGGTGAGAATATTTAAAATGCTTGTAATTTTCCTAAAAAATAAGGTAAAATATAATTTTTAAAACACCTCATACTTTTTAACCTAATTTCATTGCCTCTAATATAGTATTATCTTTCATGGGCTGAAAATCTCCAGCCCATCCCTAGCCAATACAGTTCAAAAACAATAAAAGCAATCAGCCAATTTTGAACATGGTCAAAAAATTACAAAGCCATATAAAGAATAATTGGAAAAGCTTTCAAAAACATTCATCTATTGTTAACTTATTAAAGGTATGGGCAGATCTCTGCACCAGAAGGTCCTGCAAAGTAAGCAGATCCTCCACAGGGAGACCTGTACCCATTCAAAAATTTATCTCACAATGGGTGAGGAACCAGGCATCACCCCAGCTCGTTATTTTCCTTACTCATTAGTTTAAGGCATACACATTACTTAGCATTGATAACACCCCCTTGTGGGTCACCTTCATCAAAGTTAGGGTGAAAAAATACAACCCCAAACCAAGTTGTTTTAATTGTTGCTCATGCTTCTTTTATCTTATTTTTGTAAATAAATAATTTTTAAAAGAGATTGCATAATACATATATATATAAATATATATATATTTTTTTTTTATTTTTTTTTTCATCTGACAGAACATATGCAAATTGGTGAAATGCATGATGGTCCTCACACTAGCCCCTCCCCATCCTAGTTGATGACCTAGGCAGTCATGGTGGGAATAAGAAATCAGAAGTAGTTTAACATACAATATTAAAAAAAAGCTTAAGTTTTGTATCAATTCTTATTTAATTTTTTGTTTTGTTTTGTTTTTTAACCTTTTTTTTTACAAAAAAAATACCAATAAAAATGAGATTTATTTTCTACCACAAAACATATTTAAATGAACAAGGGGTCATGGATTCCTGGCCCCTATAGCAATTTTGTGACAGTATTATTCAGAGCCTTCATAATTATCTTGAAAAGCTTTAGATGCATTTCAAAATGCTTTTATTAACAATATTTACCTACTTTAATTTTTGGAAATTCACCAAGGATTTTTTGACTTTTTTAAAGTTGCTTTTAATTTCGGACATATATCTACAGATCACTCTTTCACTGCTCCTCTACCACCCCCCATCAAGTTTTGGTGACAATGCCATCTTCAAGAGCTTTGCAATTAAGAAATAGCTAGCACATTCACTTTTATATCCTTTTTCTGTTTAAGATCGCGCTTTTTGGGATTCAATTCCTAACATGGCTAAGGTTTTCTCAAAATTGCTCCAAAAATATGTTCATGGCAAAAGCAATTTTGTAAAAAATCTCCAGTGTTTGTTCTGTCTATTATCAGTTAAATTAAAAATATCAGCTAAATATGTTTTGGCAAGAAAAAAAGTTAGGAATGCCACATGGTTAACTTTTTCAAAAACATTTGCCTATTTATTTGATTTATTTAGGTAAAAGGTAGATCTCAGCACCCGAAAGTCATGCAAGAACTTGCAGAAACTCTACAGGAAGACTTGTACACGTTCAAAAATTCTTCTTACAATTGGTAAGGAACCAGGCATCTACTTTCTTTTTTGATTCATCAATGATCCTGTAACAAAATCTTTGGTAACAATCAAAATGTGCATATTGTCCTACTTGGAAAAGAAAGACCACTTGTCCCTGACCCTCCCACCCAGGGTTTAATCCTTCAAGTGGAAAAAATCAGTTACTTGACCCACTTAACTGAATAACTTATATATTTTTTTATTACTTGTCATAGGTACAGGCAGATCTCAGCACCAGAAGGTCCTGAAAATTAAGCAGATCTTCCACATGAAGACCTGTACCC
>NC_092861.1:5456014-5463151 GCF_032062135.1 Pyxicephalus adspersus | reverse complement strand
GGACGAGGCCGGCAGAAGTAGCATAGGGCAGCCCCTTACAGAGCTACACCATCAAGCAGACTGTTCTTAACAGAAATACTTGTGCACTGCATTCTTGCCAGGAACTACAGTGCCATTCCACCCTGGACAGATTAGGTACTACACTTGATCTTAGCCAAATGGCCAAGAAGCAAAGGTAAAACAAACTTTAGTCTAATTTTTACCGGTAATAGGGAGGAGCAGATCTCTGCAGCAGAAGGTCCTGCAAAGTAAGCAGATCCTCCACAGGGAGACCTATACCCCTTCATAAATTCTTCTCACAATGGTTGAGGAACCAGGCATCACCCCAGTTCATTATTTTCCTTACTCATTAGTTTAAGGCATACAGCTCAATGGCATTCAAAAAGACCCCCTTGTGATTTACCATTAGAACAGTTAGTGAGAGAAAATAAATCTATAATCAAAACTAAAACAATTTGTCCCAGTTACTGATGTAAATGTTTGTTTTTCCCCTTATTGTCAAAAAAAATAATATTAGAAAATTACTTTTTTAATGTTATATTTTTTCTTTAGAACGTTACATATGTAAATTATTAGCTTTGGTGCAATGCATGATGGTCCTTACATTGAAGCCCCGCCTCAGTTCATGGCTCCCACCGCTAAGAATGGACATTATGGGTTACAAGTAGTTCCACATGCATAAATGAAACTAGCTTTACCCATTTGTGTTAGTTGTTGGGCAAAATTTTTGTTTCTACCTATTTTGAAAAAAGCAACCTGCCGACGCGTTTCACACAACAAAAGTTTAGCAAAATTGTAGCGTCTATTTTAATATTTTTTTTTTTATCAAATCTCACGCAACATCACCTGGAAAAAAAAGTGTAAGGGCAAAAACACCACACAAAAAACATCCTAAAGAGAAAGGACGACCCAATTTTCCTAAACCCTCAGGGCAAAGCTCTTGACAGGGGCCGGATACTAAGCCCATCCAGCCAAAGTTGGTTCCCAAGCCCAAAGGAATTTTAAGGTACCCCTAGGTTGCCACCCCAGGGGGATGCCACTTAGGGAGATTCACATAGCTCTCAAGACATGATGACCTTGTCTCCGGTGGACCAAGCCGGAGGAATTAGCATAGGGCAGCCGCTTACAGAGCTGCACCATCGAGTAGACCATAGAGGTACTTGTGCACTGCATTCTTGCCAGGAATACAGCGCCGTTCCACCCCGAACACTGTTAGGATTAGGTACTACACTCACTCTCTTAGCAAAAAGGCCTTGGTACAAGACATGTACCAGGTGAAAGTTTTGATTGAATAAAAGAATTTATTAATCACAATTTCAAAGTCGGACAGGCTCCTTTCTCTATAGGACTGAATAGGAACCTGCAACAGATACTAGGCCGGGAGCTCTCCCGAAGACAGACTCTCAGTAAGGGAGAGTACCTGACCATAAGGCCAAAGTACTCCCCAAGACTTCAGGGCTAGCCCATAAGGGAAAAGCACCCACCATCAAAAAGTGGCACACAACTACCACACCAGTGACAGTGACAACGCGAAAGAAAAAAACATAAATAATAAGTGCTCAGTGCATAGCACACTAGGCAAAGAGTAAAAAATTGCCCATCTGTACTAGCCGCAGCGAGTGGAGAATGAAGGCAATGTGCTAAATCCGCATGTTCCTCTCCCGCACACTGGTAGGATTCGGTACTACACTTGATCTTAGCCAAAAGGCCGAGAAGCGATAACCCGTCAGAGGCTGCAGATAGGCAGCACGAGACAGTCAGAAGCTTTGGACATACTACAGAAGATGGAGTGCAGACATGGTACATGAGATCAGTTTAGATCCCTACTACTATTTCTTTCTCACAAATGCCATTTTTGACTGGTGGAGTACAAAAAGTATATTGATAACCCATTGGCTTATGCGAGGTGACTCACATAAATGCTCACAGTGATTTATTCATTACTTGTATGCTGGCATAATTCTAAGTTAAGTAAAACATTTGGTTACTAGAGCTGCTTTTTTTTGTTTTTTTTGTTATATCCTTTTCAGCACTAAGGCACAAAGACAGCTCCCAGCCTACACACCCCTTTGTATACTGTGTGTAAACTGCTGTTTAGTAGACACAGCCCGAAGGCATAATGTTAAATGTGAATAAATATTTGCGAGGAGACCTTTCCATGCAACTCCCCGGGTGCGGGATGTGAGACTCACATGTGTAGACTATAAATAAAAGCAGCGTACCGGCAAACAAATAAAACTGAAACATAAAAACACACAGGGGAAACTTGGCAGTAAAATTAGGAATGTGGGCCGGTTAGTTGCCCAAGGTGACTAAACTGGTTTTAAGTCATATACGGACGTCAGATTTCTTTTGCTGGAAATGATTTTTCATGATCGTTTCCAGTGACAGAAAATAAACGCTGTACACTCGGTGCTGTTCTGTTCTATGGAAAATGGAGGGAGGAGAATGAGTGAGTGGCATCCTCCTCCATAGGAAAGTACATCACTCACATTATTGATTCACTAGGACTGATTGATGAATGACACTGGGTGACTGCTGTACACATGTAAGATTTCCATGACCGTTCCTCTTCTATGTACGACAGTTCAGTTCAGCATAGCTTTAGTATCCAGTGCTTAGGGGGATTATGGATGCCCCAGACCCAAAAGTGATTTATGGATGCCCAATAACCTTGTACATCTGCCATTATGACCTAACCCCTGCCAAGGGCTGTTTTGTGTCCACATTGAGCTTTCTTCGATCCTCCACCCAGGTTTTATATGTAGCTTTGACTTCTGCCCAACCAGAGTTAAACTACTTTCTCCCCTATCAGCGGGTTGTTAGGACTAACATAGGAGTGGTGGCAAGATTTAGCACTGGAAATGTAGGTAGATGTAGGTTCTCATCTCCATCCAGGCAGGTGTTCTCCCTTTTCTAAAAATGTCCCACCGCTGGCCAATTTTAGACTGTTGTAGTCTCTTCGGTTAATAAATTCTTAGAGAGTTTGGAATGGGCCAGCAGCAGGATAGTATTGTATTAGCAAGAACGGGGACAACCTCAGCAAGTAACAAGCCAATTCCTGTACAGCCAAAGCGGTGTCTGGGCATAAAATTTAAAGGGAAGCAGGGCACAGGAATTTAGGGAACGAGTTCCCTTTCAATATATAAACACATTCTTGAAATGTCCCAATATGCAGCAAATATTAAAAAAAAATAAAAAAAAAACAATTTTGATCATTAAAAAGTATTGCTTGTTCTCCAGTCAGTGCCTAGGCTAATATGAGGTCATCAGTCTGCTGCAAGCATTACGAAGCATTCCCCCAATCTCCTTTTCCAAATCAAAACACAGCTACAAAATGCAGAGACATCGGGATTTACATATTTGGTTTGTCTGTAAGCTCACACCACAAGCAAGCAAATGGCATTTTTGAATGATGCCTGTACAAGATTGGCGCCATGCTTCTGGAAAGAAAACGAAACTTTGCAACAAGGTAATAAATACCTGGAGGTGTTACAGTGACAGTGTTGCAGGATTTTCCTTGTCTTGCATATACTGACTTTTTTTTTTTTTATCTGCTCCTCTTTACCTGCTTAGATTTAAAGATTTATATGGCAATAGAAATGACTTAGGGACTGGGTAATTCTCAACCACGTAGCGAATCGGTTAATCAGGGAAGTGCAGACTTGCAAATTCAGGCCCAGCCGTAGTCTCTCCTGGCACACAGAGCAACCCCCACGGTGTACATATCTGGGACTGCCATAGTCAAAATAATGAGCAATCATTGGCTAACAAAGGTGGTAACATTTCTTGGAAATCGCTGACTCGGCACAATATTTTCTCCTTTTCATCTTTTCTGCGGAATGATGCCATCGGTGACCCACCGCTGGCTCCCAGGCACAATTCTACATTGTCTAAAATACCGTTATTTTAACAAGCAACTGGGCAGCCAGCGGCAAGAAAATGCAATCATCATAATAGATTTTCATCTGTTTCGCTTTGATCTTTTCTGCTCCTCGTTTCTGGTCACCCCGGGGGTAAAGAGTCAGCTTCATACGTACATTAAAAAAAATTAATTCTCAGCCTGGGTAGAATTTTAAATAAGCAGCTCTGTTTGCAATACTCACCGAACTGAAAATACTGAAAATTCACACTTAGATGAGTACAACAATGGATTTAAGCCCATTGTCATGGTATACAGTGGGCAGCGTTCTCATAACACCCCACCCCCGAGTAACTACCAGCCAATAGAAAACCTGTTAACTATATTTTGTTGCCAAGGGCGGACAAAACCAGCCAATAGGAGCATTGCCCATTGTATACCTTGTCAATAGTTTTACAGCTCGATATTGTATATTGTAAACAATAGCTTGGTCTTGGCATGGGGTCAGGGTGGGGGCGGAGTCCTGCAATGTGGAAATTAAACAGTTGGTTATTTTTGAGGCTGCTTTTCTTATCATCAATCTGTAAAAATAGTGTCAAGCAAGGGCAGTGTGGCTGATAAAGTTGTGGTTTAACCCTCTAACATCTTCAAACTGTTGTAAGCATAAAGGGAAGTAAAAAAGGGTAAAATCAAACTTAAAATATAAATAAAAAAAATGTTAACAGAGCATAATAACTCAAGCTCAGAAGAAAGCCATTTATATAATTCAGTCTTCCTAAGAACCATTCACTAAGAGGATATCAAACATTATACCAACAGAAAGAGATGCTTCCAGTACCCCGGCCCAATATGAAGAAGGGCCCCCTAATGGTCAGCATGCACACCTGACCACTTTGTCAATTGGGGCCCTGGAGAAACTGGGGGCCCGGGTCATTTGCCTAGTTTGCCCAACACTAAAACCAGCCATCACTCAGTGATCATTATAAATGAATATAAGATACATGTGACTATCGTGACCCCTATTCACCCTGCACTGGGGATTCATATGTTTACAATCTATTTGAAAATAAGGAGGAGGAGTGGGCGGTCCTCTGAGGCCTGTATTTGCATGCAGACCACCCAATGGAACGCCCATAAATGAGTCAGTCTGCATGATTGAATGTTCTGGAGTACAATGAATGAAAAGGGGGGGGCCAAGGACATTTAAGCTGGGGAGGTTCTAAATAATGACGGTTGTCCTCCAGCCAGGAAATGAGGCATGCTCTTTCTGACTTGCTGCAGATTCTAATGTACATTGTAAGCTCCCGGTGTGTAGTGAAATTAGAAGAGGAGAGGAGCTGGTACAACTGTTATAAAGAATTAATGGGGCGGAAATAGATTTCATAAAAAGGAGGCTGGAGGTCAGTTAATTACAAAATGGTAAATAATTGAACTTCCACGTCTATTAACTCAAATCAAGATCAAAATACCCCTCACCCAACAATGGCTTATTCTGCTTTTTATCTGAAAAGGGACAGGGCCATCTTTGTTCAGACGCCGCCCAGGGCCACAATTCCTATCTTGGGATGCCGGCTCAGATATGGCACAAACATGTAAATCCCAGTCTGTGCAATTCTTGGTGTTCACAAATGTCTGACACACATCAGCCCCTGCTGCAATGTCACACTTTGTGAACTGCTACAAAGTTACCATGTTGCAGTTTGATCGCTAAGGGTAGAGACTAAGGAAATGCTTCCTCCTGCCTGCAGCAGACATAACCTGACAAGAGCGTTGCATGGGAGAATGAGGAATGTGCATTGATAGTTTTTGCTTAAAAAATCAATACAGGAAAAAGATGAGGGTGTGTCACCTACTGCTCTGCAATGAAAGATTTTTGTTGGTGGGGATGGGAGCGGGGTTGTTAAAAGATAAGTAAATGCACCAAAGAGATGGGCCAGTTACATTTGGGTGCAATTTTAGGGTTTAGTCTACTTTAAAGGGCAACTTCAGACTTACCCCACCCCTACATCTACATCCTTGTGATGCCCTTTCTTCCTTCCTCTAGGTAACAAGCGCAACCAATGAATCGACTGCATCCAGCAATCACTGCTGCTGCGTTAAAATCACAAATGCCTCTTCGCCAAGTCAGGTTTTAACCCAGGTATTGGGTGAATATTTACACACACACTCAACTAAAAACCAGTCGCTGCTCCAAGATGTCACACCACACTTTGACCATAGGTGCCAGACAAACTCAGGCATCTTCACCGAAATTCGCTGCCCCTTTATTCCAGAACTATTACCTGCAGTACACCTATTCCATAGCTAGATGTCCTCAGTCTTCCTCATCTATGAATTGCCCAGCAGGCTGCAAAATGCATCAGTGAGCAAGTTTGAGTGAAGTGTCTCCCAATTGCTGCAATTAATTTTGGCAAGCAATCTAAAAGTATTGCAAGCAAAACACTCCACTCATCTCTGATGCATTTCGCAGCGTGCAGGGGCCTAAAATAAAGAGGTAAAAATCAGGGACGCCTAGTGGTGGAATACAAGTACTGCATGTGGCTCTGGATTAAAGGTGTGTAGCACAGCACATGTTGTTTTTTACTCTTTTATTTTATTTTTTTTTTTATTTTGGCTTTTGAATATTTACATGTATATCACACAAAAGACTTCAGTGCCACTTTAGGATTCACAAATCAATTAAGAGTAAAGAATAAAAAGACTAATGTCTCTATTCTAACTCTCACAGTTTGTTTGCTCAGCTTGATCCACTTCAGCGTCTAGCGGGCCCTTCTATTAACACATCATTGTCATCCTCTATGGAGGCTTCAATGAGGAGCTGTGCAGCAGCAATATACAAAGAATCTGGGAAAGTTCTTCCATACATCTACTTAGCCACATACATAACACACAAGAAGCTTTTATTCTCTTGGATATTGTCATCAAGACACAACGCAGTGTGGTCTCAGCATATGTGACATCGCCTGTTATTTCCATGTGTCAGCATAATGATGTCTTACTACAATAAATCTCCACCTCCTCGGTTTATTGACATTGATCTACTCCATATCAAGTCATTCAAAAGAGAAACGTAAATGAAAAGGCGCCGCCTCAGGTCATATTAAGACCTATTATATAGAAAATCTTTATTGACTCTCTCCTCTACAATCTATTATGAATGCTGCAGCCAGACTCATCCATCCTTCCCTCCGCTCCTCTTCCGCTGCATCTCTTTGTAGTTCTCTCCATTGGCTTCCTTTTCACCTTAGAATCAAATTTAAGCTCCTGTGCTTTGC
>NC_092861.1:5431257-5455555 GCF_032062135.1 Pyxicephalus adspersus | reverse complement strand
TAATAATAATAATAATAATAATAATAATAATATTGAATATAAAGATGTCTGCCATCAAAAGGATAAACGGCAACAACCACGACAATAAGAATTAATAGTGAATATGTTGTGAGAATGAAAAGTTCTTGGAATTTGTGATCAGCTTTACATGGACTAGGTCAAATTTTTAGGTAAATTTACAATTTTAAAGGGGACTTTTAAGGTATGAATGCATTATAATTATTAAAATGGCAAGAGTTTTATACAGTTACACAGTTACATTGATAGTGTATTCTACTACACGTATCTCATACTTTGCTTCATCAGGGAAAACACCATACTGTCATTCCTTGAAACCATGCATAATCTATAAATAAGACATCAAAACTTCACAAACTGCAGAAACATCAGCGCCCTATGTAGGCAGGGAAGCATCAGGGACTGTTTTAATGGAGAATATGACCATGCAGAGATGTATAGAATCCTTCATTCATATAGGCTGCAGTTTTTGGACTAGACAGCTTTATACATCTCTGCATGCGAAGTTTCTTGATTAAAACAGTCCCTTATGCTGCCCTCTTGCACAAGGCAATTTGTTACCAAGTTTGGATGCCATATTTATGAATAGTATATGGTTTCATGGAACGACAATATAATGTTTCTCCCGATGAAGCAAGTTATGTGAAATGCGTAGTGAATGCACTATGCACATAGATATGCACATCTATGAAATAAGGTCACATATAAAACTGTATAAAAATCTTGCCTTTTTATTAATAAATTATGTATTAATAAAATTGTAATTTAAATAAATCAGTGCAGGAAGAAGACCTATCAGATGCTGCTCTGTATTGAGGGATTGGCAGGGATCAGAGAGAGGGGTGGGGGTTGTTTAAAGGTAAGTATAAGCACCAAAGATATGGACCACCTGCATTTTAAGTGCTTTTTTTAATGGAACAATCTATGTTAAAGGGACACTCCAGACTTGCCCCACCCTCTACATGTACAACGTTGTGCTGCCCTCCCCTGCTCTAATAGGCAACAAGTGCAACCATTTAATCAAATGCTTTCCAGCAATCATTTGACATACATCTATACTAAAAATCCAAGACGTCACCCTGCACTTTGATCAAACTTGGGCTTCATCCCCAAATTTCAAATAGTGTGAAGCTGCACCTTTAATTCTGATCCACCTGCAGTACTTCTATTCCACCAATAGATGTCATAAGTCTTCCCTTGTCTATGATAAAGCCTCAGCAACCTGCAAAATGCATCAGCTCAAAAAAAAAAACAAAACAAAAAAAAAAACATTCACCTACTTTGACAGGCACATAATAGTAAATACTGAAGGCCTATTTATAACAGTTGCTGGGAATAATTGCTCATTATTTGGCTACAATGTGCTGATCAAGCAAGGTTAAAGTTCAGGTTTGAAAACTCTGAACCTTCTCTGTACATAAAGAGGATGTTCCTTAGGAAAGAATGAAAAAAGATGCAGCAAAAGTATTGTGCAAGGCATTTTCTTGCACTGTTTTTACCAAGACAGAGTTATGTTGCCTATGTAAGATGAAAGATCATCAGAAATACAATGTGCAACTTCATATTGAACTTGTCTACTTTTGGGTTCTGACCGTTTATTGGAATATTCAATGACAAGGTTGGGAACTTTTTTACCTTCAAGTATAGCTATAGCCAAAATTGTAATAATAATAATCATATAATAAACAATACATGCAAATTCTAAAAAAAAACAAATTATAGTAAAATTCATATAAACAACTCTTGGACGTTGCTGGACCAATATATTGATATTCATTAATCATAAGAATTCTTAAGAGAGATTCAGAGCAAATTTTGGGCAATTTCCACTCATTTCCTTGAAAAATTGGTCTTGTGGCCACCAAACCTAAAACAATAAACATGATTTTCCATTTCACGGCTGCATTGATGGTATCCACCATACCTAAATCTGTAGCTTATCTATCTTACACGAAAGGATGTATTTATCAATAATTTGCCCAATTTTTAACCAAAATTTACTCAAATTTTTTTGATCATACAGTCAATGGGCCTAATTTTTTAAAGCACTACGAGACTGGGGATGATAGACCATCGTTGGAGAACCTCAGTGATGCAGCAAACCTAGAATGGACCTGGTGCAGGATTGATAAGTCTACTTTATCCAGTCTTGGAAACATTTCATAAATCAGGACAATTGAGTGAATGTTCAGCAAGCAAATTTAGTAAATATTGGGTAAGTAATGGGTGAAATCATTTATAAATATACCCTTTAGTGTAGGAGAGAGGGTCAAGTTACAGGTTTAGGTGTGGAAGTGCCATAAATGCAGACAATCACTTTTAAAATCCAAGGTCTGGTGGCCTTTCATAAAGAACACACAATGCCAAGGTCTCTTATCCAAGAAACAATGTAGCCTTAATTAAATGTCCACCAAAAGCCATATCCTAGAGCCATTTATAGCCAATCACACTTCAGGAGGTGTAGTGATCGCTCCCTAGCTACCAGATTATTTCTAGTCAGCTAATTCCTGCTGATTGTTGGTGGGAACTAGGAAAAGGCTGATGGAAAAAAGCGTAATCCAAGCTCCAGGTAAGGAAGCTTACAGTACCAAACACATTACTGGTCAATGAAAAGAAGATAAGTAAATTACTATTTTTTTATTTTTAGGAATTATTTTTATTGGTTGAGAATCTATCCATGCTATTTTATCACAGTAATACAGCTCTGGTCCCTGTGAAGAGCATCGTCACCCAGTAGACAGTGTGAACACTTTAAATGAGAGTATTGATTGGCTTGAAATGTAATCAGGAGATACTCGGCACTAATAATCTCTTACCTCATCAAACTTGGCCTCATCCTCACAGTTCTCCAGCACACGTGTGTAAAACGAGAGGCCTGAAATATAAGAAGAGACATGTTATCAGAGCGTGACAATGCTGAGGAGATACCAGTCAATATGAAACTCTACTTGGTCTGCTATGGATACAGGACACAGGGCTGGAGATGTTCCCGGCACTCATTGGGCAATACACATTGGGTACACCAAGCCTCTTCCTTGGTCATGGCTAAAGACCCCCATAGACATTCGATGGCAGCCTCCGGTGGGGGCTTTTTTTAGGTGGACCAGGAGGTCTACTAAGGTCTATGTTGCCCTGGAGATATCAGACATTTCTTGCCCAAAAATACATTCTCTACACATGTTGGAAACTAGGACCAGCTGGAAGAAGTTCTTTAATCAAGTTTAGTAGAGTAAGAACAAAGATGGAGGATGGTGATGCCTGCCATACATACACAAATTTCTCATACTTTTTGGTTTTCTAACATGACCCAAAATTTTATCTTATTGAATTTGTGTTTTGACTTGCTTCAGGTTCCTTGAATGCTTTTCCTTTGGCTAGATTGATGGTCCCTCACCAGGGCCTGGTTTATTATAAGCGTCTTATAGAAGAACTCACAATCTGATGTCCCTACCAAAGTCCAAGGCCTGATTTTGGTAGGTGTGGAGCGCGGGGGCTTGGGGGGACTAACTTCAACATGTTTTAGGGTTGTAGAAGAAACTCCATGATTGAGACTTCAGACCTTAGTGCTGCAAGGTCAGAGTGGTAAACAATGGGCCTGATTTATTAAAGCTTCCCAAGACTGGAGAAGATAGACTATCATGGAAGAACCTTGATGATCCATCAAAGCTGGAATGGATCTTGTCCATGATTGAAACTATTTACCAAATAATTACAAATGATTTAGGGAAATCTGTTCCAGGTTTGCTGGATGACCCAGGTTGTCCCCTTGATAGTCTACCTTCCCCAGTCTTGGAAAGATTTCATAAATCAGTCCCATTGGGTGAATGTTCACCAAAGAATTTTAATAAATTGTGTGTAAATATCAGGTAAAATCATTGATACCCTTTAGTGTAAGGTAGAGGGTTAAGCTTTGGGTTTAGGTGAGGAAGTTACCACCAATGAAATCGAAAAATCACTCTTAAGGTCCCAGGTCTGCTGGCCTTTCATCAAGATCACACAACACCAGGGTCTCTTCCATTTTGGGTCTGCTGGATCACCCAGGTTCTCCCATGATAGTCTATCTTCCCCAGCCTTGGAGAGCTCTAAGCCCCACTGTCTACCATAATGACCTTCCAGCACTCGGATCTGAAGTTTTCGTTTTGGCCAGGATGCACTCTTCATGGAGTTTGCTGGGATTCCTTCCACATCCCTAAAGCATATTGGAAGGTCACTTAGCTTCCCCCCCAAAAACCAGCTATAGACTTTGGTAGGGACATCATGTTAAGGGGTTCCTCTATAAGATAGTTATGACAAGATTCTGAACAGAAGGTCCTTGTCCTCATCTTCTTTACATTGAGGGGACGGTTTTGGAGACGATAGCACTATTTGAGATTTGTAAATTTAAGGAAAAGTAATTTTTGTCCTTGCAGAAAATTTGCGTAGCTCAACCAGTAGAAGACAAAGCAGCCCAACTAGTAGAAACCAAAGCAGCCCAACCTGTAGAAATCAATGAGGCCCAATCAGTAGAAACCAAAGCAGTCCAACCAGTAGAAACTAAACCAGCCCAACCAGGAGAAACCAAAGCAGCCCAAACAGTGGAAACCAAAACAGCCACCACATCTAAGGACTGGTAAGCTGCAATCTATGACATTTTTGTTTTTGGATTTTAATCCACCATTGAAGCCATTTCATAACTTTCTCAAAGGTGGAATATACAGTGGCTGTATCTGGATCTCTACATGATGGACCGCCATAACGAGATATTAACCCCTTTGTAGATAAAAAAATTTTTTTAACAGAGAGGTTCAACAAAGTGGGACTATCTTAGAGCAAAATAATTGTATAAGACAATGCATAAAAAATGCATAATAAGACAATTGAAAGTGTGCATAGTCACAATACAACATTTGTTCTTAGAACACTTACAATTATAGTTCAATATAAAACCCCTCTAGAATATCACTTATAGAAAAATAATTCACTAGGGGGGGAGAAAGTTTTTTTTTACTCAACGCGTTTCATAGAACTTATGTTGCTTTCTCAGGATTGAATTGTACACATTGAAGGTTTCAATTCCTCCTTATGTCAGAATAGTGTATGCTGTATGATTGTACACAACTACGTACAGGGAACGGGGGCTCAGAGTCCTTAAATCAGATCACAAGGAATATGTTCTAGTTGTAAAGCCCAGGTGGGTTGAATTGAACAAATGGAACAATTCCTAAGAAACACCAGGATTTTCAGATGCTGTAGCCTCCAAAAAAGAAAAACCCTTTAATTATCCATAACCCTTCTGTAGATCTCCAGTTTTTATCTGTTTTATCAGTTTATAATTTTAATTAAAAGTGAACCCAAAACAGAAAAACTTTTCTTATACAGTTTTATGACATTGATTTTTAATATGGTGATCAGATTTTGTATAGTGGCAATCAAAGCTTTGATCCTCATATTACCATAACTCCATTCACCTCCATGGAGTATCTGATAACTATATTTTGAAGCGGTGACAATAAATTGCCATTGGTGGGAAAATCGTCAATCAAATGTTTGGAAATGTTTTTTTTCATCATTAAACTCAGAATGTTCTCCATGCAGAATAACAATTCACATTATACAATACTGAGACGGGAGGGAGAAGAGCCTGCAGGCATCACCCATACTAACGATTCATTATCATTGTAGTCACTCAGCATTTCCTTCTGTGGGACTAATGAGGCAGTGCGGAGTCCTGATGGGTGAAGGAGGATCCCAGCCAGTGTAAAACTGAATGATACTCTATGATTATATTATATTTTATCTGATTGCTATCTGCACACTTACTACTACAAAATAAGAAAACAATTCCAGAAAAACTCACAAAAAATATCATTTTTACAAACATTTGTCCATAAAAGTTGGTCAGTGGTTGGAAATAATTGCAAAGACCCTGGACATTGTATTGTCTCCAAACACACTGGAAGTCTTTTTTGTAGGAACATGTTCTTAATGAAAGATCTATTTCTTTTTTATTGTAATTTTTCTTTTATGTATTTTTTTATTTTTCACTTGGGCCATGTTATTATTATTTTTCTAAAATCAATTACCCATCCTTAATGCAAAGTTCTTTAAGCCATCTGATAACGAGATCATCTGATCAAGGAAAAGGAGGTAAAGGAGATCATAAGTGGGATTAAACTGATTTATGTCTAATTACCAGTTTATTTCCCAAATGACACACCTCTGTAAACAAATGACATGCCCCCTAAAAGAGAAATGTGTAGAAAATAATTGGGTAAAAGTTTTTTTTTTCTTAACTAAATTTCCTTTATTTACTCATTTAAAAAAGAATAAAATCATTTAGAAGCAGGATAAAAATTTTGTTCAAAATAACACTTTTTATTGGTTGTACAATACAGACGTGACCACCTAGGGCACTTCCTTTAGGCCATCACTACCAATAATGCAGAGTTAGCAGTTCTGTATTGTTTGCATATCAGAAGGGCCCAGGGAAAAGCAGAGCTTGATAGCTTTGCAGCTCCCTTTGTCAAATTGAAATCTCATAGTGAGCAAAAAAAAAGGGAGGAGTCCCCTCTGGGAGGTTACAGCTCCCTCTAGGGCCTGGATGATAGAATAATTTTTATTATCACAAAATTTTTTATCATTAATATTTCATTTTGAATTACCCAGTGTGATTCTGTGCCTGTGAAGGCTCGCCTGTAAAATATAAAATGACAAAACTTTTTTTTATAATAGGGAAATATTGAAAGCCTTTCCTGTTTATTTTTTTTTTTTTTTTGTTGTGGAGATGTGCCTTCACTTCCGATCCCAAAGACACAACAGGAAATAAGTGTAGATCCTATCTTATAGTCTTATAGAATAGTTTAGGGCAGAGGTGACACCGCTCAGTCCACAGAAATGCTGCATGTTGTCAGCCATCCATAGTAAATGAATAGCCTTGTGCAATGCAAGCAGATTACCTGGGCAGGTAAATATTATCTACTGGACAGAAGCAGGTGAGAATCTTCAAAAAGTTGATTTGAAGGTTTTCTTTTTTTCTCCTTGGAATTTCATTATCTTGCCTGGCAATAGACTGGAGTCACTTCCCAGCCATGCAGGATGTGGCGTGTGACGGACATCAAGTAAATGGATTTAACAAGCTGTGAGCCAGATTAATGCAGGAAGCTAGGAAGAGGTGGGGGACCCTGATAAGAGAAAGAACTCCGCACCCCCCTCCTCACTCCTTTGTTAGAAGTCATTGTCTGGTCACCAGCAATCAGCAGTAATCCGTCCATCTACAGGCCCAAATTACAGGGCAGCTTCTGACAACGGGGTCCGCTCAGCATTCTGTGCACCATGTATCATGTGACCATTGTGGGGAATACAACATTGTGATCAGAAATTGGGGATATTGTGCACAGATCTAAACCTCATCTTGGTGTCAGTGGGATAAAAAAGCCCCAGTGTTGGTGTCAGTGGGGTAAAACATATCTCATCCTTGGTGTCAATGAGATAAAATAAACTCTGTCACTGGTGTCAGTAGGATGAATTAAACCCCATTGTTGGTACAGATGGGATAAAATAAGATGAAATAAAACAGTGGGGTAAAATAATCCCCATTAATTGAATCGTTAGGATAAATTAAACCCCAATGCTGGTATGGTTAGGTTAAAATAAGTCCCAACAGTGGTATCAAAATAAATTCCAGTGGGATACAATATGCCCCAACCTTGGGTCAGTGGGGTAAATAATGCTCCATCAATGGTGTTAGTGGGATAATATCCTTCATTGCCAATGTCAGTGGAGTAAAAAAAAAACCCATCATGGGCACCAATGGGATAAAATATCCCTATCATTGGTGTTGGCGGGGTACAATATATACCCCTGGATTAGTGTCAGTGAGATAAAATTATACCCATTGCTGGTGTCAGTGGGGTAAAAGATGTCCGATTCTTGGTGTCAATGGGATATAATATGCCCCATTATTGGTGTCAGTGGGGTAATATAAGTCCCATAAATAGCCCCCAAAATGTTGGTGTGGATTAGATAAAATAAGTCCAAACAGTGGCATCAAAATAAGCCCCAGTTGGGTGTAATATGCCCCAACATCGGTGTCAGTGGGGTACAATATCCCCCATTGTTCATGTTAGTGGGGTGAAATAAAACCCATCATGGGCATCAATAGGACAAAAATAAATTTGCCCCAATGGTGACAATGGGATAAAGGCACTGTTTGAGTAAACCACAGCTAGTTCTTCAATGTACCCAGTGGGCAACGGTGCCCCCTTTGTACTTTTCCATACAACCATTGCCATCATTTACAACAATGAGCTGTAAACATTCCCCCTATAAAATTGGTTTTCATTCATTAGTGATCATTGGGGAACTGGACCCCCTATAAAACCACCAGTCAACAGTGGTACCTTCACCGGATGTTGGTGACAGCACATTATATTAAGCTCTAGAAAGATCCTGAAATACCAATCCCAGAGTTTCTTGGTTTTCTATATAATTCTGCAAATTCATAATATATGGGCAATAAAAAAAAAAATCTTATACTACTTACACCTAAAATATATCTGTTGCCACTTTCCGTTTCGAGAAGATACAAACCAAGATGGCGCCATCTTTAGGATGTCAATGAACACCCAACTAATTTTACCAATGGCGGCTTTATGGGATTGGTGGAAAGATGACCCAATTGATTTAATGTTCAGTGGAGGGTGCCAGGCTGGTAGTGCCTCCCTCTTCTCCTTCTCCAGCTACCCACCTCCAAATTAACGGATGGCATCGCATTTCACCCGGTGCCATACAACACCGCTCCTCCGGTTTCCATTGAGCTGTACACCGGATGAATAATTGAAACTGTTTCTAAAGATCTCTTTTTTTTCAGCTCTGATTCTCATCTCACGACTCATCTTCTAATGGTCTGTTCAGGCAGCTGGAGCACGTCTGCCCAGAGACGACCCCATAAAGGGCACCTGTCATTGCCCCGGTCACAACTGCACAATACTTGAGGGGGTTCTTTTCCTTAAAGGAAGATTGTCACAGGCATTTTTGTATCTTCAATCACAATGAATAGATTGCTTCGAAAAATAGACAAATATGTGATTTCTCTCTCCTAAAATGTCTCTGAGTATGGCATTTTGTCAAATCTGAACTTTAATTTCCCTTATTCACCCTAACATAATAATGATTTTTTTTTTAAGAAAACCTACCTGTTTCATTGGATACCTTATTTTCCAAAGAATGATATCACTACTGGGTCTCTGTACAATGCAGGCAGAGCATGGCTGGTAGGAGGGGCCAGGAGGGTGCTGTACATAGCTTCATGAAAATATTTGCCTGATTCCTTACTTCAGCCCTCAGTCCTGATCCAAACAGTGGTCTTTGGGAGGAGTTATGCAAATAGCAAAATGCCTTAATGGGTGAGTATCATCTCTAACAGGGGTGTCAAACTCTGGCCCGGGGGCCAAATCTGCCCCCAACACCCTTTTTTTGGCCCCCAAAGGAATCCTAATAATGAAATGCAGCTGGCCCGACACTGCATTGAAAAAGCCCCGCTACTACAATTCCCGGCATCACTCGTGTCTATGGACCAGCGGGCTCTCTGTGTGGCCCCGCATTGGACTGTTTTATAGACGCAAATAATGCCGGGAATTTTAGTTGCGGTGCTATTTCAATGAAGAGGGAGATTCAGCGGCGGGCCACTCATAAGATTTAGCTCCACATTGGCAGAGTCTGGCATTCCCAGCACTCCCCCTCAGCTGTACTTTTCCTTGCTACTCCAAGACATGGACTTGATTGGTTGGATTTTCATAGAAGAATATTGTTATTAATATTGTTGGCCTGTGCAAAAAGGTTCCCACTGAAATTTGACTCAGAAGGCTACAAATTGAGAAAGAGGCATAGGATTTTTTCTTAAATAAAATTAAAAAAACATTTTTTATGCCTTTCTCTATTATAAGCTTGTTCCAGATTGAATGTGAAGCAAAACCTTATTGTTTCCATATGAAAAGGATTTATATCTAATGAGAAGGAATCATTTCCAGAATTTTTTCAATAAATTTTAAGGTTGGCCCGTGATTTTGTCTGTTTTTAATTTTGGCCCCGTGTATTTGAGTTTGACACCCCTGATCTATAAAGAACGGTGGTTCCTGCATTTTGTACAGACTGCCATAGATAATGCATCTGTGATGCAGAAAAACTGAAATCCAATAAATGAAAAGGCCGGGGACAGGGATAGTTAGTCTGGGGAAGGGCTAGCTGATGCTGAATTGGAAATAATACTTGAGACTCTTCCCCAAGAATGGAAAAGATAGACTTTCATGGGTGAACCTGGGCAATCCAGTAAACATGGAATTGATTTCTTAAAAATATTTAGGTTTTCTAGATCTTCCAGGTTCTCCAATGATAATCTACCTTCACCAGTTTTGGAGAGATTTAAAAAAATCTAGGCCATTACCAGAATCTCACTGGGGGAAGTAAGAGCAGTTATATTTTTTTAAGGGTTTATTGGTTAATTACTGGTTTTAATTGGTTAAAATCAATTTATTGTTAGACATATAGCATTAGTTATATGTAGGAATATTCTGTTACTATAATTGCATAAGGAAGGCACAGATGGGGATCGAACCCATGATCTTTGGTTTACGAGACCAACGCCTTACCACTTGGCCACTGCGCCATCTGCTGGGAGTGAAAGGATTTTTTACAACAAAGCAGCTAAGAATAACTTGATTTACATGTGAAAAGAAGCCAAAGATGAAGTAAAAGTCAGTAAACCCTACAAATGTACACCCTTCTACACTAGGCCAGTCTTTCTTTAACATTTTTTAACATGAGGAACCATTTAAATAACATACAGTTCTTTATAAATGGCGAGTCAATTTACTATAACCACAGCTCATGGAAAATGATCATGGTGGACAATACGAACAATGTCACCCTTACCCTCAACCTGGAACTCTTCTGGTATTCAAACATTTGCTAGCAAATAGCAAGTAACTTTGAAGAAATCCATTTCAGGTTTGCTGGATCACCCAGCTTCACTGATGAAAGTGTATCCTCTCCAGCCTTGGAGTGCTCTAATAAATCAGGGCCAATGTGGCAACAATGCTGTGTTACTCCTGAATCATTGCTATAGGAATAAGAGTTACAATGGTAAACAGGCCCTTGCTCCAGTGGGACCCACCAATACTTGTGGGAGGACAATATTAGGTGGCTGGGGCTGAATACACACCCACTTACATTACATAACAATAGGTTCCTGCAGAGGGCGCTGTTTTTTTGTATTGTTAATCCTGATCTTCAACATCACCAAATATCAACCATCTTAAAACATCACCCAGTCCCACTCACTGTCTTTTGGATTGCAGAAGACCTCATCTCCATGGCAGGAAAACTGGAAAGGAACATAGGACTGCTTGAGATTCCACAAGAAATGTGCACAGGACACATAGTTACATAGTAGGTCAAGCTGAAATATACAAACAGTTAGGGAAAGAAATATTTGATCCCCTGCTGATTTTGTACATTTGCCCTCTGACAATGAAATGCCCAGTCTATAATTGTAATGATAGGTTTTATTGTAGGTGTGAGAGACAGAATAACAACAAAAGAACCCTCAAAAACCCAGTGCTCAAAAGTCAGAGCCTGATGTGCATTGTAATGAGTGAAATAAGTAATTGATCCCCTATCAACCAGTCTGGAGACTAGCTAGGCCACTCTCATGTGCTTCTTCTTGAGCCGCTCCTTTGCTGCCTTGGCCGTGTGTTTTGGATCATTGTCATGCTGGAATACTGATCCACGACCCATTTTCAATGCCCTGGCTGAGGGAAGCAGGTGCTCACCCAAGATTTGACGGTACATGGCCCCGTTCATTGTCCCTTCGATGTGGTGAAGGTGTCCTGTCCCCTTAACAAAAAAACGCCCCCAAAGCATAATGTGTCCACCTCCATGTTTGACGGTGGGGATGGTGTTATTGGGGTCATAGGCAGCATTCCTCCTCCTTCAAACATAGCGAGTTGAGTTGATGCCAAAAGCTCAATTTTGGTTTCATCTGACCACAACACTTTCACCCAGTTCTCCTCTGGATTATTCACATGTTCATTAACAAACTGCAGACGGTCCTGTACATGTGCTTGAGCAGGGGGTCCTTGCAGGCTCTGCAAATTTTCAGGCCTTCACGGCACAGTGTGTTACCAATTGTTTTCTTGGTGACTATGGACCCAGCTGCCCTGAGATCATTGAAAAGTTCCCCCCATGTAGTTCTGGGTAGCTTCCTCACCGTTCTCATGATCATTGCATCTCCACAAGGGGAGATCTTACATGGAGCCCCAGACTGAGGGAGATTGTCAGTTATTTTGTGTTTTTTTTCCATTTGTCACATATCGCGCCAACTGTTGTCACCTTCTCACCAAGCTGCTTGGCGATAGTCTTGTAGCCCAGTCCAGCCTTATGTAGGTCTACAATCTTGTCCCTGACATCCTTTGACAGCTCTTTTGTCTTGGCCATGGTGGCTAGTTTGGAATATGATTGATTGCTTCTGTGGACAGGTGTCTCTTATACAGGTACTATACCAAGCTCGGGTTAGGAGCTCTTACTTACAGAGGGTCCTCCTAATCTCAGCTCTATACCTGCATACAGGGAAGACACCTGGGAGCCGCAAATCTTGCTGTTTGATAGGGGATCAAATACTTATTTCACTCATTACAATGAACATCAACTTCTGAGTTTTAAGCACTGGGTTTTGAGGGTTCTTTTGTTGATATTCTGTCTCACAGCTACAATAAACCTACCATTACAAATATAGACTGGTCATTTCTTTGTCAGAGGGCAAATGTACAAAATCAGCCGAGGATCAAATACTTCTTTCCCTCATTGTAAGTCGATCAAGTTCAACCACAAGTGAAATAAACATGTCCCTGATACAAAAACTATGGACATAATTGGTCTAGAGGAAGGCAAAAAAAACCTTGGTACAACTTGCTTCAACATGACTTCATAGACACCAGTCAGGATCAAAACAATACTTTGAATGTGACTTTACAGATCAAAATATAATGATAAGTGGTTTCATTGTTTTTATTTGCATCTCCATACCAAAATTGTTATTCCAATAATATTTCAACCAAAAATTCTAATTTTCCTCCAAAGTTTGTTAAAAATTTAATCCCAATTTTTCATAGTCCTGATTTCAGTTTTTGGTCACAATACTAGGACATCTAACTGTAATGAACAGGAATAAACAAAATACTAACGCTATCCAAAGGTTTCCATAATTCATGAAGTTATTATAAAGAATGATCTCTCTTTTTTTCATGTTCATGTTGATAAATAAGCTGCACCCCTCTGCTATGATCACTGAACCCGCTGTGTAGTACACAGGGCCTGGTGCTCATGTTTTATGAATGTGGATGTAAATAATATATGTGTGTACATCTCCAATGTTTATTTACCATCTCAGATATTACTTAATCCTGACATAGGTAGTCAACAGACAGGGCTGTATGTATCATGAATATTAGATAGATAGATAGATAGATAGATAGATAGATAGATAGATAGATAGATAGATAGATAGATATGGGATAGATAGATAGATAGATAGATAGATAGATAGATAGATAGATAGATAGATATGGGATGGATAGATAGATAAATAGATTAGGGCAACCAATGCCAGATTGCTAAATTTTTTATCATGGCCGCACGTGTTCAATAATATTTTTTGTCAATTAAAATGCTTGGTGTAAACAAAATTTTATACCGATGTTTAATCGAAAATTAGGGGTGCGCGTTATACACGGGTGCGCGTTATACTCGAATAAATACGGTAATCCTGACATAGGTAGTCAACAGACCGGGCTGTATGTATCATGAATATTAGATAGATAGATAGATAGATAGATAGATATGGGATGGATAGATAGATAGATAGATAGATAGATAGATTAGGGCAACCAATGCCAGATTGCTAAATTAGACTACCTACATCACCTCGGGCTTCTACCAGGTAACATTATGACTCTCCATATTCAGACATTTGACATCTCAGAGCTCGGGCTTTGGGATACCAGGTCTGATCAGGGACCAATTTATTAGACAGCAACTATCAAATAATTCAGTTCCTGCCCTGGCTTAGGTCTGGATGGTGAAGTATTTACTCCTTGAGCAATAATCTCAACAAATATTGTTGGGGGTAGCAAACCTTTTGATCCAGGTCTTTCCTTGACAGGCAGGATTAAGCACTGGTGCTCGTTCCAATTCAGAGCCATTCAGTTTATTTAGATGGTGGTGGTCCAATAGTGATCAGATCATGTGCTGACCTGTTTGAATAATGTTCTTCTTGGACAGCCTGTTGGTATCCTCCTCCATGTGCATATCACGAATACCTAGGTTCCCCCAAAATTGCCTAGACCAATCCAACTGATAAACTATTAACTAAAAATGTAAACCCCTGTACATACACTTCAGTATCCTTTTAAAGCACAGGAACATTTCTTTATAGATGACCAAGTAACGAGAGAGTTAATGGAGCAGGAACAATCGTGTTAGACAGCAAAGAACAGTATTCCTCTCTAGATATAATTAGCCAGATGTCAGGACACTGACAAGTGTTGCCGTTGGAAGGGTTTAAAGCTCAGAGCTAATCAAATTACAAAGAAGTCGCTTTAAAAGAAACTTTGTCTCCGAGCCAAGAGTGGAAGAACTCCCAGATTATGATACACAGGTAACCTCTGCTCATGAAACTGTGCTATTAGCCAAATGATTGATAAAATAATGTACTGGCAGCTTTCAACCAGCTATCTCCACAGTTACAAAATAATCAATTCTTCAGATCGTGCCACTAAGCCATATCCCAATACGGGTGACTTCAAAACTTAGGTCATCCAAGTTCCTCCAAAGCTAGAAAGGTGAACTTCACAAAATATAACTTCATAAACTCCAGGAAAAAAGATAAATACACAAATGGAAAACATACGGTATATGTCTAAGGTCCTGGCTGAGTGTCAATGCTTACCTAGACCAATCCTTTTTTCTGGTGCCATACTCTTCACCTATTGACAAGCTCCAGTTGTAGTCAAGAGCATCAGTCATGGTCTTGGGTACCCAAAAAATGGTGTTTGGAGAAGCATTGATTGATAGAGGACTAGGGAGCCACAAGTAAAGATTGGCCAAGGGATAAACCGGAGCAAACACAAGCCAAATCGTTGAGCATGAGTGGCTCAGAGGATGAAGTCAAAGTTTATACAAAGGTCAGTCAGGGACCTACCAATGGACCTGGGTATTCAAACTATGGCATCCAGGGAAACAAGAATCGACAGAGAACCAGGAACGCACAAGGAAGTATTTGCCAAGGGTTAAATGGTAACAACCACAAGCCAAATCACATAGAAAGAGTGGCTCAGAGGATGGAGTCAAAGTTTATACATTGGATTTATCCAGCCATGGATCAGGGGCATACCTATGGACATGGGTACCCAAGGAATGGCATCCAGGGAAATAGGAATTACCAAGGGAGGCTTGGCCATAGGTTAAATGGTAACCACAAGCCAAATAAAATAGGAGCATATCAAAGGATAGAGCCAAAGGTTTTGTACAGGTGTCAGTCAACCATTTGAGATACCCATGGGCTTGGATATTCAGAGACTGGTATCCAGGGAAACAAAAATTGACAGACTACCAGGGACCAGCTAGGCCAAGTGGTAAATGGTAAAAATCCAAGCCAAATTGAAGAATATCAGAAGATAGAGCTAAGGGTTATGCACAGGTGTCAGTAAGCCATGTGAGAAGGTCAAGGCAGCAGGAAACAAGAGGCTCAACCAATGTAGTTATCAAAATAGCATAATCTTGGACAAGGGATGAAGCTCCTGTTTCTGCCTAAATGGTAATAACGTCAACACTCAAGGTTCTTTAAAATCCATAACCCTGCCATACCAATCTTTTCTTTACCTGTCTAATCTCTGCTATACAACGGTTCATAGAAAGACATATTCTGTAACCTAAATTGCTAGTATTTAAATATACATTTAGAGGTTCAGACCTGCTTCATATATATATCTTTTATATCTCCCTGTGTAGCTTAAATGCAGAATTAAATGGTGGGGGGTTGGGGGATGCGCGGTCAGGATTTTCCTTAATACGTAAGTATGCACAATAGTCACAGAGACAAAGTAATGGTAAGTAGCCATTCATACTCCATAGGAGAATGCAAAAATACCTTTACTTTGTCTACGTGAAGTCCTATTTCTCAGATGTTCCACTTTCTCCCTGTAGAGTGGCAAAGTACGCACTTATGAAATGGAAATGCCGTATACTTGTGCTTCATAGGAGAATATATAAATATCAGTATTTAAAGTAACAATCTTTGATCATGCTCTGTAGACTTCAATGAGGAGTCAATCATTGAAATTCAATGAATTTCATTTCAATGAAATTCTAATTTCAGGATTTCCCCAACCTTTGGAGAATCAAACTCTGTGATTTACCTATCGCTAGTAATAGGCAAATATGACAATCATGCAAATATGATATAAATAGCCTTCTGTACATGTACAGAACAATTTAAATTACTCGTCTCATCATTATTATCTGTATCAGCCCCCCATGTTCTACAGTGTTTACACCCCTTGAATGAAGCAAATCTCTGCCGTTCCAGTTCTGAAATGCAGAAGCAGTCTGGATAGATATTTTTCCTTTCAAGTTATCACCAATGCAAAAACAAATACTAGTCTATTTTTTGTTTCAGTGTCAGGTCCTTTATTGCACTTTCCATGTGTATCACACTCTATAATTTTCCTGTCACAGAAAATGTACTTTAACTTGGAACATGTCTTAATTGAAGCAATGAGGTGACCTCGACAGATAAAACATGAAGAATAATTGACCTCCCAGGGATTAGTGTTCATTACTATCTGGGAAATCACTCTACACCAGCGGAGAGGAGATCTTGACACCCAATAATCTATGTAAGAGGCTGGTTACATAGTTATAAAGCCATTCCTCAATACTTGATGTGGCGGAAGCAATGGAAATTTGATGTTAGTGAGAAGAAAGTGAGAAGCATTTTAGTCTTTCCCACCCATGTTCTGGTAAAAGATGGTGAGGATGCAATTATGATATAGTTATTTAAGGAATGTTTATTTTTTTTGTATTTCAATGTATGTATTATATGTTTTGTTAATGTAAAATACATACAACATACGGCAAAAAGTTTGCCCACCCCTGACCATCACACATAGATGTCCCATTCCAAGAAATGTTAGGATGTGTCTGAAGGAATTTGTGCCCATTCAACCAAAAAGGATATTGTGAGGTCAGATACTAATGCCGGATGGCAAGACCTAGCCCAGAAATGGTGTTTCAATATATTCCAAAGGTTTGGAGTAGGGATGAGGTTAGGGCTCTATGCAGGATGCAGGTTCATCCCCACCAAGTCATCAAACGTATCTTTTAGAGTTGGCTTTGTACAAAGTGGCACATTCATTCATTCTGGAAGAGAAAATAGTGTTGGATGGAAGACCTGGCTCACAACTCATGTTTCAATTCACCCTGAAGGTTTGGAGTAGGGTTAAGACTCAGAACAATGGTTCCTCCACACCAAGTAATGAACCCATATCTTTCGGAGTTGGCTTTGAACATAGGAGAACAGTCATTCCTGAAGAGAGAAGATTATACTAGTATTGGATGAAAGACCTAGCTCATAAATGGTGTTTCAGTACATTCCAAAGGTTTGGAGTAGGTTTGAGGTCAGGACACCAAAGGTTTCTCCGCACAAAATTTATCAAACAATGTCTTTTGGAATTGGCCTTGTACACAACGGCCCAGTCACAATGAGACAGTAAAGAAATTGGATGGAAGTCCTGGCTCACAATCAGTGTTTTAATTCATACTGAAGGCTTGGAGTAGGGTTGAGGTTAGGGCTATATGTAGAACATAGGATCCTCCACACCAAGTCATCAAACCATGTCTTTTGGAGTTGGCACATTCATTCTTGAACAGTAAAGAGAGTACTAATGTTGGATGAGAAGACCTTACTCACAAGTTGTGTTTCAATTCATTCCAAAGGTTTGGGTAAAGAACACAGGCTCCTCCGCACCACAAAACCATGTCCTTTGGAGTTGGCTTTGTACACAGTGGCACAGTCATTCTTAAACAGAAAATGAAGCACAAATGTTGGATGAGAAGACCTGGCTCACAATTGTTTTCTTAATAATTATGAAGGTTTGGAGTAGGGTTGAGGGTAGGGCTATATGTAGAACATAGGTTCTTCCACACAAAGTCATCTAACCATGTCTTTTGGAGTTAGCTTTATACACAGTGGCCCAGTCATGCTGAAGCGGAAAAGAGCAACCCCCAAACTATTCCCACATAGTTAGAAGAACTTAATTGTCAAAATTGTCTTTGCATGTTGTAATATTGAATGTTCTCTTTACTAGAAAACCTAAACTCATTTAAAAGAGGTCCACATAGTTCTGGCCTGGTATATCACTTATGCTTACTGTACTATTAAGTAGCTGTTTGTGAGTATTTTACCTGCAACATTTTTCTTCTTAATGAATTGCCCATAACCCAATAATTGAACACGTATATATAAACTGGTCTTCTATTTGGTAAACTTTGTTAAAACACAGCCACATTACAGTGTATGTGCATTGAGTTGGCAATAATTTCAATGGGTCTTAAAAAGTCGTACAGAAACAGTAAAAGATGGGGGCCTTGTTTTTTGTAATGAATCTCACTGCAGTGCACAGATGTGATCGGTCTGAATGTCTACTTTTACAATCTATATGTTTCTTTTGGTTCTTTCACTCTTTAGAATGAGTCTACAGATTAGGTCAATTCTTTAAGAAAATGGGACAGAATGATTTGTATGAAAAGGAAAGATAGCTTATATTTTGTTTCCATTGAATGACCATCCATCATCTTTTGCAGGTGCCTGTCTCCGTATAGTACAGTATATATATGTCAGAGATGGTTTATAGCGACAAGGTAATGCTGACATGCCACTATTGTGTTGTATTCTATAATTTGTCCTATCTATCACCGACATGTCAATGACGATACAGTAAAGAGCTCCCTTGCCTCCTGGCTCCTCGTCACCTCCAACTATTGATTACACCACAAAGTAAAAAAGGTTTTTACAGCTGAGAATCCAGCAGCCGCAGCTGGAACGAAAGTGAATTAACCATGTCAAGGGAGGGAAAGAGGAGAGAGATGTGACAATAGAGAAAACAAACCTGGCAGCTAATACCCAGAACGCCAACAATCAGCCGCCTGTATGATTGGCTTTGCCTACAGCGATCAACGAGCCAAGTGCTCTGCAGTAATCTTATTTCAGGGCAAATTCTGGAGATCTTTTGAGAAATAGGTTGAAATCTTTGTATGCAAAATGTGAAAGATCAGCAGAAAATGTCACATTTATAAATATATAGATGTCATATATGCTAGGAAATTCTTTGATTCTAAAACATTGCCCAAGGGATCTCACCACCCATTATGACCACATACCATCAGAACAATCTGAATATTGATGTGTCCGTAAAGATCTTCATTCATTCAGATCATGAAGATATGCTGTATATTCAAAAGTCTATGGATAACTGAATGTTATAATTGCTTGATGGACATCCCTTTTGAAATTCACTGACTTTCTTATAGAGTTGACCTTAATTTGTGATTATAACAGCTGCCATTCTTCTGGAAAGTATTTCATTAAATTTTACACTCCATAAGCATGTCCATGAAAAGAGCATTTCCAATGGATATTGGAGACCTAGCTTTCGATTAACGTTACAGTTCATCTCAATGGTTTTCAGTAGGGTTGAGGTCAGAACACTCAAGTTCCTCCACATCAAATCATGTCCCTATGGAGCTGGCATTGTGCATGGGAAGACATATATGATATACCTCAAAAATGCCTTCCCCAAACTATTAACACAAGGTTGGAAGATACAATTATTTAAATTGTCTTGGTATGCTGTAACATCCAAAATACCCTTCATTGGAACACTTACATTTGATCAATTGAAAAGATGTCCACATACCAATGGTATTGGTGATACCAATGACATATTGGTAGGTGCTCCAGTCAGGTGTTCTTTTGTCAATATATTGAATTAAACATATAAGGCTTCCTTCTTTCCTACACAAGCACATGGACCTAGCTTTCATGATTTAGGGTTGAGCATAATTGTCTACAATGTCTTTGGATGCTGCAGCATCACAAAACCCTTTAAAGGAATCATCTGAGTAATATAAAGTTTTGTCCACACAAGTTTAGTAGATGGGATGGTCAGGTCTCCACAAACATATGAACATTTGGCGTGGCTTATAGTAGTTAATTATATTCAATTTGACTATGCCAGGGGCTTCCTTGGTTTGAATGGGTGTTGGGAACCTTTCCTAGTATTTTTCTCAGGACAGTGACAAGAATTTTTGTTTCCGTAATACTGCTCACTCAATGCTACATTCTTCTACCCATTTTTAGATGACTTTTGAATATTGGCACTACCAGTGAGAATTTGGGTACATCCAGTATATTAGCTCAAAGCAATCCTCATAGACAGATAATCGGTCGGGTTTTACAGAATTCTCTACAAAATCACAGGTGGGATCATTTTGACTAATAAAGGCCAACCCAGGCAAAAACCGTTAGTTTAATTCTATATGACATAAGGGTCGTACTGTCTGCCATATTTTATTATTGACGGGTTTGTCTCACTGTTGGGAAGTTTCCATTTGGAAGGACAAAAATTGTTGGTATATACGCCATTTGCACCATCTAATGCTCTTTTCTTTTCACTCTGAAGTTGTAATCTAGGGCACCTGCCCAAAAACTAAAATGTTGCAACCCTCATACAATGGGATAATTTTCTTACAAGAATTCCCTAATACTGTCAATTAGCTGCAGTAAACCAATCATCTTTGGCAATGGTTGGATGTGTATAGTGATTCTGGGTCCCCTTTTGGATGTCCTTGTGTGTTCCCAAATGCTGCCTTTGATATTTAAATGCATTTACATTGAATTAGTAAACACATTTTGTGTAGCTCTTCAAATGCAAAATAGTTTGAATGCTAAGCAAACCATTTGACATCAAATGGTTACATTTGACCTGCTTTGCTTGTAATTCAAAGTCCAAAGAAACCCAACATAAGGAAGGTCAGGCACAGCCTCCGAATTGCCAAGTGCACTTCTCAATTAAAGTAATTGGATATTGATGGCCTGCATCTGAGGGACGTACTTCAAACTCCAAAAATAACGTTCGTGGACAATTACGCTTATAGTGCTGGGACTTATGCTAGGTCAGGTGATTAAAATAGACAATCCTTTCTTCCTATTAAAAAGAAGCAAAAAGACAATAATTTAGGTATTCTGCTGCTTTTGAGAACATTAAAAAATTGTATGTATCAAATGATATTCAATCATTTAATATGGTCATGCAGAATTTTCTCTTGTCCCCTCAACTGCATCAACATACCACCACCATAAAACCAAAATGAATCAAAAACATAAACAACCACATGACTATGAATCCAAAAATCTACAATGGTTATAAATCACATCTATGGATATATTGAATTTATTTATATCCTAGAAATCCCCCTTATAGAAGGCTGAATTGACATCATAACCTCCATAAAGCCTCGTTAGATGATCATGCCAACATTCTTCAGACAGCATGTACAGTATGTCTATAGTTTACAAGGAAAACCACCGGAATACGATTCTTCAGACCTCTTTGGTTTGGGTCAGATGGGTATTTTTTGGCAGCAGAGGCCCTTAGGTATGATTATAATATATGGGGGTGGTTGAAATCCCGGAGTCTGAATTGTCCCATTTGGGTGGGAGCTTGTATGGGATTACCGGTATCTATTATTTTTTGTCTTTTTTATATCACTTTAATTTCCTTCTCAACCCTTTTTTGTACCACCTGATTCATATAAATAAATATATATATATATATATATATATATATATATATATATATATATATTTATATATGTATATACACACACATAGCTTTCCTGATATTGGTGTAAACTACTTATATTTGTCCACGTGATGCTAAAATCAGCTATTTGCAACATTTACACAAAAGACAAACCTTCTTGCAATATACCACAATTCCGTGATTTTCTCCATTATCTGTCTTGTATCCTTCACCTCTCAAACTGAAAGCTTAGTTTTATTGAAGGCCAACCATTACCAGCTGCACATTCTATTTGTGTAATCTTTAAAGGTTAATATCTTCTGCCAGGTAAATCACGATTTACAGTAGATGATACAGCTAACACCGGGCCCTGTGCAGAAATGACTTGGCCTTCCCAACACTATTGCAATGTGGCTGTTGTTGGGGTCCCTGGTTGGTTGGGGAGGGTCCAGGGCCCTTGTGCTGTTGCATAATTTGCACCTGTCTAGGTCCACCCATGGCTATTGCAGAGGCATGCCTTCAATGTTCCCTCATATACATGTGTTATATAATGGGAATAGCCTTACATGTTTCCTGTAGTCACCTTTCCTTTTCTATTCCACTTGCCCGAATCACCAATATTAGCCATGGTCAATGTCTAGGCATTGTTCGCTAGTCTCCTATATGTGCCTATAGTGCTATTGCTCAGACATGCATCATAAAGGGTGCAAAGATCCATAAAATCCTCCACTCTCCTAACAAAGTCGACCAGCAGTCAGATTATCAGATGCCAACATGTTTCATCTGTTACCAAGACTTCATCAGGGTCTCAGCCTCACTCACTAAGCTTAAGGAAATTATTACAATGGTCTGAGTCTGCAAGATAATAGCTGATGAAATATGTAATAAAGTTTACCAATATTTATACAAGCCTGGTAGAACTCAGTGCAGGTTGGGTTTGTACTGTAGGGTTAGTGTGTAGAACTGTCATTATCCTCAGAATTATCATCATTAGCATCACCATTATCATCATCACCACCAGAATTTTCACCACCATCATCACCTCTAATATCTACATCATCATCACCACCAATATCTCCACCATCATGATTATCATCATCTTTACCATCATCATCACCATCATCCTCATCTTCACCATCATCACCTTCAATATCTCCACTATCATGATCATCATCACCACCAATATCTCCATCATCATTGTCACCACCACCAATATTTACACCATTATCACCATCATCATCACCTCCAATATCAACATCATCTTCAGTATCATCATCACCACCAATATTTCCATCATCATCACCATCATCATCACCACCAATATCTCCACCATCATGATTATCATCATCTTTACCATCATCATCACCATCCTCATCTTCACCATCATTATCACCACCAATCTCCACCATCATGATCATCATCATCATTACCATCATCATCACCATCAAGCACTGAGCAGCACTACTGCTGCTGTTCTGCACAATAAAACTCGCACTTCTATACCTGTATTGCTTTCTGCTGTCAGCGGGCTGTTTTTTCTTCATCCTGTCACTTATTTATTTAAAATGTATTATGGTGGAAAAATAGTTGTCACAACCACCATTGTGTAAAAACACGTAAACAAGATGACACAACTTAGGGTGCGTTTATATATAGGTAGTCACACCATTTGTATTGCTCTAAGGGAGCTGTTATTTTCCTAATGTGTCACCGTCTCACTTGTTGTCCCCCTCTGTGCCACCTTAAAAAAAAAAAAACAAATGGACCCACCAAGTAAATTGAAGGATTTCTCTCTTTCCCTTTAATGCTCTCCAAACTACATGCAACCCTTACCAAACTGGGTGAACGGCCCCAGAACACAACTGAGACAAATTCCAGAAACACCAGTAAGTGATTTATTTTTTATGGTAAAACTAAACAGCAAATCAAAAATATTTGCACAGGACAAAAATCCCCAGGGGGCAACTGCCAACATCAATGGGTAAGCATGGCAGCCTTACAGCATTCAGCTCCCATGTGTAAGTCCCAGCAGAGTTCTGTCTGTACAGTGTTTGCATATTCATCATGTCAGAGCTATATAAATGTATAATAATAGTATGTGAGTGTGAGGACGACATTAGAGTGTTCTCTGTACAACACTGCGGTATATGTCAGAGCTATATAAATGTATAATATTAGTGTGTGACTGTGAGGACAACATTAGAGTGTCAGCTCCTCTGTACAGAGACTGATGGGACTGGCTCAGTGTTCTCTGTACAGCACTGCGGTATATGTCGGAGCTATATAAATGTATAATAATAGTGTGTGACTGTGAGGACGACATTAGAGTGTCAGCTCCTCTGTACAGAGACTGATGGGACTGGCTCAGTGTTCTCTGTACAGCACTG
>NC_092861.1:5383934-5431110 GCF_032062135.1 Pyxicephalus adspersus | reverse complement strand
GGCATTAGAGTGTCAGCTCCTCTGTACAGAGACTGATGGGCCTGGCTCAGTGTTCTCCTTACAGCACTGCGGTATATGTCAGAGCTATTTAACTGTATAATAATAGTGTGTGACTGTGGGTGGAGGCATTAGAATGTCAGCTCCTCTGTACAGAGACTGATGGGACTGGCTCAGTGTTCTCTGTACAGCACTGCGGTATATGTCAGAGCTATATTAATGTATAATAATAGTGTGTAACTGTGAGGGGACATTAGAGTGTCAGCTCCTGTGTACAGAGGCTGATCGGACTGGCTTAGAGTTCTCTGTACAGCACTGCGGTATATGTCAGAGCTATTTTAATGTATAATAATAGTGTGTAACTGTGAGGGGACATTAGAGTGTCAGCTCTTCTGTACAGAGACTGATGAGACTGGCTCAGTGTTCTCTGAACAGTGCCAAGGTATATGTCAGAGTTATATACCCGAATGCCAACAATAGAGTAAATGTTACTATAGGAAATGCAAGCTCCTCTAACAGACCATCCTAAGTATTTGAATATACTTTGTACAGCACTATGGAGTATGTCAGAGCCCTATAGGTTCAAAGTAATATTTTATACACAAGTATATTGCTGACATTACAGTGTAAACTCCTCTGGCACACAAATTGATATGAATAACTTTATGCCCCTTGTACACTGCCATGGAATAGGTCAGCACTATATAAATGAAAAATACATATAATATTAAAGAAAGCCTCTGCTGAAGATATACTAGAAGCAGATATGTCGAGCTTGATGTATTCTATACTGCCCAGCCGCATATGTCAGAGCTATGCCACTGAAATATTAATATTACCAGAGATTCTACAGATTATCTAGAGATTATATTGCAAGCTCTTCTGACACAACAATTAACATGAACATACAGCTCTGCAGTATAAGGCGGCGCTATATAAAAATAGGTAAAATACAACAATGCTGAGTTATTATAAGAAAGGGATGTGTGTTCACATCTGCTCAACAAGGGGTTAAAGGCAACTTCATCACTTCTCCCCTCCTCCAGTTCTGCAGAGAACTTTTGCTAACCCCCTCCCACTAAAAAACCAAGGTAGGTACACATGTAGGTACACACACATCAATGTGTACAATAGGCACAGCCAGGGATGCTGCATTCAGGATAAAGAACAAGCCATGCAGGAGAATTGGGCTACCTCTAAATGTGACTTTGGCAATGCGATCCCCTTTCCCCCGCAGGTCGCTCACGGTCTTCAGGTGTACTATTAAAGCCATTGTGATGGATGGGAGGACCGCTCATCTAATGCTAGAATAATCCTCAGCTGGTTTCGGAGCTCTGCTCCTCTCTCTTCTCTCTCACACACTGACAGAGGAGGGGGATTCTACTCTGTATAGTCTCAATCTCCTCCCACCATAGTCACTCTTACTAAGTCCCCCTTCCTTCCTTCTGCCCAAACCAGACCTCTAAATTATTCACAATTCCTGCTCGTCCAGCAACAATACTCCCTATTAGTCCTAACAAACTGCGCACCGCTGTTACTGCACACCTGAGGGACGCTCCTGGAACGCATCGTTGGAAATGTCAATGGAATTGGAGATCTCAGGGTTTTGGGTTTTTTGGTGGTCTATTGGTATGAACTCATTGAGCGATATTTGGTAAAGCAGTTAGTAGTGTAGGGCAAGCGTGGTCCTGTTTGATCTGTTTTGGGTTTGGATGACTTTGGTTTCTGATGAATCTGGATATAGGTATTATACCTATACCTCTGTATAGTCATTTATAGTGACCTCCAACACATAGATGTCCAAAAACATGGCTTTCTCTCTATAGTCCTCCATAATGTCCCCCCAAAACATGGCTCTCCCTTTTTAGTTCTACATATTGTCATCCAAACCATGGTTACCTTTCTATAGTCCCCCAAAGTGTCTTCTGAAACATGGCAACCATTATATACTCCTCCCTTTTTATAGTCCTCCATTTCGTTCTTCTAAACATTGCTTCCTTCCCATAGTCCTCCATAATGTCCCCTGAAACATGGCTTCCTCTCTATAGCCCTCCATAATGTCCCTTTAAACATGGCTTCCTCTCTATAGTCCTCCATAATGTCCCCTGAAACATGGCTTCCCCTCTATAGTCCTCAGTAATGTCCCCTGAAAAATGGTTCCCCTTTTATTGTCCTCCATAATGTCCCCTAAAACATGGCTCCCCCTTTATAGTCCTCCATAATGTCCCCTTAAACATGGCTGCCCCTCAATATTCCTCCATTTTGTTCTCCTAAACATGGCTTGCACACTGTAGTCCTTCATAGTGTCCCCTGAAACATGGCTCCCCCTTTTATATCTTCCATATTGTAATCCAAAACATGGCTACCTTTCTAAAGTCCCTCATAGTGTCCACTGAAACATGCCAACCTCTCTATAGTCTTCCCTTTCTTTAGTGCACTATAGTGTTCACTAAACATGGCTACCCCTCTATAGTCCTCCATATTGTTCTCCTAAATATGGCTTCCACATTATAGTTCTCCATAGTGTCCCCCCAAAGTCTGTAGTCCTCCATAGTGTCCAGCGTAAGATAGCTCCCTCTCCATAGTACTCCATAAAATCCCCTAAAACATGGCTTCCTCCATAGTCCTCCATAATGCGCTTGTAACATGGCTCTCCCCCCCTCTTTGAGATCTTCTACCATTCTCAGTGTGAATCTGCATTAGATGATTTGAGGGGAGCTTCGAATGCGAAAGGGGAGAACTCTGATGTAAAGAGACGCTCCTGCTGTAAGGAAGTTGATCCTAAATGATGAAGGGCTTGTCTAAAATTAGCACTGGGGCCCATCTATGGCTAGAAGACTATCATTGGGGGCGAGGAAGGTGGAACCCAGGTCCAAGTTTCACATTGAGGTTCATAGATGGTCATAGATATACAAGGCAGGAAGCTCCTATTGGCTACTGAATGTCTAGGGCCACATGGTGGCCCAGTGGTTTGCAGTCCCCTGGCTTTAGATGCTTCCTGGAGGTAGTGGCCTCATCCTTCACCACCACGATGTAACCAAAATCGCCTTTTGTATGGAACCTGTTCCTGAGGGACAATGAGAACCCAGCTATATCTGGAGGCAGTGGTAAAGCATTTTGATGTCATCCACACCTCCTGAAAACATCAAATTTCATGAGCTTGTCTCTGTGTCACTCCGATCGGCATATTTGGAAATGGTCTACAGGGCCCATTTACTTTCATTGAGGCAACTTTTATAAGCGGGTGACATGATCTCCATTGGGGCCAACACTATAGTGCCATCATATTAGATAGTACCGACCTCCCTTTTAGAAATGTGAGCCGTTCAGAACAGGTGGGAAATCTTTCAATGTGACAGTCGTGGGGTTTCAAAACTTTCAGGACACTTCCTCTCATTTCCTGCACCATTTCCGGGTCAGGAAAATCCTCTTAAAGGGACACAATGACAAGATTTAACCCTTTGCTACTGCTAGAAGTCCCAGTGACTCCCAATGACGTTCAGTGACTTCATTTTTGTGGCAAAAAGGTTGCTCTCAGGAGAACAGCCCCAGAGGGGTTGTATTACAAACAGGGGCAATTTTTGACAAGATGGGTCCGTGAGCAAATATGAATTTGCACAACATGCAAATGCACAACATGCACTTCTGTCATTGGGGAGCACTGGCCATTGCCCATTTAGCCCTACCTGAAAACCAGCCCTGGTTACAGATTATAAACACTTTATGGTTTTTGCATGGGCCAAGAACAAGTTAAACATTTTGGCGATACATTTTTTACTTCCTTTCACAGGAGGTCAGGATGTGTAGAAACTGTTGGAAAGCCCATTCTGGCTTCTCAGCTTGAACCAACTATTATCTCTTAGTATCATATATTCTGGATCATACAGGGATGAGGGGATGAGCCTGAACTTGTAGCAGCCAAGTACAAGAAAAAAACAAAAATGTCATTCATGCAATCAGATCAAATTGTTGCAGGGAAAAATGGAAAATAAAGTGATTACTCAGCATTCTTATAATGTAAAATGCAGCAAATGACAAGATAAAATCTAATATGGATGGTCGGAATTTCTCTTTTGATATCCTGTTAATCTGGGATTGTAACGTTGATATGAATGGAGATAACTCCGAGCTCATTATTGACTATATAATATATAATATAATAATATATGCTGTAACAGAGTACAAGCCTATGGGCACTGAACGGTCTACTGTCTGGTAATAGAATGATCATCTGTGGAACAATTATCCAATATAGATTTTGGTTTATTAAGGTTTGAAGGCTTGAAAATCTAAAAACCTGGAAATTTGAGAACTTTAATGTGAAAGACTTTAAGGACCTAAAGATGTGAAAATTTATAGACTTGAAAAATTGAAAATTTGAAGATTTGAGGACTTGGGAATTTAAAGACATGAGGATGTGAAGATTTAAAGACTTGAAGATCTATAAACTTGAACATTTGAAGACCTGAAGATTTGTTGACTTGGAGATTTGTAGGCCCGAGGACTTGAGAATGTTTCTGGACTCTGGATAATCTATGGAAGCCACAATCAACTGGACTGGCCTTGTAATGATGAAGACATGGAGATTTGAGGACTCGGAGTCTTGAAGACTCATAGATCCTGGATTTGTAAACTTGAAGAAGACTTGAAGATCTGAGAATTTGTTGACTGGGAGATTTGCAGACTTGAGGATTAAAAAGTGTTTCTAGACTCTGGATAGCCTACAAAAGCCACATAAAAATGGACTGGTCCTGTAATGTTGAAGACATGATGATTTGAAGACTCACAGAATAAAAGACTTAAAGATCTATAGACTTTATTTGTAGAAAAGCAGACCTGAATAATTGTTGACTTGGAGATTTGTAAGTTTGAAGAAGACTTGAAGATTTAATAACTTGGAGATTTATAGACTTGAGGATCTTAAGATCTGAAGACTTGGAGATTTGTAGACCTGAAGACTTGAAAGTCCTTCTAGACCCTGGATAGCCCATGGAATTCACATTCAACTGGACTGGTCCTATACCGTTGAAGACGTTGCACCACTTACCAATTAGCTTCCAATTTCTGTCCCTAGCGATGAGTGAATATTCTTAAAAATTTGCAAGCTTCAGACATGTATATTTTCCAAACCAAAATTTTAACCGAAGTCCGTTGCAATCTTATTCAGACTTCTAAAAGGTTTAAATACAAAACAAAATGAATTGGAAAGCTCCTGGCTTGATGAGATAGTGGAGTCATGAACCAGTAAAACCTTTAAATACTTTAAAATCAGAAATAATTATTATATAATACAACCTATATTATATATATTTGTGCAATTTTCATGCTTTATATTAAATGTTAACTGAAGTTGTGTGCAGAATAACAATGGTGGAAGTGAAATAGGCTTACTACAGGATCATAAAGGTTTTGGTGAACAATTAAAATGGAATCATATTTTAATGGTTCACCAAAACCTTTATGGTCCTGTAGTAAGCCGATTTCACTTCCACCATGGTGAACATACTGGTAGGCAGCTGGTGTTTGACTGGCACATGCCAGTCAGGATGGGTTCTCAATGATTATTAATGGCAATCAAAGAGATGAAACTTCTACTTTCAGCCTGAGGCTTGATGTGGCATTCATCTATATCTACACCAGTTCTACAGATATAAAGGAACTGAAATAGATCTGATGGACCATTCATGGTGGGGTCAGTAACAACTCCATGTAGAGATCAAAGAGTAAAGGTCACCACACAACACTGACGAAGCACAAAACCAACTGGAAAGTGGAACTGATAGAGACTAAGGAGAGATAAATAAATAATGTAAACAAAGGGAAGACAACACCACTCTATTATATCTCAGGAAACAGCTGGGAGATGTAAACATTTCATACATTACCCCCATTCTTTGACATTCCAGCACTGAATGTTCCCTAGAAGACCACAAGTTATTTCCTAGGTTATACAGTGTGTGACACAATGGGTCCAATTTATTAAAGCGTTCCAAAACTAGAGATGATAGACTATCATGGGAGAACCTGTGTGGTCCTGAAAACCCAGTCTAAGAGAGCCTTAATATATCAGACCCAACAACTCAAAGTCCTTTAAACTCAACCATACATCTGAGCTAAAAGATGTTTTCCATATACTGATCCAACTTTCTTCTACTCATATAGGACACCAAAGCTGATTGACTTCCCTTGTGTGTCCCCTTGTATTTCTTATAATCAGCCATTCTGAGGGTCCAGGAAGCCCTTCTTGGGTTCTTCAAGGGTTTGCTATGGGTTCCTTGAGCTGAAACCCCCCATCTGATGGTGCCGGTATTTTTCCAGGTCTAATGCTCATTACCAGAACCAGCAGCAGGATATCAATGATCATTTAGGTGTATGTAAGGGTGGCATTCTGACCACCAATGTAAGGTGGGCATTCCACACCATGGCCATCATTGCACTGGGGACATTCTTCAGACTAACCATGAAGAGGTGCGATATTCCTTTGTACCATTGTAAGAGGGTCATTCTTCTTGTTGATCATCACAGTACAGGTGCCATTCCTTCCACTGACCACCACAGTAAGGAGGGTAGTCTTTAGATTGACCACCACTGTAAGAGGGTCATTCTTCTTGTTGACTACCTCTGTACAAGTGGCATTCTTTCCTCTGACCACCACTAGAAGGGGGTATACTTTAGAATGACCACCACTGTGAGAGGGGCATTCTTCCGGCCAACCAACACAGTAGGGATGACCAACCACAAGAGGGAGGCGCTTCCTTCTCACTAACTACCAATGGGAGGGGGGCTTTCTTTCCATTCACCATCACTGTAAGTAGGCATTTTTCCTACTGACCACCAATGCAACAGTGGCATTCTTCCCATTGATTACCATTATATTCCACACTAAGGGACATTCTCCAGACTGACCACCAATGTAAGAGGGGCTTTTGTCCCACTGATTAATGTAGGAAAGACTCTTTCCATTGTAGGGGAGAGGGGTTTCTTTCTATTGACCACCACTGTAAGGGGGCCTTCTTCATACTAAGCACCATTGTAGGAGGGCAATTTGTCTGCTAACCACCACTCTAAGGGGCATTCGCCAGACTGATCACCATTGTAAGAGGGGAACCTTTCCCACTGACCACAACTGCAATGGTATTGACCAATACATTAGGGCAGAGGGGTGCTTTCTATTGGCCACCACAGTAGGGGGGATTTCTTTACACTAACCACAATTGTAAGAGGGCAATTTTTCTGCTTACCTCCAATGCAAGGGTGGCATTCTTCCCGTTGACCAACACTGTAATGGGTTTCCTCTAAGGGACATTCTTCAGACTGACCACCATTGTAATGGTAGCATTCTTTAGCACTGAACACTATTGTAGGGTAGGGGGTTCTTTCCATGGACCACCACTGAAGGGGGCATTCTTCACCCTAAACACTAATATAAGAGGGAATTCTTCCCATTGATCAACACCGTATGGGGCATTCTTCACACTGACCACCATTGTATGTTGGCCCTATATGAATCTATTCTAATAATTTATATATAAATGTTTATTTGTTCTGGGTGAATATTGATGGGATAATGTCACTGGATGTACCTAACAGGTAATTAGTAGACATGGGCAAACATTCAGAGAAGTGCCCTGTAAACAATGGTAATTAGCATACACATTGACCACCAGCCAATCGGCTCACACAATCTGCCACGTTCCTATTGGCTGGCACATTAAAGTACATTTAGGCCAATAGGGCTCTGCTGTGTGTTCATGTGCCAACCATTCCCCCCAGACTGTATTGATGGGTATGGTGGGGGCATTAGATTGGGAGCTGCAGTGAGGGACAGTTAGTGACAAGGCTATGGACTATGTTGGTGCTGTATAATATTATAATATTAATTAGAATAATCATTGGACTGGAAATACACAAAATTCCACGTATAAGGTTCAAATGTGACACAGATGGAATGTTTATCCCTGGGAGGCTTACAAAGATCCCAGAGTGTGAGGAACGAGGTGATAATGGGATTTTCCTATGTTACCGAATGGAAGCCTCGTTCTTCCTCACAGAGATATAGTGCCAGGAAATCACAAGAGGGGACCAGGCGAAAGGCTGGACGGGTCAACTCTGATCATCATCACTATTATCACCAGTCATCATAGTTATTATCATCATCATTGCCAGCCTATTTCAGTGATCATGATTATCATTATTAGTGATCATCATCATTATTACCCATCATTGTCACCAGTCATCATCATTATTATCATCATCATCATCGCTATCCTATTCATCAGTGATCATCATCATCATTGTTAGTGATTATTATCATTATTACCCATCATCATAACCAGTCACCATCGTTATTATCATCATCATCACCATCTTAATCATCATTAATCATCATTATTATTATTAGTGATCATCATCATCAATCACCATTATCATCAGTCATTATTGTTTTTATCATATTCATCATCAACATCTTAATCATCAGTGATCATCATCATTATTATCCATCGTCATAAACAGTCACCATCCTTATTATCATCATCATCGCCATCTTAATCATTTTATCTTAATCAATCTTAATCATCAGCGTTAATCATGCTCTTCAGTCATCTTCATTATTATCGGTGATCGTCATCATCACCGGTCATCATCATTGATCAACAATTATCTTCATCAGTGATCATCAGCATCGGTATTATCATCATCATTATTATTATTAGTGATCATCATTACTATCACCAGTCATCATCGTTATTAGTGATCATTATCATCATCAATCACCATTATTACCAGTCATCATTGTTTTTATCATAATCATCATCAACATCTTAATTATCAATGATCATCTTCACTATTATCACCAGTCATCATTGTTATTATCATCATCATCATCATTGCCATCTTATTCATCAGTGATCATCATCATCATCATTATTAGTGAGTATCATCATTAATACCCATCATCATAACCAGTCACCATCGTTATTATCATCATCGCCATCTTAATCATCATTAATCATCATCATTATTATTATTATTAGTGATTATCATCATCAATCACCATTATCACCAGTCATCATCGTTATTATGATCATCATCGCCATCCTAATCATCATAAATCATTATCATCATTATTAATATTAGTGATCATCATCATCAATCACCATTATCATCAGTCATTATTGTTTTTATCATATTCATCATCAACATCTTAATCATCAGTGATTATCATCATTATTAACTATCATCATAATCAGTCACCATCCTTATTATCATCATCATCGCCATCTTAATCATTTTATCTTAATCAATCTTAATCATGAGCGTTTATCATCCTCTTCAGTCATCTTCATTATTATCGGTGATCATCATCATCACCGCTCATCATCATTGATCAACAATTATCTTCATCAGTGATCATCATCATTTTCATCATCAATCATCACCATCATTATTAATATTAGCGATCATCATATTCCTTATTATCACTAATCATCATCGATATTATCATCATCATTATTATTATTAGTGATCATCACTACTATCACCAGTCATCATCGTTATTAGTGATCATCATCATCAATCACCATTATTACCAGTCATCATTGTTTTTTATCATAATCATCATCAACATCTTAATTATCAATGATCATCATTATTCATTATCGTCATCATTACCAACCATCATCATCACCAGTCATCAATGTTATTATAATCATCATCGCCATCCTAATCATCAGTTATCATCATTATTATCATTACCAGTCATCATAATCATCAGTGATCATCAATATTATCATCATCATCACCAGCTATTGGTATTATTGTTATTATTATTATTATTAATAATATTAATAAAGAATATTTTTATAGCGCCAACATATAACACAGCGCTGTACATTAAATAGGGGTTGCAAATGACAGACAGATACAGACAATGACACAGGAGGAGGGGAAGACTTTGGCCAGAAGAGCTTACAATCTAAGAGTTGGGGGAAGTAGCACACAGGAGGGGGATATGGAATGGTGGGAAGTAGTGAGGGTTTAGGAGACAGAAGAAGACGGGAAGGTGAGGTTGAAGCGTTGGGTTTTAATGGAACTTTTAAATATGTAGAAAGTGGGAGCAGGCTATCATCATACTTACTATTCATCTTCAGTGATCATCGGGGGTTTTAGTCACAGATGAGACAAGCTTCAAAATCTTTGTGCAACATCTAGGTTTTTTTTCTCTATCTCTTGTGTAGATTTGTGTAGTTGTTAAAGTGTTAATAAAGTTAAAAAGGAAGTCATATTAGTTTTTTGCCTTAATGAAGCATTGTTCCTCCTCCTGTTCACGGAGTCCCCATAAATCTTTTCTCTCCTTTCCAGAGATCTGGATACACCTAATATATATGGCTACAATTCATGCTCCAGTCAGAATGTCTTCATTTGTAGCCCCCTTCCCATTGTGCTGTACAGAGCTGGGACTACAAATGTCACACCCCCATTCATAATACACAATGCAAGGAATCATGGGACATGGAGTTCCTTTATAGACAGGAAACTGCAGCTGCTCTGCTGCCCTCTAGTGTTCAGCCATAAACAGTGAAAACCGCCAGCAGCCACTACGCCTGCAATGCCAGCACTTGCCAACAGGTGAAGGTGGGGACATTGGGCTGTACAGGGGACCCCTGTGCTTGATGGGGCCCATCACAGATGTGTCATCCAGATCTGTGTAGCATTGACACATTTTCCTTTATTAAAGACCAATCAATGCTGATCTCTCATGGTGAAGGGTGATTGGTCATGACTCCGCCCCCTCCTATAATAAAGAACAATTGCTGCTCCTACTCCTCCATGACTGGTTCTCTTTGCTAACCTTTAAATGACCTGACCTATGATTGGCTTGCATCAGTTCCCAGGCTCTGATTGGCTAATTACTTTATCAATGGAATAAATGACCAATGAGAAGAACCCTCCATATAACATACATGTGAGCAATTAAAGAGTACCTGTCAGTACTTGTTACACACCTTCATGAATAAATCCCTGACAATATACCCCAACAGAAACATTTCAGGTGAAAAAAAATATGTTTTAATAAAATGCTCCAATCAGTGACTTTGTATAGTGGAAAATGACATCATCAAGTCTGCTGCAGGGAAAAAGAAGCATTTCCTCAGTCTCCTCCCCTCGGGTGATCACTCAGACTGTTCATAGTAACTTTGTAGGCTGCAGCAGGGGCTGATCTGTGTCAGACTTTTGTGAACACCAAGAACTGCCCATGATTTACATGATTGTGCCATTCCTGAGTCATGATCTCACTCCAGGATATAGATAAGGACCCTAGATGATGCCTGAATAAACATGGTGCCGTCCTTCTGGAGTGAAAAGCAATAAAGGCATTGTCAGGGGGAGTTCTGTGATCTAGACCTTCAATGCTTCGTGACCATTCAATGATTGCATTGTGTGTGATCTGAATATTCTGCACTCGTAGCATGAAATCCCTGAACTGGGGCACCTTTGTCTCCCAATACCCTCATTTCTTGCTGAGTAATCAGCAGTGGAAAATATTTCTGTACCTTTGCATAAAGCAAACGATCAGCTACAGAGAATTCTGAATTGGATCCATTTCTCTTGGCTTCCTGTGCTGGATGGGAAATCTGTCTGTTAAGAGAAATTTGGTTGTCACAGTAACTGGTGTCCCCATTGTAGGATTTCCCCAGTGTTCCTGTCCTGGTGACAACACATTTTTTCTATGGATTATTTCATGCTGAGCTCAGTGAGGGAGTGGCTGTGCATTGTGTGGGGTGTTGTCAGGTTGCCCGGTCACAGTGTTGTGGTGTCACCGTGGAGACGCAGATTAGAGTGTCAGCAGAAGGACGACTTCTCCATTCTCCACTCTCAGGTTTTGGGTTTCCTCTTAGTCACCTCGCTGCCTGACAGATGGCGTCCAGGAGTGCCGGCACCCTGATCACCCATAACAATGCCACCTACCTGCCACCTGCTCTCATGCCCGGGTAAGTGCGTGACATCTGCTGCTCTGACATATACCGTAGCGCTGTACAGACAACACTGACACTCTAATATCATCACATTCTATTAATATACATTTATAAAGCTCTGACATATACCGTAGCGCTGTACTCTGACATATACCATAGTGCTGTACAGATAACACTGACATTCTAATATCATCACATTCTATTATTTTACATTTATATAGCTCTGACATATACCACAGTGCTGTACAGGGAACACTATCCCATCAGTATTTGGGCTGAGGAGCGGACACTCCAATGTTGTCAAATACTATTATTTTACATTTACATAGCTATGACATATACCGCAGCACTGTACAGACAGCACTGACACTCTAAAATCATCACATTCTATTATTTTACATTTATTTAGCTCTGACATGTACCATAGTGCTGTACAGAGGAGCTGAAACTTTAATGTCATCACACACTATTATTACACATTTATATAGCTCTGACATATAGCGCAGTGCTGTACAGGGAACACTGTCCCATCAGTATTTGGGCTGCGGAACGGACACTCTAATGTTGTCAAATGCTAAGATTTTACATTTACATAGCTCTGACATATACCAAGGCCCCTGGGCTGAGGAGCTGACATTTATATATAGCTCTGACATATACTAAGGCCTCTGGGCTGAGGAGCTGACAGTTAAAAGTCATCATATACCATTGTTATACATTTATATAGCTCTGACATATACCGCAGTGCTGTACAGGGAACACTGTCCCATCAGTATTTGGGCTGCGGAGCGGTCACTCCAATGTTGTCAAATACTAAGATTTTTCATTTACATAGCTCTGACATATACCAAGGCCCCTGGGCTGAGGAGCTGACACTTAAAAGTCATCACATACCATTTTTATACATTTATATAGCTCTGACATATACCGCAGTGCTGTACAGGGAACACTAAACTATTCTTGTCAGACTCAGGGCTGAAGAGTTGAAATATAATGTTGTCACACAGCAATATTATACATTTATATAGCACTGACATACACCATAGTGCTGTACAGAGGACACTAAACCAGTAACATTAGTCTCTGGGCTGAGGAGCTGACACTCTAATGTCATCACACACAATTAAATTATACATTGTTATAGCACTGACATATACTGCAGTGCTGTACAATGAATACAGAACGCTGTATGAACGCTCTGATGTAATCACACACCATTATGTGTATGGAGCTGATATATACCATGGCGTTGTACAGAGGTCACTGTGCCAGGTACATAAGAGCTCCTTCCTTTTTGCTATCATTAAGGACTTCAGAGAGTCTGTAATACGTTTCTTCTAGTTGGCCCCGGGTTTGCACACATCTCAGGAGGGATTTTGTCCCACTCCTCTGCAGATCCTCCTCAAGTCAGTAAGGTTTCGAGGCCGATGTTTGGTAACTCGAACCTTCAGCTCCCTCCACAGATTTTCTATGGGATTAAGGTCTGGAGACTGGCTAGGCCACTCCTGGGCCTTCATGAGCTTCTTGAGCCGCTCCTTTGTTGCCTTGGCCGTGTGTTTTGGGTCATTGTCATGCTGGAATATCCATCCATGTCCCATTTTCAATGCCCTGGAGGGAAGGAGGTGCTCACCCAAGATTTGGCAGTATGTGGACCTGCCCGTTATCCCTTTGATGCGGTGAAGGTGTCCTGTCCCCTTAGCAGAAAACGCCCCAAAGCATAATGTGTCCACCTCCATGTTTGACGGTGGGGATGGTGCTCTTGGGGTCATAGGCAGCATTCCTCCTCCTTTAAACATGGCGAGTTGAGTTGATGCCATAGAGCTCAAATTTGGTCCCATCTGACTTCAACACTTTCACTCAGTTCTCCCCTGGATCATTCACATGTTCATTGACATACTGCAGACGGGCCCGTACATGTGTTATCTTGAGCAGGGGGACCTTGCGGGCTCTGTAAGATTTCAGGCCTTCATGGCGCAGCGTGCTACCAATTGTTTTCTTGGTGACTATGGTCCCAGCTGCCCTGAGATCATTGACAAGTCCCCCCATGTAGTTCTGGGCTGCTTCGTCACCGTTCTCATGATTATTGCATCTCCGCAAGGCGAGATCTTACATGGAGCCCCAGACCGAGGGAGATTGCCAGTTATTTTGTGTTTCTTCCATTTGCGAATAATCGCACCAACTGTTGTCACCGTCTCACTCTCCTTGGCCATAGTCTTGTAGTCCAGTCCGGCCTTGTGTAGGTCTACAATCTTGTCCCTGACATCCTTGGACAGCTCTTTGGTCTTGGCCATGGTGGCTAGTTTGGAATCTGATTGATTGCTTCTGTGGACAGGTGTCTGTATACAGGTGCTGTAACAAGCTCGGGTTAGGAGCACTTCCTTACTGGTGATATATCAATACTGTGTAATAATAATATTAATAATAACACCCAATAGAAGAAATACCACACACTTCTGTATGAAGATCCTAGAGGATTGTGTGTGCACCACTGCCCCCTGCTGTCACATTGAGAAAGTGTAATGTTTCTCTTAATTCCTCAATTTGCTATGAGATCCATTATATACCACAGCCCAGCTCAGCCCAGCTCAGCCCACATTCACAGCCTAATCCCCACATTCACAACGCCTGCCCATCCTTTCCTCATAGATGCCTGGAACAATCTGATAAATATTCATCCATGTTTTGTGTTCTATATTGTAGGGTACATGTTGTATTTTTCCTCCTTACATTGATGGTCAGTATAGTCAGTATATTGGTGATCAGTGTAATGCCCCCTTATATTGGTAATCAGTGTATTGCCCCCTTATATTGGTGATCAGTGTAATGCCCCCTTATATTGGTGGTCAGTGTAATGCCCCCTTATATTGGTGGTCAGTGTAGTGCCCCCTAATATTGGTGGTCACTGCAGTGCCCCTTATATTGGTGGTCAGTGTATTGCCCCCTTATAGTGGTGGTCAGTATAGTGCCCCCCTATATTAGTGGTCAGTGTAGTGACCCCTTATATTGGTGGTTAATGTGGTGTCCCCGTTTAATGGTGGTCAGTGTAGGTCCCCCCTATTATGGTGGTCAATGTAGTGTCCCCTTGTATTGGTGGTCAGTATAGTCCCCCCTTATATTGATGGTCAGTATAGTCCCCCCTTGTATTGATGGTCAGTAAAGCCCCCCTTATATTGATGGTAGTGTAATGCCCCCTAATATTGGTGGTCAGTGTAGTGCCCCTTATATTGGTGGCCATTGTAGTGCCCCCTTATATTGATGGTCAGTATAGCCCCCCTTATATTGGTGGTCAGTGTAATGCCCCCTAATATTGGTGGTCATTGTAGTGCCCCCTTATATTGATGGTTGGGTAGTGCCCCTTTATATTGGTAGTCAGTGTATTGCACCCTTATTGGTTGTCAGTGTAGTGCCCTTCTATACTGGTGGTCAGTGTAGTGCCCCCTTTTTTGGGTAGGCAGTGTAGTACCACTTTCCATTGGTGGTCACCTTGTGCTCTCGTATATAGGTAGGCAGTGTAGTGCCCCCTTTTATTGATAGCCAATGTAGTGCCCACTTATATTTGTGGAAAGTGCAATCTCTCTTATATTATTAACCAGTGTAGAGCCCCATTACTTTGGTGGTCATTGTAGTACCCCCTTATGCTGGTGGTCACTGAAGATCCCACTTACAATGGTGGTCATTGTAGTGCCCCTTATACTGTTAATCAGTATAGCGCCTCCTTTATTTGGTGATCAGTGTGGTGCTCACCCTTACATTTGTGGTTATTGTACCGGCAGTGTACATTTGTAGTCAGTATAAGGCCTGCCATACTTTATTTGTGCCAGTGTGGTTCTCCCTTACATTGATTATCATCAGAGAAGAGCACACATGCATTGGTGGTCAGTGAAGGTGAGAGAAGACATCTTTAAATGGTCATAATAGTCATTAAGGAGGACCCACTACAGTGGTGGTCAGTTGGAGAATAACCCCTTTTCAGTGAAAATCAATGGTATGGAAAGAATGGCCCCTTCATTTTAGAAGAATGCTCCATACATTGAAGGTCAAAAGGAAAAATACTCCTCCAAAGAATGCCATTGGTGGTCACTGGACAAAATGCCCCTTACATGGGTGACCAATGGAACAAATGCTAATTATGTTGATGACCAGTTGAAAGACTCCTTTCATTGGCAGTCTGTTGGAAAAACTTTCCATACATTGGTCGAAAAAATACTCCTTGCATTGGTGGTCAGTAGAAAGAATGCCCCTTATATTGATAGGAAGTGGGAAGAATTTCTATTTAATTTGTGATCAGTGGGGTGAATATCCCTTACATTGGTGGCCAATGGGAAGAATGTTCCTTACATTGGTGGTCATTGGGAATAATTCTCCTTACATAGGTGGTCAGTAGAAAATAATATTCCTTACATTGGTAGTAAAAAAACTCCTTGCATTGGTGGTAAGTAGAAGGAATGCCCTTATGTTGGTGCCCAATGGGAAAAAATTCCTTACATTGGTGTTTGGTTCCTTTGTCATGCGCTACATAAGAAAACAATAGGAGCGCAATAAGCAAAAATATTACATATAATCTGATACAGGGAAAAGATGGAGATCAAACAGATTATTCTTGGCGTACGTTGATGTACAAACCAACGCCATGCTACTGTAAATGTTGGTGAGATTCAGTGGTTTCCTACTTAGTGCCTCAGTAGACTCTCTTATTTTTGGAACTTATCAAACACAGCATCAAGGGGGCTATTCCCAAGTGATAGGGTGTTGTTCTTGTAAACCAAGAATGTTGGGCTTGACCCACATATGTGTACCTTGAATTTATTGCCTGAGATCATCATCTGGGGGAATTGATTATGTATTAGATAAAAATACAACAGTAGCATTTTACAGAAAAAAATTAGCATCAATCTAATACAGCATAACAGTGGAGGTCAAACCCATGACTCCTGGTGTACGAATGTAACGCCATGCTACTTGGCTATCATACTCATACATGAAAATGTTGCAGGGTTTCTATAGGGTATACTACTTATCACCTCAGCAGATCCTCTTGAAGCATGTGTGGAGCTCCTCCTGAGCATAAAGAAGGGCGCAGTGGCCAAGTGGTAAGGCGTTGGTCTCGTAAACCAAAGATCATGGGTTCAATCCCCATCTGTGCCTTTCTTTAACCTTTTGTGCTTGAGGTTATTAACTGTGACTTTATCATGCACTACACGAAAAAATAATACAATAGGAGCATGATAAGATGCAATGCAAAACAGGATAATGGTGGAAACCAAAACCCATGACTCCTGGCATACAAAATCAAGGCTTTTCCACTTGGTCATGGTGCCCATACATGACAATATTTGATCTCATGTAGTAGGACAACCTAAAGGAGATGTTCCCATGTCCAAATGAGATTGGGGACCCATACCATGAACCCCCCAGGGGTGCAAAACTCTGAACAGAGGACAAGAGGCACCCTCTTGAACTACCTGGTCAAAACCTGGCAACTCATTCCTCCGGAGCTAAGTCCAACCAAGTACTAAGCTGGGGCTTCCCTAAAAGGACGTCACACCAGGTTGCGGTGAGCCACGCCAAAAGGTCATACTCACTTTCCATCTCCCAACTATTAGGAAAGGGCAGAGGAATTTTTAACCCTTTTAATAAAAGTGATATGTTGGCGCTATATAAATCCTGTACAAAGGATTAAAAAAAAGTACTACATAATAATAATAATAATAATAAAAAGCACCAGAACAGAGATACACCAACTCCAAGGAGAACTCTCACCAGCAACTACCCCATATAGGAACCTGGTTTCCTCTACCAAGACCTAATAAGAACAGACACTACAGTTTACCTTAGCAAATCATCTTACATAAAGATACAACACAAGGCACAGATGGGGATCGAACCCATGATCTTTGGTTTACGAGACCAACGCCTTACCACTTGGCCACTGCGCCCTCTACTGGTTGGGCATTCTTCAGATAACTTGACAATTGGATAGCTAAACATGCACGGCAAAGACAAATTTACTTCTTACTGGAACATTTACTCAATGTGACTTTTTAGTGTAGGATTACATTATACTGTATTACCTTGTATATTTTTGCTTATCATGCTCCTATTGTGTTTTTATGTAGTTCAAAATAAAGAAACCAAAGTTTTGACCTGATGAGCTTCAGTACCAAGATTAGGAGAAAGAATGGTTTGGAAGTTGAACCTATGAACTTTAAAGTTACACAACCAAAGCCATACCACTTGGTCACTGCACCCCTACTTATCATGCTCCTATTATTTACTTATGCAGTCAAAATAACCCAAACAGACACCATATGGGGACATCAGGCATTGGAGAAGCATAGATTTAAACCCATGACCTTTGGTTCACAACACCAACACCTTAATTATTGGCCATTGCTCATACAACTACAGCCTTGCGAGTGTCCTGTTCAAAGGTATCTCTGATATTGAGATGTATGGCAAGAATCATGTTTTTTTTTCTCCACCATTATTACATTGCATCTTGTCGCTTATTATGTTCCTATTGTATTTTTATTTAATGTATGATAATGAAACCATCTGATACCCAAAGGCACTGGATTTATTCTAGGCATAGATGGGGGTTGGACCCATCATCTTTGGTTTACAAGGCCCAGTCAGCCACTGGACCCTTAACTAGCATGGTATGAAATGGTTTTAGACTGTTCTTCTCGCCTTTCACTTCATCCACAGTTCCTTTTCAGAGGTTCACCATTCTATTGTTAGTGGTGATGGTGAAGGGGATTTGTAGTTTGGTTGATCATGGTGCAATGGCCAAGTGTTTATCTTGTAAACCAAAGATCTTGGGTTCATTTCCCAACTCTGCCTGATAAGTTTGTTATGTTGAGAGTCTCTTTAATTTTGGAAAAAAATATTCAGGGCATAGCTAATGTTCCCCCTATTTCCCTACAATTTCTGGTGGACAGGTGGTAGCTGCTGTGGCAGCAGTGCGCCCCCTTGGTGTGAAGGACAGGTAGCATCAAAGACTCATCATCTCCCAGCAGTCATTGATGTGTGATACCTCAGGGGGCGTAAACACTGGAGATTGTCCATAGGGATCCTTAGGTCTTGGCACCCTACCAATAGGTGATGAGATGTAGCTGATTGAACATGGGGGCTTGGTCATTCACATATATTAAAGGAGGATGGATTTACCATGTCCATTTTAGTCCTAATAGAGAGCGTGACAACACTGGAGGTATAATGGGTTTGCGGATTTAGTGTTGTCAGTTGGCAGGAGGAAGCTTGGTCCTCTTTGATTGGCTGGCACAATAAATACATAGTAGAGATTACCGTAGGTCCCATTTCCTTCTACGCAGAGCTGTGTACATTTCATTACGCGATGGACAGAAATACAATTCCTTTTGGTTATATTTAGGGAAAAGTACAGTCAGGACACGTGCACCTAATCAGCCAATTGGAAGAGAAAGGCTCGTTAGGTGATCCTGTAAGATTATCCGACTGCAACCGAGCTGTGTGTTATGTAAGAAGCCTGATGAAACATTCATTCACCCAGAAAGCCGGCGCTTTTTTCCCTTCCAAATTATAAGGAGCACAACTGGGATGGGAGGGTGTGAATAAGAAATGATAAATGTGTCCACAGTGGACTAGGATCTATCCAGGGCCCCTTTAGTATCAAATAGCCTCACTTCCTGTTCTGTTGAAAACAAGTTCACCAGACAGGAAGTGAGGGACCCAGGAAATTCAATGCTGGGTCTCTGTGCTTCTCTATACACTTCAGGTAATTTATGGCTGGTGGGAGAGGCCAGAAGGGTGCCGCACCCTTCACAATGTTCTGCCTTTCAGGAGAGCTGATACAAGCAGTGGGCTGGCTCTTGGGATGAGTTATGCAAATATCAAAATATCCTGCTGATTGGATTTCAGCCTGGAGGAGTGTAAAGCAGGCTTTATTTGCATACAGGTCACTGTAGGTAACGCCCACAAGGAACCGGTCAGGCCGAGGAAGGAGGGGCTAGATAATGCAGTCAGCCAAAAATGAAGCAGGATTTATCTGTTTGCTGAAGTTTTTAATGCTTGTTATGCTTGAGATGCCAGCTAGATATGAAAGTGTTGGGAAATCGACTACTCAATCAGATTTTTCTTTAATTATTCATTTGCTAAACCTACACCCTGTTCCCAACCTTACCCAAGGATATGCTTAAAAAAGCTTGAAGTTCCCAGAACTCTTTTGTAGATTATGGAACACTAGAGCTGGGGAGCTTTATTAGACTATTTTCACCTAGTGGTCCGGCCAGTTGCACACTTCCTGTTGTTGAGTGACAACGCTGTTCCCCCAAAGATAAATGGCAGTAAGCATTGTCACCCTGAGACAGGAAGTGTGTTACTGTCCAGGCCACTTGGTGAAAATAGCCTAAAAAAGCTACCAATAGGAAGCTGCAACTTAAAGGTAATTTTTTGGTGATAGGAAATATTGCAGGAAGTTCAGTTCAGTCCATTCCAGTTCAAGCATTCAGCCCATAGGTACAGATCACTTTAAAAGATATACTGTCATATGAAGTGAGGGCCCTAAATATACAGCATTCCATCTCCATGATATTTGTGAGCTGGGGTGGTATAGTAGGTGAGAGCCCTGGAGATTGCCCAGTTTGCCCTACCCTAAACGCAGCCCGTGTACTGTGCCCCCCCACTCAAAGTAATTACATTGTGTGTGGCTTCATACCAATACTATTGTGTTCCTCTTTATGGTTTCATTGTCACAATGTTAAGCATGGGGAGCACCTTTGTTTCCAGGGATGGGATATCATATTGCTCGTTATATTATACTTGGCTCCTTTCAATTATTTACGTGGTCAAGTGGCAGCTGGTATGAGCTTTCTATGTGCGCCAACAGGCCTTCTAGATGTTATATATACAATTTATGCATTAATAATTGTGGTGGAAGAATGGATAAAAAAAAGCTTTTAAAGAAACATTTCTGGCTGGGAGAATCTTCAGAAAAATACCCTCCTTTAGTGCATTGCTCCTTCTCACATTGCGCGTCTACAAGACATTCATATAGTTAAAGAACATATAGTTAAAGTGCACTGCATGTGTGGCTGATTTATACAAGGAAGTCATCACTATGACAGAAGAGCTCCCTCTAGTGACCAAGTTACAAACCTCTATATTTAAAACATTGATACAAATATGGAACAGTTAAAGTCTAAATTCACCTACAATCTGTGTAATAATGAAACTCTGGACAAAGTCTCATTGAATAGTGATTATCCCTTTGTGTTGCTTCTGCCTTTAAATCTTGACTGGTATTGGCAAATCAAGTATTTTTTATGACCCAGGAACTAATCACAGTTTCTAACAATCATGTGATTAACTATGTCAGCAGTGATCACATAAGGCTTTATTGACAAATTATCTTCCAGCAAGTAGATGGAACTGTATATGCTACTGGAAGCTAAAGGTAATAATGGTCCCCTGTTTTATACTGTAAATGTCAGATGCAATGATAGTGTTAAAAAATATACATACTTTTTTTGAATTAATTAGTTTGGAAAGTCTGTAGGTCCCAAGCAGTGATGGGTGGATGCACCCAAGTTCATTTCAGTACGTACTGGGCCAACCACAAGCCAATGTGAATGCTACCATTGCATATGATGACAACCAGCTGGAATGCCTTTGCTAATGTATGGTGCAGGTGGGATTCCTATTGGGTGCAGGTTGTTAGGAGTGGTGTCCCTTTAAGGAAGCAGTTCTCTAAGGATTGCTAAATTGGTTTACCTTGGAATTGTCTTGGGTAACTTCAAAATTTGTTTTCCAAACCTTTAGCAAATGCATTCGGCCATCACTGATTGGGAACCACAAACATTCCACGGTAATGCCAGAGGCCATATGATCCAGGAAACTCAGGGAGTCTTTGCAGTAATATTTGCAGTAACTTTCATGACAAGTCCTCTTTCACAATGAAATGATCAGTAACCGGAACCTTTAAGAATCCTGGAAATCCTATGTGAGTGTTATTTTTCACCTTGACTTTAAATGATCGCCTCAGCATAATGCAGATTTGGAAATCAATTATATCCTAATTACATGGCAATCCCCGGATAATCGCTCGCCTCTGCAGAAATGTGGAGTCACCAGATTGGTTTCATTGGAAGAAAAACAATTATTGTTCGTTTCGGAACGTGATTAAACTGAGTCACAAAGAGTTAGATAGTGCTGGCATCTCAGTAATTAAATTCACCATCTTCCCTAGCAGGCCCATTAGTTCTGGTGAGAATTCCCATCACCTCTGCTGACCACCAGGGTTGGACATCTCCAACCTTATGGTCATGTGCACCAGCACACCACATCATACAGGTAGGACTACCTGCTGAAAGAATGATGCTCAATCAGATTAGGGATTGACAAAATTACAAAATTTGGCCCTTCTGAAATGTTTGTGGGAACGCCCTTTGTTTAGGGTGCCTGGCACTGCCGTGGAAGAATTTGCCAGGTACCTGGTGGCTGCCCAAGGTAAAGAATATGGCTTCTTTTGTTGATCTGGCTATGGTGGCCCTGATGTTAGTGATGAGGACACTGGGCACTAAAAGGGCATGGATGTCTGTAAAGGAGGTACAGGTTGAATAACAGGCAAGGGTCAGGAACGGTAGGAAAAGCAGGTCCAAGCCAAGGTCCATAACAAGGTCAAGGTCAGGATACAATCTGAGTTGAGGAGTAATTCAGCAACACAAGACAGGTGCATACAAGGCTGAAGACCAGTCAACAATTCATTAGGCACAAGACAAGTTCAAATAGGTCACCCTATGTCAGCAGTAGCCATACGAGTATGAGAATGTGTCTGGTCAATCCTTTTCCTACATAAGCATGAGCATGCACCAGAAACCATTTTCATATATGGGATATATGGGAAAATATATATTAATATTGGGAGTCTGCCATTTTCTTGGACACCCACTGGCTTATCAATCTCGGGAGAAGAATTGGAACTGACTGGTTGTGTTGGATTTTCCTAGCTTGATCCTTCAAGATGAGGCTGAACTGACCACTGAGTTCTTCAGCTGTTTAGCACCATTCTTTTCAACAAAGAAAATAATAAACAAATAAGTCCTAATGACCACTTAAGCTTTGATGTGAATTTTCACATTTATTGAGTCTTTTGGCTTTTGTTTGAATTTTCCAGTGGTTGAGCCCAAATTGACAAATTTGAGATTCTTTTTGTTCATTTTTTTTTATTTAAAATTTACAAATTCATGCAAATTAATTCCTCTTCAAATAATTAAAATAAAGGAACTGACTGGTAAGGTTTCAGAACACCCCATGCTACAGAGGATATAGGATAAGGTTGTACTTGATGGCCTCAGTCATAGATGGACCAAAGTCCTTGGTCACCATTATGAATAGAAGTGTAGCTCATCGCATCTCTATATAATGCTCAACTCATTGTATTCCATAGGTATCGTGGACACATTCCAACCGAGGCATTCACCTATGGAGATACGTATGGAAATACCACAGCGCGCTGCTTCCAGGATTTCCGCTCCTCAGCCCTCAGTTCAAGCCAAAGTCCTTACTGCAAAGGGGGGCAGTTTCCTACCAGCTACTCCAATGACCCTGCACTGGTGTTGAGTAATCGGTCCCGTGGTTGGGACAGGTTCCTATACAGCCCAAGCTGGTCACGATACAATGTGGACTATAGCAGGACTCAGGAGTTAGACCAGTTTAGAAAGGTTTGTAACTTTCTTTCAAAGTACACAGTGGAAAAATAATCAATAGTTGATTATTATTTCTTTCTTCCATGGGTTATTTTATCCTTGATCTATCTGTACATATGCATTCATTAAACAGAACACCAGCTTCAAGTGGAAAAAAAAACACCTTTAATTTGAAGAGCCCTCAATTGCACAGCAATCCAGTCCAGTAGGCCCCGTGCCATGCATTCTGTGGCTTCCTTCTTCTGGCATGGCCATCTTGATCCATCTTCTTCCAGCTTTTGGTCAAGGTTCTTCAAACTGAGATTCTGTGACATCATTCCCCTATTTTTTTTGTTTCCCCTGACTCCTTATCCCTATCATCAACCTTGGAATTTAGGGAAAGGGGGGGATGTAAGATTGAATATGTAGACTCATAAAATGTCTCCAAAGTCTGAAACTCCACTGATCATTTCAAAGGGTTGCTTTGATGTGGTCAGTCGGTCCTTACTTTTCATGTCCTTGCACCATGAACACTAATATGCTCCCCTTCTTTTTCAGAGTGCTCAGCAACACCGTGACCACTATCGAGACAAAACTGGAACAGTGCCACAAGTGCGGCACTTCATCTTACCTGTAAAAAAGGAGGACACTTACCCTCTGCCCCAGCAATTGTAAGAACTATACTAAATTAGGTATTGTAGGGTATTGTAACAGCTTTTGGTAAGCATGGAGGAGGAAAAAGTTTTGGAAAAATCCAAATGGAGAGCAAACATGATGATGACCTGGAGCCTCTTCTAAGCAGTGTATTGCACCAATAATAATAGGGCACTCTGATATTGGCCCAATAACTTGGTTCCCAAAAGTCATTGGGTGAACATAGTGCAATCAAGAGCATGAGTCAGAAATTTCCCAAAATTTTGGAAAAATCCAAATGGGGAGCCAATATGATGATGGCATGGAGCATTTTTCAAGGCAGTGTATTACGCCACTTATATTACAGAACTCTGGTAGTGACCTAATAAATTGGTTACCAAAAGCCTTTGGGGGTAACTTAGCCAAAGGTCTTGAGTTGGAGAGGGAACCAAATTTCAATACAAAACTAATAAGGAGAAGGGTACCTGCATTCCTTAGCCATGGCTTGTCTTATTTTTGGTATGTTCTAGTGGATTGTTGGCGAATCTTGCATATATTAGGTACTGGTGGGGTTTGAACCCATGACCTTTGATTTAATGAGATGAATGTCTTAGTGCTTGGTCACTGTGCCTATAGGCTGTGCTTTTGTGAGTGGCCACTACAATGCTCCACATGTGCAGCATAAATTATATATATATACAAACTGAAAAACTCTTTGTGCAATCATAAAGTACACCATCTAAAGGTCTAAAAATGTTTTGCCACAAAGTAGATAGTAAGCCAATTACAAATACATTTCAAAAAAATTTGGCTGTGAATCCATTTGTTTTGGTCTACAAGACCAACACCTTCATCACTGGGTCACTGTGCCCATGTGGTAGGTAGTTGGGGTCAAGGGTGCCCAAAGCTTATTGGTGCTATAAACCTCTATTTATGGTTGTTCCCAAGCAAGTTTCCGGCAAAACATGACACTAAATTGGACATGAATGTTAAATATATAGACACAAAGAAGTAACCATTAGGCACAGACAGGGACATAAACCGTGATCTTTGGTTTACAAGACCAATGCCTTGGCACTTGGCCACTGCACCACATGTGTACTAGGTGAAACTAGCAATCCAGACATGGTAGGAACAACTCTCACTCCGGCTCAGAGATATGGTTTAAATAATAATTATGTATTGATAAATTCAAGTTTCATACATAATTATACAATTTAAATTGTATCAAAAGAGTATCCCTAGTCGAGTTGCATAGTCACAGGACTGGCATATTTGGTACTAGACTCGAAAAATAGTCCCGACACATTTTACCGGTATAGGGTTCCTCAGGGGTTTGATAAAATGTTGTCTATTGATAAGTACAAAAAATATAGCGTACTTCAAAGACCAGGAAGGGAGAAGTTATGCACTTGAGTATAATCAATGCACTACAGGTCCTCAGCTACAAATTTCTCTCCAGCAAAGAGAACAGCAAGGAAACCCAAACCTCATTCCAAATCTTCTGTGATTACCAATCAGAGACAGCAGTGTCTTAGGTTTTCTCACACTGCTGATACCAGACATCTTAATTTTGTACCAAGCACCTAAATATGACTTCATTTTGGATAAACTTTTATTTAAGAAGGTTCAAACTGCATTCATTCATATTTGTTTTTTCTTTTTCATCCAGGCTTTGAATGTATCATAATATCCTCCATGAATACCAAGAACCTGGGAAACCCACTTTGTGCAACCAATGGATTAATAATAATCAATAAATTTGGAGTCTTATCAGGGGATTTTATTATGTTTTATGGGAATTAATACACACCTAAGTGGAAGTCATTTTGACCCTTGTAGTGTACAGCTTACCTTTACTACTCTAAAGTGTACCTGCTATTTGACCATAAATGGGCAAAGTATGGAGTTGCTTTTTAAGTCTTTGTTTGTTATTACATTTCTTCGAGGTAGTACCTTGGGACAGTTACATGGCTGAAAGGAAGCGAGTTCACAATAAATAGTATATTTAGTATATATGTTTGCAATGTTTTTGCATATAGAGGTCATCTAGCTAAGCAGGAGATCTTTTTATTCTTTTATCACTTTTATCACACTTCTATGTTCTTTTATCACACAGAGAATACAGTTGTTTGTAAGTCAACCAAACCACAAGTATCTCACACTTTTTTCAGAGAGTAACATCTAACCAAAATCTTTCAGACACCTTCTGCACTTACCTACACCCATCCAATTACTTTCTTTTATTTATATCATATGGACAGCAATGGGCTCAGACATTGCCCCTTGGCTAAAGAGTGCCGAGTCCATCTAGCTGCCAGGCATTTCGAGGAGTTAAAACTATAGTTATAGGTTAACTTAAGAGGGTAAATTTTATATTGCCAAACAGGGAGGGTCAGGAAATTTTCATGACAATTAAATCCTATTGGAGAAAAATCCTATTGGATCTTCTCCCGGTGGAGAAAATATTTATGAAAATTAAGTATTACTTTTTCATTTTGGTAATTTCTTTTCAAAGTTTTACCAGTGAATTGCAAAACCCCTGTAAAATGTACCCCCTGGGTTCATGCTCCAAGTGAAATCAAACTTTCTACAATGGAATTTAAGAATGAGTTAAAATGGGACATAAGCTTAATATATATCCAAGCATTAAGATGTTAATAAGTTTAATTCTGAAACTAATGAACCCTGGTCTACAGTAAAATGTATTTATATACCTATATTTTAACCTAAATATATTTTTTCACATCAGTCATGTTCCTTTTGGTTCTTCTAATCCACAGCCCTTTTTACAGCAAGTTTGATGACCATACTAGGTTCTGGGGTTTTGTAATTTCCTTGCAAAAGTTGAAACATCCAAAAAGTCTAACTTTAATTGAAAGATGATTTTCTACCTCTACCTGGAAATTCCTTCACTTATCCCCAATTATATATGACTCACCAAGGGAACAGCATTTGTTTTATTACTCCACAATGAATGTATCATACTTTCTGGCCCTTTCTTATATGTGGAATGAAGGGTTACAGCTTTGTTTGCATTATACAATTGAAAACCTTGAACGGGGTGAGTTACATAGCCAGGAATACACGATTATTGTGTTCATTGTATGGGTAATAACAAAGCTTTTAATGTGTGTTGTGTTCTGCCACATCCACATTGAACTTCATCAACAGAACATGGCTACCTCCTCCAGTGACAGAGAGAGTTCATTATTCTTTAAAAAGGAAGCTGAACTCCAGATATACAAGATTCAAAATATAAAAGTTATATATATGTCAATAATTTATGAAATGTATGTTTTAAAGAGACTCTGTCACCAACTTAACAAGTGTAATTTAAATTGTGATAGGAAAGTAACACCAATAATGCTTTGCAAATCTTGTGTTAACATATATATATATATTATATCCAAAAAGTCTAACTTTAATTGATAGATGATTTTCTACCTCTACCTGGAAATTCCTTCACTTATCCCCAATTATAAAACTATAATGAAAGAAAGAACAAGGCCATTTCTAGAACCTGAACATATAGCCTCCAACCTCCAGGAGAACTATATCTGGACTTGTTTTGACCTTCGCTTATGATGATATACAACCTTTCAGGAAGCATCACCAGGTTATTTCCTTCTTACCCAACCTAAATTTGTTATCATTGATGTATGCTCTGTGATATCAAATTCTACTCACCCCTGATGAAGCATTATTTGTGAAACGAGTCGGGTCAAGCTAAAGGACTATAAAGAGCGGATTACACAAGTTGATCTATACCATGATTAAGCATAATTTTTAAAGTTGTTAATATTGGTAATGACTGTTTATCACCATATCCCCATTATGGTGATTTGATAATAATGTGTTTTCTATTTAATGCACAGATTGTAAAGATCTAAAGAACACACTATTTTTTATTGAACCTGCCCGTCCTTAAGATCTTCACTTTTGTCACTCATTGTCTCCCCGCATTGTTTATATATATATATATATATATATATATATATATATATATAAAAGACAATCTGAACAAGTCATACAATCTATCATCCTACCAAAGCCAGAACCCATGGAAAGCATATGGATGGTGCAGTGGTCAAGAGGTGAGCTGAGCTATCTCCACAGGTGCCATATGGCAATAAATGTGTTAGTTAATTGGAATTGGTCAATGTTACTTTGTCTTTAATCTTGCACTATCTATATACAATGTCAGAATCATTGAAGGTGATAAAGTTATATTGAAAGGATTTTTGGAAAAGCCACCATGAGAACCGGACATGGGATTTTATGGCTGCCAAGGCTAATACCTTACTGCTTGACAAGTGCTCTTATTTTCAGTATTCTGTCATGGGCTGGGCTAAGGACAAGAGACAGTTTTATACAATTTGCAATTGTTATACAATTGTATGTTATACAATTGTACAAATGACAAGTGTCCATGGTGCAGTGGCCAAGTGATAAGACATTGGTCTTGTAAACCAAAGATCATTGGTTAGATCACCATCTGCACCTCTAAATGTGTTTTGCAAGAATTCTTTTTGTATTTCACTAACAATACACACTTCCTGATTGTCTATAAAAGCGTTAGTATTCAAGAAGAAGCCACCATAAGATTGTAAAGCTACTACACATTGCATACTGATAGAGATGAAAATAAAAACAATTGAAAGCCTCCAAAGGTTGGTAAAAACCAAGTAACTGGTATAGCTCTTCTTAAAGGTTGCTGTGACAGAATGCCTAAACTCCACCATCTACAATAGCTTTTACTCCAACTCTAAAAGAAACGATAATACTATACATCTGTGTCATACGCCAAACTTTCACCTCCCAGGTGGACGTTGGGGTCAATAGGTTTAGAAAAGTCAATCTGTAAATGGATAAAGAACTGGCTTAAAGATCGCATCCAGAGAGTTGTAATTAATGATTCATACTCTGAATGGTCTAAGGTTATTAGTGGTGTACCCCAGGGTTCAGTGTGGGGACCTTTACAGTTTAACATCTTTATAAATGATATAGAGTTTAGGATTAAAAGTATAATTTCTGTGTTTTCAGATGACACCAAACTATGTAATGGACAGTGGCAAATGACATTTAACCCCCCTAGCGGTAATCCCGAGTGTGACTCGGGGTGGCTTTTACATGCAAAAAGTGGTAATTCCGAGTCACCCCCGGAATTTGCTATTGCTGCTGGCATCTGCTGTGAGATGTGAAGCACAATGCAGAAGTCCTGCATTGTGCTTTGCATCTCTCTTGAGATGCAGAGCAGCAGCAGAGCCGGTGTGAGCAGGCGGGGACATCCCCACTCACATCACCCGGGAGGATGAGTCATCTTCCGGGTGATGTGAGTGGTGATGTATTGGGGGGTGTGTCTGGGAGGGAAATTTAAAAGCAGATTACAACGTAATCTGCTTTTAAATGGTTTTTACAGTACAAAAAACCACACAACAAATAAAAATAAAAGTACATTTTTAATTTTATATTTTATTTTTAGATTACATTGTTGTCCATTATGTCATTATTTTTTATTAATATTTTTTATAATTATGTATTATATTATAATTTATGATTATATTATAATAAATAAATATAATTATCCTACCTGGGAGTTAATCTTAAGAATTACAGGCCCACAATATAAACAAAAATTTCTATGCAAAAAAAATAGGATCACTTTTTGCATCAAAAAACTGAGAAGAATTAGAACGCTAGGGGGGTTTATATAGATAAATGTAAAATTATGCTCTTGAAAATGTGGAATCCGCTCCCTCAGGAAGTAGTTTCAGCAACTACTATAGACTGCTTTAGGATAAAGCTGGATGGTTTCTAGAAGCTCAGAATATAACTGGGGATTAAGGCTTTAAAGTAAAAATAACAGTGACTGGTGATCCAGGGAACATCGGATTGCCTCATGGCATCAGGAAGGTACCAGGGTTTCAACTATGTCTTATAGGGTTTTATATCTAGGATATATTTATTTCCCTAGTGGTTGAACTTGATGGACTTATGTATTTTTTCAACCTAACCTACTATGTAACTATGTAACCAAAGTGATCACAGAACAGGTACACACAGACGATATTTGCTCTCTAGTAAGCCATATAATTTGAAAATTCCAAAAGGTGATACATTGCATCCTGTGCAGTAATATAAATCTTTATTACTATACCTTGTAATGTGTAATTCACTGAGAGCAAAATGATTTTAATACTGTCAATAAAAACCAAAATTAGCAACCTACTAAGGACTGGATTTAAAATCACATCAGAGATCAATCTAAAAAACTAAAATCAAAGTATGATTGAACTTTTTACCAACCAATTTATAAAGTGGCTTTGCTCAAGGTTCCAGACATTCTACACAAAGTTTCTACTGAATACCCCAACTTTGCCATGCATTGACAACATGGCCAATATCATAAGACCTTGGTCTTGTAAACAGAGACTGAGGAGTTATTGGCCATCCTGCATTTGCGCTTACCTTACATTTTTTATAGAACGTGCATCAAAAGCATTGCAAGTCACTTCTGACCCAGAAGCTACGAAAAAGCATAACAGGGGACATAATCTTGGATCTTTGGTGTATAAGGCCAACACATTACCACCTGGCCACAGCTACATTCCCGTTAAAATGTCCAAAGATCAAAGATTGTCTGGTTCCACCACCTTTGATTTGATGTAAGCAATCCAAACAGATTCACACTTGCTGATAATGACTTTCTAATGAAAGTTAAGGTTTTTTACACAGACAGGCAAGAAGGAAATGTGTATTGAAGCACACAATTCATTTAAACTTACGATAGCTTGGTGTTGAAATCTATAAGGAGAGGTAGAAGATGAAAGTCATCAGAAGGCACAGTTGAGGATTGAACCCATAATCTCCAGTTTACAAGAATGCCTTAAACATTGTCATGAGTCGGGTCATGGTGATAAATGGATTAGGGCATGCCCTATGACATGTGAACATATCATGAGCATACAATGCATAGCAAGCTTTAAAACCAGCTATGGTTATCACCCATGAATTTGTGTCAACCTCAGAACTTTAGTGGTCCCAGGTGAACCAAGGTAATCACAGAACCGGAATACCTGACGCAAACTGTATCTCGTGTTCCATGGAACCCTGGTTGGGAATGGCTGCTTTAAAGTTTTTCCCTTCCATCTTTGTAACCAGATCAAAGGTTTGTAAGGGGCTGGAGAGGATCTGGGCCAACAACTATTGTGCAGGTAGGAGGGGACTGTGTTAGAGAATTCACTCGTCTTAGAATAGTCCCATTTTCCAGGCATTTCAAAGCATATTGTTCGAGGAAAAATATCTTTTTTGGAAGTGAAAAAAACTGCAACTGCAATAAACAGTTATATATATAACTGTGTCTGCTGCACTTGTAACAAGACTGTTTCAGGCTCATTAGCGTATTGTATTTTTTTTCTATTGATTTTTGTTTATGTTTGCATACAATGTGTAGCGTTCATATAAACCTATAATGGCTTTGTGCTGAAATCTAAATGAAATGGAGGAGGAAGATGAAAGGGAGACCAAAGGCACAGATGGGGATTGAACCCATGATCTTTGGTTTACGAGACCAATGCCTTACCACTTGGCCACTGTGCCATTGGGTACCTTCAATGTAAGAGGATCATATAATTTACAGGATGATGGGAAGAATTCTGTACACACTACACAAAGATAGGGATAAAAAAGGATAAAATCGAATTTATTAAAAACAGGTTTGAAGCATAAAAACATCAAAGACAACTTAACATTGAACAGTAAAAAATCCCATGGAGGTTGTATTAACATAAAAAATAAACTTCTCCACCAAGGCATTTATGTTCCTCCCACAGTACACACATCTTATTGTCTGAAAACCTTACATTAGTTGGTAGCTACATAGTTTCATGGCCAACAGAGCTCACCAACATGGCATCCACATTTTTTAGGATATTTGCGACATTCTGACCACCACCTTTTTCATTGACTACAGTTGTTAAAGCATTTTCCCCAATGAACAGCAATTATTTGTTTCATTGGGGGCACTCTAAGATCTAGAAATATTCATGGGGCACACTGGGGTAAAACATTTGGGAAAGAGTGCTATAGAGTGTCTCTTGCTGCTATAGAGTGTATCTAAATGTTAGCAAAAACCTTCCTTAATATGACTTACAATCCTTCCCTCCCAGTCCCTGTATAGCAGATGTTCAGAGAACGGGAAGAATAAGCAACCAAAAGAAACCAATCAGGTGTGTTGCAGCTCGAGAACAAGTAGCTTGAAATAAGTAAAAAAACTTTTTAATTTATGTATTTTAAAAAAGAATGTAGAAAGCTATTTTAAGGTGCTTTCCTACCAACAAACTTTTAAGGATACCTCATTAAAAACTTTATACAATGTGCAGTAGAGAGGTAATCCACAGATTAGAATTGAACCCATGACCTTGGGGTTACCTCATTGAACCTTTGAGCTTTCATTATGCATTCATGGCTCCTGTTTCCAAATTTATTTAGCTGATATTTATAATTTCTCTGACAATAGATGAACAAAAGCTGGAGATTTTTTTAAAAATGTTTTTGCCATGAAATTATGATTTTTTTGAAGCAGTTTTTAAGAAAAATTGGCCAACTTTAATCATTTTTTGATTGCATAATAAGCTTTATTCATCATAGTAATACAGTTAGGGTACACCCAAGGAATTGCGACGCAGCGCACAAAACACTGCATTACAATCCCCCCAACACAGGCTCAAATAAATACATACATTCCTACACACTGCAGTGTGATGCCTGAGGTTTGGTGCGAGACCAAGGCCAGTCCCTCATGGCTTGCATGACTCCGCCATACCCAACAGATTACAAGCAATAACTTAAACATTGAACTCACAGGCCGAAAGTGTGCTTGGGGAGGAGGGGGGTCCTTTCAGACGTCTTCATCCTCTTTGGGAAAATACATCAAAGCGTAGTCCCTGAATAGATTAAGGACCAGTTGGTGGCAGTACTTGATGGACATCATCCCCGTCCAGTGGATAAGGTGCTTCCTGGCGCACCAGATAAAAAAAATAATCAAAAAATGAAAAGTTCATAGTCCTCCAAGATTCTTCATTTCCTCTTCTGTGTATACACCGTGGAACAGACCATACAGCACAGCGTGTAATGGACGTCCTTGACACGTATTTGCTCAGTTCCCGTCGCAGAGCCTCCAACGCAGCTTGGATGTAGGGGCACAGCCAGAAGACTTGCAGGGCAATCTCTTCTTGGATGATGCAGAAAGGGCAGTGCCTATACCTACATAAGTTCTTGGCATGCATGAAAATCCAACTTGAACCACCATGCAGGGCAGGTGCCGTTGATGAATCTCTTGGATCTAACGTTCATCCAGAATTTTTCTGCATTTTTCTGCATTGCAGCCCAGGACTGGTTCCATTAAGTCCTTTCCACAGATGATCCTGTAGACCATCTTTTGGAGCAATTGTTACCCATCTTTAGTATTATAAAAGCCCCTGAACATGGTATTGTTATGGTATTGATGAAGAAGGTGGTGCTAGAGAAAACTATAGTCCATATGCATATCACTAGCTTTGGTGAGCTGTATGATGGTCCTCAAGTGAAACCTTCCAGGCCACACCTCACACTGCTCAGAGTGGTAGCTTAAAATAAATATTTAAACTACCTGTGTATTGCTAGTGTATCAGGTATTACTCACAATTTTTTGTTTCTAGTTTTAACAAAAACTAGCAATGAAAATGAGTACAAATTTAAGTAGAAAACTTTTGCAAACTATACGATTTTAGGGAAATGCATGATGGTCCCCAAACTGAAACTTTCAGTTGACACCTCACACTGGTCAGAGTGGGAATTACACTTTTCAAGGAGTTACTCTACAAAAGCCCTGGATACACTGTCATTACATGAGGTCAGTCCCTGAAGCAGTATTTCACTTGGTACATGTTCCCAGAGCCCCCCTTACCCAGCCACTGTATGAATTTTGGTGGCCAAACCATGTTCAGGGGATTGCAATTCACAGGAAAAGGTAAAGGTTACAGTCCAGGAACTGAAATGTGTAAGGGGTTTAAAGTGTATCCAGGAACTTGTAGAGCTTGTATGCTGCAATTCCCACTCTGACCAGTGTAAGGTGTGGTCGAGAGGCTTCATTGTGGGGACCATCATGCATTTCACTGGTGCTAATTATTTGCTTATGTTTTGGTGTAAAAATAAATCACAATTTAGTGCTATTTTCTTGATAAAAATGGGTAAAAACAAACATTTTGGCCAACAATTAATAAAAATGTGTAAAGCTAGATCTAATGATGTACGTGGAACTTCTTGTAAACCATAATGCCGATTCTGAATGATGGAACCCATGGACTGGGGCGGGGCTTCAATGTAAGGACCATCATGCATTGCACCAAAGGTAAGAATTTACATATGTAAACTTTAAAAAAAAAACAATATAAAATCAAATAAATGTTTTTCTAATGTTATTTACTATTTACAAAAAAAAAGTTTATCAATAACTTGACAAATGGTTTAAAATTTAATGATGGATATATTTTCTCTCACTAACTTGTGTAAAGGTTAATCACAAGGGGGGCTTTTGGGACTTAATCAATATGTATGCCTTAAACTAATGAGTAAGGAAAATAACGAACTGGGGTGATGCCTGGTTCCTCACCCATTGTGAGAAGAATTTTTGAAGGGGTATAGGTCTCCCTGTGGAGGATCTGCTTACTTTGCACGACCTTCTGGTGCTGAGATCTGCTCCTACCTGTGACAAGTAAAAAACAGATTATGGTTTGTTTTACCTGGCAATGGCTGAGGAGGAGAAAATGGTGTTGGAACCTCAGAGAAGTGAGCCTGAGCCAGTGCAACCTATGCCTGAACCCCAGAGAAGTGTACCTGAACCTGGTAAAGCAATGCCTGAGATAAATAAAGAAAACGAGGAAGAAAAGATACTAACAAGCAGGAAAATGAGGAGTGAGCAACTTTGTGGATCTGGAATCTCTGAGTCTGAAGAGGAAATCTTGGATCTGGAATTTCTCAAACGGAAAATCAGAATGAGATTTAGTAAATGTAGTCCGGAATGGATAAACATGTAGAAAGGTGAAATTATAAAAGCTGCCAGAGGTCGTCCAGGATGCCAAGATGGATTATTGAAATGGCTAAAAGATATAAGGCTGAAGAAAAAGAAATGTGGTCCCTGTTTAATATGTATTTCATTTTGAAAACACATAAAGAAGTTGTAAAGGAAGTGTTTTACATGTATCCTGGAAAAGTTAAGTTGGTGATTTGAACCCTTACTTTTGGTATATAATGTAAACCCTTCTTTTCTTTTTTTAAAAAAAACGATCCTTTAATTTTCCTATATTTAAATTTTCCTTTCCAATTATTAACTTACCATTATACAACGCGGATCCACATTAGCGTACTTAATTCCGATCGTTCCCTAAACAAGTCAAATAGACCACTAAACCTAAAATTAGCGTAACCTGTTCTTAAAATAGCCTTTGAGCCCCCAGGAGGGTGCTATTTAAAAAATGGATTTGCTCTGTTCACTCCACGCATTGACCTGGAATTGCAGTGCTTCCAGGAGTGGTGCAACTCTCTTGGTACTCCAAAGACAGAACAAGACAAAACCAACAGGATGAAGGAAGAAATAGGAAGAACATGGCAAGATGTCACTTGCACATCCGACTGGCAAACCTTTGGGATTTGGGCTCCTCCTCAAAGGAATGCTTTGAGCCAGCCCTCCCCTGCTTGCAGACAGATGTTTCAGGCTAGTAAACCATCCTGGGACACAGGATTAGGCCCACCAATGCTTTTTCAAAGAGCGGTGGTCCTCCAGCCGGTTGAGACCGGACTGGTGTTTGGAGGAGGGGCTATGCAAACCCGCTAGATGTGTCTGGCCATCCCGGGAACACATCATGGCCTCTCCTCCCACTATGACTGGCCCATAATGACCCCACAAGGGCACACCCACTTAAGCCCCTTAATGGGTTATTGCTTCTCAGACTTTTTGTTAAGATCTGTAGTGGGTCGGTGTCAGAAGGTACCTAGTAGGCTGCCAACTGTCCTCAGCCTGCCGGTGGATTTTCCTTGGGTGCATTGGCTGCTGCTATTGGGGGCAGAGCCAGCACAAAGGGTTGAGGAGTGATCAACCTTATTGGTTTTACCAGTATAGGTTCTGGATGTTGATTTGCATTAGTATTGTATGCAATTATTTTGAAAAGCATCATAAGTGAATCTTATTTGCATATGCAAATCAAGCTAGGTGCTTGATGAGAGAGCCTACCTTTAAGTGAACTGGAAGGAAGGACGGAGAACATGTTTTTGGTGCTAGCACTTGGCTCGGTGCCTACACAAGGAGAAGAATCCTGCCTTTTGAGTTTCTTTTTCTTTTTAGGAATTATGGAGGAAGCTTCCTTTTTGGATCAGCACTGGGTAAAGGACACCATCAGAGTCCTGATGGATCCATTATATAGAGAGGTAAAAGATATCCGATTTATTTTTCAAAAATTGATGATTGAAATTTGTGGGGTAAAGAAGGAGAATGTCCACTGTGCCCAGCTTTTAGGGCCATGTATGACCCATTTGTGTCTGAGGAGGACATTGAAACCTTTTTGCTAGAATTTTGTGACAAAGTCGAATAGGACAGGTGATGGGGGAGCTAGGCATATGGATTGGGAAAAGAAAATAGGCAAGAGGAGGGGAGATTCCTGTTTTTTAACGTAATGCCTGATTTTTGCAAAAATTGTAAAATGAATGGGCAAAGAACCATAAATTGTGACATATATTTGTTTTTTAATTCTTTATTTAAAATTCACTTTAAAAACAAATATATACAATAATAACATAGAAAAAAATCATTACATCAAACTTCACAAATCAAAACAATCGGAAGGAACATTTACATAGACTTATTCAACCCACCCCATAAGCACCCTCCTCTTTATTTCTTTTTAACAAACTCCTCAGCTTTTCTTTTTTTATCATAAAAAAACATTTGCAAAAAGCCTACCAGGGACCATGGAAGCACACTCTTTAGGACCAATCATTATTTTTTTAAAAATCAAAATATTCCTTACATCCCACAAACTTTCTTTCAAACAATTCACAATCATCCAAAGAATTCTCTTTTCATCCTTTCCTATTCCACACAAACCATATAACATCATATCAAAGTTTAAATTTTCTACACCAGTCAAGCCCTTAATAATTCTTCTCAAACACATTCGCCCCTTTTTTGCATAGCTACATTCCCACATTACATGATCCATACTCTCAATCTTACCACATCCATCCCTCGAACATATCTCACTATCAACACACCTTCTCCTGCTTTGAAACTCTCTCGTATGCAAATGGCAATCTCGTAGGCAATCTATGTACAGACATCCAAGCAATATCTTTGTCTATTCTCAATCTCTTTATTGCACACATTCCTCCACACTTCCTCACAATCTTCCATCCTAACACCCCCAATCATCTCCACTTCTTCCTTCCCCATAATTTTCATCACAACCTTCTTTCTACAACACCACTCATCCCCTGTTATATCCTGTAACTCAAACCTTCTAATATATCTATCAATTCTAACACAAAACCACGGCGACACAAAACAGACAGGCCTTCCCACTTGAATCTTCCATACCTTACATTTCCTCAACACACTTCCACCTACATATCTCACCATACATCCTTCAATCCCTTCTTTCCGACTCAATTCCACACAAGCACTAACATATTTAATTCCCAAAAATTTCTCAACATCCACCATCCCCTTACCACCATTTATACCACATTTCACAACTTTCATCCTACTCAACTTTTCCATTTTAGAATTCCAGAAAAAAAATTTCTTTTAAAATACCTCTCAAGATCCTATCTGGTGCAGGAAAAACTAAAAACAAATACAATAACATAGGCATTATCACAGCTTTAATAACAAGCACTCTTGCTTCCATTGTCAAACTCCGCAAATTCCACAATCCAACTTTCTTTCTTATTTTACCACACACATCCTTCCAACTCTCCTTACCGCATAAATCCTTTTCAAACTACACTCCCAGCACTTTTATACTTCCCCCTCATTCCTTCCAGCCACAAGATTCAAAACCACTCCAGGATCCAAATAACTTGCACACACTCTTCTCCATATTTACACAGAAACCACTTGCACTACAAAACAAACCCATCAATAATCTAACTCTTCTCAAACTCCTTACATCCCTACACACGATCGTAATATCATCCATGTATCCAATCACCTTCAAGCATCTCCCACTTCCATATGGTATCTCCACACCCCCTTACACACTTGTCATTCCTCAACATTCTAATTAGCGGCTCAATTACACATACAAAAAGAACAGGCAATAAAGGGCATCCCTGCCTTACCCCCGATTTAATTTTGACTTTCCTTGTCAACCATCCATTCACAATCACTCTACATCCAATATCACAGTATAAACACTTAATCCACTTCATAATTTTATCAGGTACTCCCATTTTTTCCAACACACCAAACATAAATTCATGCAACACTCTATCATACGCCTTTTCAAAGTCCACTGCCAATACACCAACTGGAATTTTCCTATCAATACAAAGCCACAGCACATCCCTTAAAAGCACCAAACACTCACTCACTTTCCTTCCAAGCACAGCACACACACTTGTTCCTCACCCACCAGACCATCCACCACCCTCCTCATCCTATCCGCCATCAATTTAGCAATAATTTTATAATCAATATTTAATAATGATATTGGCCTCCAATGTTTTAAATCACTCTTTTCACCCTTTTTATATAACAGCACAATCACACTCTCACACATAGATTTTGACATCTTTCCTTCTTCCAAAATTTTACACACAACCTCATACAGTACACATCCAACCAAACCCCAAAAGACACAATAAAATTCACACGGCAAACCATCACTCCCAGGTGTTTTTCCTTTTCTCATACTCCTCATGCATTTTTCAACCTCTTCCATACTAACTTGCGCATTCAACACCTACTCATCTTCCAAATCAAGTTTCTTATCAATATTCTCAATCATACTTGCTTCCAAACTCTTATCCCTCACTTTCTCAGGAAATAAATCCTCATAAAATTTACTCACTGCCACACTAATTTTATCATTCTCCTCCGATTCCTCCACTCTACCAGATTCATCCATTACTTTTTCCATTTCCCCTTTTCCTTCATAAACTTTTAAAAAAAAATTTGTACATTTTTCATTATTTTCTTTTATAATCATTTTCTTTTGAATCATAATATTCTTCCCTCTCTGCATTATACACTTCCTAATCTTCTCTCTAGCTTCTATCAATTCGAATTCCACATACCTCCCCCATTCTTTCATCTCATACAAATACAATAACCTTTTATGCCACATTTCATACACATCCCTCTCCTTCAGTTTATCACATCCTTTCCTTTTAAAAAACCTTCTAGTCACTTTTCACCCAATCCCACCATTCAATAACACTCCTAAATTCCCTCATTCTTTCCTTCCACACCATCCAAGCTTTCCTATACTTTTCACAAATATCCTTGTCCTTAAGCAATTCTACATTAAACTTCCATACACCCTTACCATGCATTTTACCTCTCACCATACTCACAATACATTCTATCCTTCCATGGTCTGTGAAGGGTACCCCATGTATTTTCAAGGAAGATCTCCTCCACCCTTTAGATAAAAAACAAAAATCAATACTTAACATCCCCTTTATCACTGAAATAATTATAACCTTCACCACAATCCAGCAAACCAAAAATTTTTATTATATTTCCCAATTTCTTCCCCGAACTATCAACTCCTCCACCATCCCCATCACACCCCACCCGACACCTATCACCATTTTTTATAATACAAAATAAAATCACCCATCACAATAGTCAATTCCCTCCCTCCCAAAAATAACATTATTTTTTCCCACAATTCCAACCTTTCCCTCCTCTGCACAGGTGCATATATACAAAATACCCTAAAAACCACCCCCTCCCTCCCATTTTCAATTTCAATCTTTTTAATAATTTTAATCCTATTATTCCCACACAAAATCCCCACACCTAGATTCTTCTTTTTATTTATAGACCATGAAATATGTCCTAAATTCCAGTCTTTTGGTTCCTCCTCCAAATTGCATTCTTGGAGGCAGTGAATGTACATCTTATAGGATTCCAACAGCTTAAAGATTGCAGCTCTCCTGTTCTTATCCTTCATTCCCCGGACATTCACTGAATATATTTTAATATTCATTTCAAAAGATTTGATTTAGCCTTCACCAACTTTTCTTCCTTCCACCTTTTGACCCTTTAGCCCTTGTACTCACCTCCGGGGTCCCGGGTACCACTTCCTCCATTTCACTTTCAGTAATGGCTGCCAAGGAAGTGCCTGTGCGCTTGCTCTCTGACACACTGATGTCTGCGGATTTTACCAAACTGCTAAAACTTATGGCCTCCATAAATGACCCCACCTGCCCAGGGCTTACAAAGGCTTTAGCTGAATCAGATTCAGAAATAACTTCTGCCAAGGAGGAGTCAGAATCGCTGGACACCGATCCAATTAAATCTGACAAAGCAGAGGACTTTTGTTTCAAAGAGGCAGGATCAGTCTCCATCACCTGCTCTTTTTCCACCTCATCCCTTCTGCGCTTTGCGTCACATGCCTCTGTCACCTCCCCCTCTGCGATCAGGTGTTCTGGGGCTTCCATACAGATTCCCCCTTCATTCACACTCTTAGCCGCGTCTACAGGGGAGGGATCTGGCCGGCTATGGATCATTTCAGACTCACCTTCCCTTGGCATTTTCTCAGCCTTACATGCTTTTGGGGCTGGCCCACCCACCGCTTCAGCATAAGACCTTATGGATACTGGGCCTTCCGACCCTCCATGTCCCTCCTGCTGCCCTTCCTGCCTTCTCAAGGAGGGCCACAGATGGGCCAAATGTCCCATTATGCCACACATATGACACCTTTTAGCCTGCTTACATTCCGCAGTCTGGTGATCATTACCCTTGCAGTTCTTACAGGTAACACCACATTCATCCTTTGTGTGTCCAAACCTTAGGCACTTCCTACAAAAAGACGGCTGCCCTTGGTACCGCAGGTAACCCCTTTGAGTACCTATAGAAAAGGTCTGAGGAGGGTGCTTAATGTCCCCAACATTTCCAATATGTTGCTTGAAAACAACAATAAACCTCCGGTTTCCGTTAAAGGTCCCATATTCATTTGTCAAGTTCGTTCCTTCTGATACATGGTCACAATAAATTGATAAAAACTCCCGGCTCTGCGAATTCTTTACAAAAGGGTTGTACATATGTACAGTCACAGCCACCCTTTGTCTCAAATCGCTACTAGAAAAAGAAAGTCCTTGCAGCAAAACATGTCCCAGAAAATGATCTTTCCGCTCCACACAAGTCTGCAAATCAGCCTTGGTCTGGAAGGTAACATCATAACAACCAGACCTCGGGAAACACTGCAGGCAAAAGATTCTATCTCACCCCATGCCAAATAAACCTTTGATAATCTCCTCCTGCACCGTACTGAGCTCAAGGTTCGCCCTTCTAGGCTCCGTCACGACCAGTCCAAAGGTATTTGGTTAATCGGGAGCACCAAATCCAACAGATTTGCCCATACCGCCTAAAGCTCACCAGAATGCCACAGCAAAATGGTTCGCCCGATCGCAACTCACGCTTTCAGGTGGTGTACACCCCAATAGCAGCATGGGAGGAACCCGCAGGAACCTCCCAAGGCCGAGGCGGCTGGCACCCTACTTGCTAGCACTTTCAACAGAGAAACAAGCATGCTTGATCTTTGCCAAAAGGCCGAGAAGCGATCACCCATTAAGGGGCCCAAGTGAGCCTGGCCCCGTGCGCCCAGTATGGTCCAGTCGTAGTGAGAGGAGAGGCCGGCTGTGTTTCCCAGATGCCCAGGCACACCTGGCTGGCAGGTGCCCGCATCAGCATCTGTCTGTTTTGCATGTCCCCGCCTCCAAACGCCAGTCCGCTTGGGCACCGCCGCTCTAAGGAGAAGCATCGGTGGCCTTAAACCTGGGGTGATATGCTTCAAGCAGGCAGGGGAGGGCTTGCTTAAAGCATTCATCTGAGGAGGATCCCAAATCCCGAATGCCAAAGGTTTGCCAGTCAGATGTGCAAGTGACATCTTGCCATTTTTTGCCATTTCTTTCTTAGTTCTGTGGATTTTGTCTTTTTCTGTCTTTGGAGTACCATATAAGAGAGTTGAACCACTCCTGGAAGCACTGCAATACCAGGGTGATGCTTGGAGTGGACAGAGCAAGCTCTTCTTCCATCTCCGTTCTAAAAATCTATTTACTATATGGTCCCCAGATCGGGGATGTGTCAGATATTAAACTGATAAGAACATTTTTTTTTTTTTACATTTTTATTAAGAAACTACATAGTACCCTCAGCTCAGCCAAAGGGCATCATGTGTCTCATCATTATAAAAATCAAAATTTATTTTTCCAATGAAACCAACAAAATTAAACACCAAATTACCTCTAATTATTTACATATAGGTATTCTTTCCTTCTGATTTCTCTCAAGGTTCCTTCTTCTTCTCTCTTTTGATCTCGACGTCCTGGACTCTGTTTCTCCCATCTAAGGTATTTACTTCATTCTCTTTTTATTCAGATCCCAATAGTACATTCAACATCTGGAAGTTCCACAGCCGGTTCGCCTTAATTATTCCTTTCCTTGTCCACTAGGTAGAAAGGGACCATCTCTGCTATTGTTAGTTTGCAACTTTCCATCTCATCTACCTCTTCATTTTTAAACATATGGCTGTTTTTATACAGTTTACAGCGATCCAAAAGACTTCAGCACTCTCTACATCCTAAGGCCCCTCCATGCCAAAGAAGATCACTTCATAGGTGTTTGCTCTTGCTCCAGTTAGGAATTTTAAGATTATTCCGTATTTCCTCCTTCTTTGTTCGAAGGCACAGTTCCAGAAAACATGCATGACTGTTTCCTCTCCCATGCATCCAGCTCTAGGACATCTGGACATCTAGGATTTCTCCCCATCTTTCTATTGTACTGGAATGCCCTCGTGGGTACGAATTCATGCACAATCTGCCACGCTAGGTCTGTTAACTCATTTGACAACGTAGGTTTATTTACCTTGTCCCATATCTCTGTTGACACTTCCTCCGAGAAATTCTTCACTCTACATACTTTGTTTCGTCTTTCTGTCTCACACCCCTGCTTCATTCCAGAACATAAAAATACGTCTTCAGTTAGATTTCCTTTCAGGCATATCTTACTTGCCGCTTCTTTATACATGCCTTTAAATCTCTACACCATTTTCTCTGGTAGTCCCATCTTCTCCATGACTGCCCACAAATACATATGTGAGACACGATCATATGCTTTTTTGAAATCCAGAGATATCAAAGCCAAATTTTGTCCCCTACTGGACTGCCACCATATGGCATCCTTCAGCAAATTTAGATGATCGTGAATACTTCTTCCCGGTACAACGCATACTTGATCTCTATGTATGATTTTCCCAATTATTTGTTTCATCCTTGTAACCAATATTTTTGCGTACACCTTGTAATCAGTGTTCAGCAAAGTTATAGGCCTCCAGGATTTTAGATTCTCCAAGTCACCTTTCTTAGGTATAAGGGTTACTAAACCTTGTTTCCATGACCTTGGGATTCAGCAGGTATTAAACGCTTCTTTCATTACTTCCACCAGATCCTTCCCCATTATTTTCCAGAACTTCTGGTATAGTTCAGCTGGCAGTACATCTTGGCCTGGTGTCTTGTTTTTCTGACACTCTTAAAACCTTCCAAACTTCCTCCTTAGTTGTCTTGTTTTCTAAGTTTTCTATATCATTTTCGACTATGGTGTTTTCCAGGTAGTCTAGATTCTCCACCAACATGCGTTTGTCAATTCTCTTTTCGCACGTTTGTCAATTCTCTTTTCACACGACAGCCTTTTCTTAAAGAAGAATCTCGAACATTTTTCATCTTTTTCTAGTTTCTCTATTTTTGCTCTGTTTATTATTTCTTTTCCTTTTTCCTGAATTGCCTTGTTAATTATTTGTTTGATTTTTAGCCAATAAATCATCCACAGGCACTCTGCACTATTTCAAGCCTAATAGTGCTTGTAATCTCATGTTCAGTAGTTCATGCCATTTCTTCCATCTTGTGCCTTCTCTTTTTCCTATTATCATGAAAAACTTCTTAATCTCCTTCTTTGCCATCTCCCACCAACCACTTTTGTTTTCAAAGAACTTCTGTTTTTCCCTCAATTCCTCATATTTTTTAATAAACTTATTTTCCAATTCCGGTTCTTGAATTAATTTCCTATTCAATCTCCATACATTCCATTTTCAGTAAATCGAGCACTCCTTTTAGAATTTAGTGATCCGAGAAGATATTATCTTCTATCCACATCTCCTTTACCTCCATCTCCTTATCGATAAGCATATAATGAATCCTGGATCTGCATCCACTATTTGACCGCGTATATCCAGGGTCTCTTCCTCTCTTTATCCTCCTTCCATCTTTTAGATGACAGTCTTGAATCAACTCTTCCAATATTTTTGACGTTTTGTCATGTTGTTTTGTTCCTGTTTCCCTCGATTCCCCCACCACCACACAATTTAAGTCTCCTATCACTACGATAGGTTCAGGTCCTGGAATAAAATTCCTTATCTCTTCCAAGAAAGCTGCCCACTCCTGTTTCTTCACAGGAGCGTAAATCACCAAGATGCGTATGTCTTTTCCTCCGTATTCTTGGTGAGCCAGTAAAGCTCTGCCTGGTACTATTTCCTGGAAGGTCTTCAGGGCAATTGTTCCACTTTTAATCAGAATGCCAACTCCTGAGGCTTTATTCTCATTATCCCCAGACCATATGGATTGTCCATGTTGCCACTCTTTCTAATGTAGTCATGGTTTGGGTGGTAATTTAATCCACATTCTTGTAAACAAAAAAGATCACAATCTGTGATGGAAAAGAAATCAAAGAGAGACGGTCCTCTCACCGAAGATCTCAGGCTCCTGATGTTCAAGGAGCAAATCTTTATTCCACTCATCTCTCCTTTGACAGTCGATTTTCCTCCTCCTGTTCTTGGCTTATAGTTGCCCTATACTCTTCTTGGTTTGTCCCATAAGCAAGGATTTGCGGTTCCTCGTCTGGTCTCTGTGTGTTTTCTGATGCTGAGATGTACTCCATGATGTCTTCACAGTCTGATTCTGACATTTTTCCCATTTTCCTTCCCTTCTCTTCCTCTCTTTTTTTTTCTGTTTGGTTCCGGTTGTCCAGAGATTCCGAACTTCTCCGCCACTTCTCTAACCTCTTAAGTCACCGGCATACTTTGAATCACCCTTTCCGCATACATCCCAGCATATTCCACTCTTAGTTGTGTATCCACTTTCCTCCCTAGGGCTGGACTGGCCACTTCTTCCAGACTTTCTCTTAGTCCTTCTTCCATGTAAGGTGTCTCTGGGCTTGTAATCTCATCAGATCTTTCCTCCCTCTCCTGTTGTTCACCTGCCTTCTGGCTTTTTATTCATCGGTTGATATGGCTTTCACGGGGTTCTTTATTTACGGCCTCCTTTCTCTCTCCATTCTTTGCTACTTCAGCATAGGTTAGTTTTGTCATTTCTCTTGAATTCCAAAACAGGTGCCCTTTCCCACACCCGTTGCATTGTTTTTCTTTCAGGCAAGGTTTTGCATCGTGTCTTACTTTGCCACACCTCCTACAGCCATCTATGGTGCAGACTTCTTTGTTGTGATTAAACTGGCCACACCCTATGCAAAAACTTCGCATACCATTTTAGAGAAGCACACCCCTATCCCCTCCAAGGGGAAAAAATTGATGCTGTACTCTATCTGTTGTCCCACTGCTTGGGCGTAATTTAACTCTGAACTTATATTTGCCGTTCCATAACTTTTCTGTATTCATGATTTTCCCCATAGGTTTTACGACTGCACAATGTCTCATCAAAAACATAAAAATATCCGTTTCCGGAACAAAGGGGTTATACATATGAACGGTAACAGTCACCTCATCCGGTTCCATCAGAACAACAAAAGTAAGCCCTTTTAGTTCACTGTTGCCCAAATTTCTTCCTAAATTATTTAAACATTTGTTAAAGGCTGTAGTTTCAAAATATGAAAAAAAAATCACCTTTTTTGTGATCCTTGCAGCATAGAATTTCCTCCCTTTTGACATGCAGAATCTCCAGCACCACTGGGCGAACCATAAATTTCAGGTCAAATGTATCCAAAAATTCAGCATCCAAGACAATCGTGAAAGAATTTTTCACCCTTGTCTCCTTGGAGTCAAGTCCAGAAATGCAGGGACCAATTAAAGCCATTCTGAAAAAAAAGCTTTCTCACCGTAAAAAAACGCATCAGGTGACAATCCTCAGCAGCTATCACTCCTAGGGTTCCATGTCTTCAAGATGTCCTATGAAGAAAGAAGAAAAAACCACGTCTTCCTTCTCTGACAGACGGTCCCGATCTGGCCAAAAGGCTGAGAAGAAATATTGCTCTCCTGATTGCCTGGTCTGATTCACAGAATATAGTTACGTCATCCATATAGGCTTTTGTTTTAGTTTCTCTTCCGCCACTCCCTGGTAGTGGTACTCCCTTGATCACCTTGTCCTTCCTCAGATTCTCTATTAAAGGTTCCAGAGCACATATAAATAAAATGGGTGACAAGGGGCACCCCTGCTTCACTCCTGAAAGTAGGACTACATCTTCAGTTAGGTTTCCATTTAGACATATCTTACTTATTGCTTCCTTATACATGCCTTCATCTCTTCACCATTCTCTCTGGTAGTCCCATCTTCTCCAGGACTGCCCACAGATACGTGTGTGAGACACGATCATATGCTTTTTGGAAATCCAGAGATATCAACGCTAGTTTTTGTCCC
>NC_092861.1:5381455-5383271 GCF_032062135.1 Pyxicephalus adspersus | reverse complement strand
ACCACAGGCCAAAAATAGGCACGGGACGTATAACAACTCGTCAGCATATAAATTGCTAACCATACAGAGTATTTGACCATCAAAACATGTTATTTAGTATACCCTCCATGTTTCGCCAAGGGTGGCTTCTTCAGGGGTGTTTTTGACAACATGCGTTGGTTGCTTGCGTGAGTTGTATCTAAATCAATAAACCCTATTTAACGTGAGTCTTAGAATAACCAGTACAAGTATTATGTTGTTGATGTAGATATTCTAAATTACTATGTTGTCTTTAACAAGATAGCCTTTATTCATTAGAGAGCAGAAAAGTATTCAACTAAGTATATATATATATATATATATATATATAGTTATTTATATTATTGGTTAATAGTTGGAGTATATTAAGCAAATATAAATAAGTGTAGAATGACAATTTAAAAAAAATTATAACACATAGTTCTGTAGGATGGTGTCCTAGGTTTTGTAGTTGTATGCAGAATCAGAAGGATGTCATGTCCCCGAAGGGTGTTAACAGTCAAGTATAGGTAAGTTCTTCTATATAGTATAAGCAGTCTTGTTATATACGAGCTGGGACCCTTATACTTAAATCAGGGATCTGTGTATGAAAATCAAATGTAACTTTGTATTGAAGGAAGCAATACTAGAGTGATATATAAATGTATCAGTATGTGCAACACTGCAGTGTTTTTACCTTATATGATAGGTCTTAGTTGTAGGTGTTCCTAGTACAACACATGGATCGTTTAGTTTTTCCTACATAGAATCTTCTGCATGTACAGTTAATTAAGTATATGACGCCTTCATATTGGCAATTAACCTGGTAGTGGATTTTGTGTGTGGTGCCGTTAGGTAATATTAGTGCCTGCTTTTCTAAAATCTGCTCACATTGGTTGCAGAACCACACTTAAAGGTTCCATAAGTTTTATTCAACTTAAAATCCATAGATTGGGGATTGAAATGGCTTGTGACTAATGAGTCTCATACTGAATTCGATCTTCGGAATGTAATGCAAGGTTTTCCTCCAAAACAGTATTGATAGAAGGATCAGAGGTAAGAATGTTACAATTATTTCTTTAATTATTTGGTGAATATATTGGTGATGTTCATTAAATTTAGTAATAATGGGTAGTTTAGGTTGAATGCGTGTGGATGGAGTATTTGATAAATGTCCTCCCGTATCAAACTTAGAGACCTTTTGGTAGGTTCTTTTAAGAAGTTTCTTACTATAGCCTCTGGCTATAAGTATTTCTGTCAGAGCTTAGCATATCTCTTGAGCTTCTCCAAATAATGAAAATATCATCGATATATCGACACCATAAGAAAATATGTTAGCAATAGGGGTGGAAGTCAGGTTTGGAGAAAAGATTTTTCTCCCAGAGTCCAAGGTATAAATTTGTGTAGGATGGGGCACATTTTGTCCCCATTGCGACCCCTTGTGATTGTAAATACATTTGGTCATTAAATGTATATATGTTGCGGGTTAGGATATATCTATAGGATAAAAAAACACGTCGTCCTTCTCCGACAGACGTCCAGGCATATCTGGCTGGTGGGTGCCCGCATCAGCATCTGTCTGTTTTGCATGTCCCCACCTCCAAACGCCAGTCCGCTCTCACCCGGCTTTTAAATGTAGTATTAATTTTTTTTTTTTTTTTTACATTTTTATTCTGAAAATTCCACCTTAGTTCTTAGACAGGCCAAGAGCCATTCGTGTCCTTCTCATCATTTTAAACGGGTTTTTGTTTTATAAAATAATTAACAAAACAACACAAATATTTACATATATTACAAAAATAGTACACACAAAACAAAA
>NC_092861.1:5367798-5381280 GCF_032062135.1 Pyxicephalus adspersus | reverse complement strand
TTTTAGTTTCCTCCAGAATTGCCGTCCTCCACTTTTTCATCCACTCTGGATTAGCATACCTATACACTTTCCCTGTTATTGGTTTAATTAAATTTACTTCCATCTTCCGAAGGTGTCTGTTCTTTAAACAAAATCCTCTGCAACGTTTCTTTCTCAGACTCTGCCTCTAGATTAGCACTTTTTTCCTCTTCAGACTCCATTCTTTGACCACCAACTCCAGACCCACTGGGTTGCTCACTCCTCACCCTCCTCCTTTTTTTTTGATGTTTCTTCTCCTTCTTTTTCAAACTTGTCCCCACCGGGTTCCCAGCACATCCTCCTGCTTTCCAGATATATATTTTTAAGGAGATTTGCACAACTTTCTTCATTTCAGGCACACTTCCCACGAGTTTTGGTACAGCTTTTACTAATTCAGGTCCCCCCCCCCAGGGACACTTTCACTTGAACTTTGCACCCTCTTTGGTAGTTCTTTCACATTTTCTGGGGATCAGGCACAGGTTTCACAGGCATTAGTTCTTTTTCCTGGTGTTCCACCACCATCTTCCCCACCTCCTCTTCCCCTTCCTCCACCTCTTCCAAGTCTTCTTCATTATCCTCCTCATCATTTTGTTCCATTTCAACACCAGACATAGCCTCATCCTTAGCCTCCCCTTTAGTATCATCCGTCTTATCTACAGACATAGATTCTTTTCTACGATAAGGACAAAGCATGTACAAGTGGTTACTGCCACCACACAAATTACACTTCTTTAACTCTGTACATGCCACAGATGCATGATCCAAAGAACCATATACCATACAAACACGTGCTGTGCATTCTTCTTTATCATGTCCATACTTTTTACATTTCCTACAAAATTTTGGCATGCCTTAAAAAATAAAGCTCACCATTTACTGTCCCAAGCCTGAATTTTGCAGGAGGCCTCAAATCATTTTTAAACCATACTGAAAATCTCCATTTACCAGTCCAAATACCGCATTCATTATTTATCTTTCCCAAAATATTTCCATCAATACAATATCTCTTCAGAAAGAAAACAATTTCACTTACTGGTATAAATGGAGAAAACATTTTCACCACCAAAATCAAATCATCAGAAAAGTGAGGAGTGATCTTCACATTTACTAACCTTGGGTTTTCCTTCTTTTTCTTGATATTCGCCAAGAAGTCTCTATACACACCTTCTGGAAAGAAAACCACGTCAAAAATTCTTCTTTTCAGGTTATCATAAATAACTGCCATTTCGCTCTTCTGAACACCGGTCATTCCCATCAGGATCTGCTCAACCACAACTTTGAGCAACGACTCCTTTCTTCCTTTTTCAAAGATGAGCACGCATTCCACATACGAGCGTATGGAGGTACACTACCCCCATCTACACCAACAGGCTCCTCCATAGTCATAGCCACATTTGCCTATGAAATCTGAATATGCAAAACATAGGCAGGAACCAACATGCCCTCCGAGCCTCCACTGGCAAGCTAGCGAGGTGATCGCAACTCACGTTTTCGGGTGGTGCCTACCCCAATAGCAGCATGCAGGACACGCTACTCACTAGCACTTTTTATTTTACATTTTTATTCAGATAACACGGTTACCCTCAGCTCAGCTAGAGGGCTTTACGCGTCTTATCATCCTCATAAAACCAAGAATTTAAAAAGATAATAAGGTAAGTATATACATTTATTTTTAACTACTTCTCCTTTCTTTTTTCCAGGTTCTCTTCACCACCCTAACTGTACTCTAGGTAAGTACCTCTTCCTTCCTTTCTTCATTTAACAGGATGGTGTTCCACATCTTTAAGTCCCACAGCCTGTTTGCTTCTTTCTTTCCTTTTTTTTTTTTCTATAAGGTAGAAGGGCACCATTTCGGCTATTGCCCATTTACAACAATCAGCTATTTCTATTTCTTCACCTTTAAATATACAGATGTTTCTAGTTTTCCAAATTGCCATCTTTATACAATTTATCATATTCCAACCTGTTTCTTCTTTTTCTTTCTTTCCTGGGCCTTCTAGCCCAAAGAACATTATATCCTGTGTTATTTTGGTATATTCGGTCAAAAATTGTATTATTGGACCACAAATATCCCATATCTTCTGCGCAAACATACAATTCCAAAAAACATGTAATACTGTTTCATCTTGCCTACATCCATATCTTGGACATATAGGATTTTTCCCCATCCTCCTCTTATATTGAAAAGATCTGGTTGGCAGACATTCATGAGCAATCTGCCAAGTAAAATCCCTTAGTTCGTTGGATTAACTTTTCATATTTATTTTTTTCCAAATTTCTTCCATTATTTCTTTTGAGAAAAAAACTTATTTTGCATATCTGCTCTTTCCTTTCCTTCTCTTTCCTTTCCTTCTCTTTCTAGATCTTTTTGATGTCTAATAAAACCGCCACATCCATATCTCCTAGACCAAAATTTTTAACTATTTTTTCAATAATTTTATAATGACTTGGGGCTTCCAAACACCAAGGTACATTTTTCCCAATTTTATACCAACCTTTCTTCTGCAATATATAGCCAATCTCGTATCTTAAAAGAAAAAAACAGTCATTGCTTCCTTTTATAACTGTCTTTAGGCATAAAACAAAAAAGTGAATCCATAGGAATTCTTTTAGGTCTTGAATCCGCTTTCCTCCTTTTAACAATGACTTTTGCATATATGCTCTTTTCAGTTTCTCCGCTTTCGAACTCATATACAGAATTCTTGTTATCTTTTTTAAAGTCCTGTCATTTGGTGGATATACCATACCCAAGAACAACAAGGAAGGTAAAATCACACTTTTTATTACTAAGGTTTTTCCAGTCATGGTCAGCCTTCTTAAGGACCAAAAATCTAGCTTCTTTTTAACCCTTTCCAGAAGCTCTTCCCAGCTTTGCCTTCCATCATTAGTCTCTTCAAATTTTACCCCTAAAATTTTTAGAGGGTCCCTTTGTGTTTTAATCCTTATTTCTGCGTGTAACCATTCACCAATGATTAAACAGCCACATTTGTCCGTATTAAGTTTAAAGCCAGATCCTGTACAAAAAAATCTCCGTTGTCCATAATGCTTTCTCTATTGCTTGTTCGGATGTACATGATTGTTACATCATCCATGTAAGCTATAACTTTGATTTCGGTTCCGTTACAAACAGGTAACACCACTCCTTTAATCACTTTATCCTTTCTAATCATATTCATTAGTGACTCCAAAGCGCAGATAAACAAAATTGGAGACAAAGGACGTCCTTATCTCACACCGGAAAGCATTAATACTTCTTTCCTCAAGAAACCATTTATCAAAATCCTGCTTGTTGTTCCCGCATATAGACTTTTCAAACGATTTATAGTTTCCATAGTAAATCCCATTTCCTTTAAAGTATTCGATAGATGTTCAGGTGATACTCTGTCAAAAGCTTTCTGGAAATCAAGGGTAACCAAGGCTAAATGTTGCCCTCTTTCTGATGTCCATGCTATAATGTCTTTTAACAAATTCAAATGTTCATAAAAACTTCTTACCACATACTTGATTCTTGTGTATTAATTTTGTAATCACATTTTTCATCCTATTTGCTAAAATTCTTGTATACATTTTATAATCTGTGTTCAGCAATGTTATTGGCCTCCAATTATTTAGCTCCTCCAAATTTCCCTTCTTTGGTAGTAACGTTATTATTCCTGCTTTCCAGGAAGGTGGCACATGGCAGGAATCAAAAACCTCCCCATTATTTCCACCAAGTGTTCTCCCATTACTGTCCAAAACTTCTGGTAAATCTCTCCTAGGAGACCATCACATCCTTGTGCTTTATTTTTTTTACATTCCTTTACTGCATTCCACACTTCTTCGTTACTTATCCTGATGTCCAAATTACTTTTTTCTTGTTCTTCCAATTTCAAATCCAAATGTGACATATTTTCTTTCATTATATCTTTATCAATTTTCCTCCTTCCAAAAAGTTCTGTATAGTATTCTTCTGTTACTTTCAGTATTTTATCTTTTTCTGTATGCCCATGCAATTTTTTAATAAATTGTTTATGTAATACACTTTTCTTAAAGAAAAACCTAGAGCATTTTTCTCCCTCTTCTAATTTCTCTATTTTTGCTCTGTTTATTATTTCCTTTCCTTTTTCATAGATTTCTTTGTTTATCCTCTGCTAAACTTCTATTAATAGATCTTTTATGTCTGCGCCACATTGTTTTAAGTTTAACAACGATTGCCTTTTAATATTTAGCATTTTAAACCATTTCTTTTTCCGTAATCCTTCACTTTTCCTTTCCTCCATAAAAAACTCTTATCTTCCTCTTTGTCCTCTCCCACCATTCATCCTTTTTTTGCAGCGTTTTTGTTCTCCTTTTAGTTCTTTATATCTCTTAATAAATTTTTCTTCCATTCCAGGTAGATCCAGCAACGTAACATTTCTCAACAACACAAGTCTCCAGGTCCCCGAACCTCTACTGGCTCCAGGTAAGTACATACTTCCATTCAATATTTTGGGGTCCTGAGAAAATGCTTTCTTCCAGCGTCAGTTCTTTTAACTTTGTTTCTTTTTCCACTAGCAGATAGTCAATCCTAGATTTACATTTCCTTGCTGACCATGTGTGTCCCAGATCTTTCTCATGTTTTCTCTTCCATCCGTCTTTCAATGAAAAATCTTTCATTAGTTCTTCTAAAATTTTAGAAGACTTATCCGATTGTCCCTTTTTTTCGGTTTCCCTTTCTTCTCCCATCCTTCAGGAATATACATCTTAATTTTCTCAAGAAACTTTATACGTTTCTGTTTATTCGCAGGAGCATATATAACAAAAACTCTTACAAGCTCTCCTTCAACCTCAAGATTTACCATTAGAGCTCTGCCTGGCTCTACTTCCGTAAAGGATCTCACGAAAATCCCCGTTCTTTTTATCAATAAACCTACTCCAGAAGCTTTATTCTTATTAGTGATTGGCCCAGTTACCACTCATCCCTAAATTCCTTGTAGTCAAACTGAAAATCAATTGCACACTCTTGTAAGCAAATGATATCCCATTCTGTATTAACCACATATTCAAAAAAAGTCGCCCTTTTTTCGGGAGATTTAATACTCCTTACATTCAAAGAGTTTATTTTTAAGATCCCCATTGGTTTTATGGTGAATACACCTCTTCTTCATCATCAGCAGTCTCAATTTCATAGGATGCTATATCATCCTCTTCTCTCCCTTCTTTTGATTCCGGCTTGCCTTCCGATGTATATTCCATAATTTCTTCTTCCTTTGCTTTTATGGCTTTCCATCTCATTTCTTCCTTTTCCTCCTCCAATCTTATTTTCTTCCTTCTGGAAATGGGGTTCTCCTGCATCCTTGTGCTTTCTTCTTTTTTTTCACCTGTTCACTCCTTTCACCCTGGTACACTCCCACTCTTCTCCCTATTGCCGGGCTAGCCACCTCCTCCAAACTCTCAGTTGCATATTCTTTCTCCTCCTCCATTCCCCGCACCGGCTGCGGCTGTCCAGCCCTGCCTACTTCAGCTTTCGCCTCCTCCACCTCCAGTATTGGTAACGCAGACTCCGCCCCTCGGTCTGCCATTACCTCCACTGCCCCGGCCCAGGGTAAATTCTTTGCCGCCGAACTTTCCTCTGTTTTTCCTTCCAAAGCTTCCTTAAAACTTTTCTTCACAGTCTCCTTTAATGAGCAGTTTCTAAATAGGTGTCCACTCTTCCCGCATCCATTACATTGCCTTTCATTCGGGCACTCCGTGTTGCTATGACTTATATCTCCACACTTCCTACAGCATGGTTTTTCTGCCGTTCATGAGTCTTTTGTGTGGTAGTACTGACAACATTTAGTGCAATAATTTGGCATTCCATTATAAAAAAGAACCCCTCTGTCTCTTCCCAAATAGAAAAATTGGGGGAGATGCAACAATCCATTTGTCCCATCTTGGTGCCTTAACTTAACTAGAAATTTATATTTACCATTCCATATCTTTTCTGAGTTCCATATTTTTCCCATAGGCTTTACATGAGCACAGTACCTTTCCTAAAAAAATAAAAATAAAAAAAGGGAGGATACATATGCACAAAAGGGTTATACATATGCACCATAACCATCACATCTTCCTCTTAGAATAGCAACTGGAAGGTTAGCCCTGTCAGTTCCTCATTATTAATATTCATCCTTAAGTTACTTACAAAATTCTTATAGAATCTAGCTTCTAAGGACAGAAAAAATTTGCCTTTCTTGTGATCTTTTAAACAGAAAATCTCTTCTCTCTTTGTTTTCAGAATTTGGAAACACAACTCATGCAAGAAAAACTTCAAACAAAATTTTTCCACCACATCATCACCTACTGTGATCACCACTGTGTTCTTCACTCAGACGAGACAAAGCCAGTAATTTTTGGACCTCGCAGGACCATCTCGCAACTCTTTCACCAACTCCAGTAGGCCGCTTTCAGAAAAAAGTTTCCTCCACGGCCATCGCCTCTCCTTTCTCCATCCTTCAGGACTCCAGATGTTGAAAGATAAAAAAAAAACAGATCCACTTCCTCCACGACACGATCTTTAGCCAAAAGGCTGAGAAGCGATAACCTGTGGGGCCAGTATAGGCCAGTTGTAGTGAGAGGAGAGGCCAGCTGTGTTTCCGAGATGCCCAGGCACATCTGGCTGGCGGTTGCCCGCATCAGCATCCGTCTATTTTGCATGTCCCTGCCTCCAAACACCAGTCCGCTCTCACCCGGCTTTTAAACGTAGTATGATTGCTTTCTAGGACCATAAGGTTGTTGAATGTGTGTTGAAAACTGGTTTCAAAGAGCAAAAGGTGTCCAACTATTAGAAACAATATGCAGTTGTTGGGAGAGGAGGATATTGGAAGGGAGTTTAGAAGATTATATCCAAAATGGAAAGCTGAATGCAGCCATATCATAGACATCACTGTTTGGTGGGAGGAAATGAAGTGCTGTTTTAGGAATTTGTTTTAAAAATAAGAGTAGAGAGAAGAGGGAGTTTTTTAAAGAAATCTTAATGCGAGAATTCAAACATGTTATTTGTTAAAAGGCCTTGGGATCGATGTGGAGGGGGACCTCATGAAGCATAAAGGAAAACTAGGGAAATCCTAGAAGAAAAAGGGAAACAAATTATTTTTAATGACCGAGTAAAGGTTTTGGAGCAGGATGAGAAGTGTTCCCGCTTATTTTTTAGAAAGATTAGAAGCAAAAATCATTTTTTAGGAAAAGTTGAAGGAGAGACAGAGAGCTGGAGAAAGATGGAGAGGGTGACACAATTTTACAAGGTGTCAGTCTTGAAAAATTTTTTTTGAAACACATTGAAAGCTTTTTCTCCGAGCAAGATAAGGAGTTTTTACAAAGTGATTTTAATGCGTCAGAGATCTGGAGAGTGATCCGTGATAGTGCAACTGCAAAGACTCCAGGGAATGATGTTTTTATGAATTTTATAAGAATTTTTGGGATATTTCGGAGAAGGATTTTATGCAGGTGATCCTTGAAGTGGCAAAAGGGAAAAACCTTCCTCAGTCTTAGAGAGAGGGAGATATCATGTTGATATTTAGGAAAGGGGACAAGGAGAAAATTGAAAATTGGCATCCTAATACATTGCTAAATGTGGATTACAAATTTATGCAAAAGCTTTAACCTGTAGACTAAAAAAGGTGATCTCATCGGTGATATGTGAGGATCAGTTTTGTGCGGTCCCTGGTAAAAAAAATCTCGGATGCCCTTATTTTGTTGAGGGACATCATATGGGATTGTAGGGAAAGAAAGCAGGATTTGGCGATTACATCTATTGATTTTGAAAAAGCGCACAATCATGTTGCACATAATTTTCTATGGGGAATCTTAAAACTTATGCAATGTCCTAAAGGATTTAGGGAGCAAATAAAATCCTTGTACAACAATAGCTTAAGTAAAATTTCAATTAATGAAGTATTATCTCATGCAGTCAAAATTAGGTGTGGTGTTAAGCAGGGATGTCCTTTATCTCCCATTCTTTTCATATGTGCTATGGAACCCCTGTTAGCTGCCCTTAGAAAGGATAAGGTTATAAACATTTTTTTTTATCCCTGGTAGTGATGGTAAACAAGTAAAATGCGTCTCCTATATGGACGATGTTTCTGTGGTGGTGAGGGATGAGAGGAGTTTAAAGAGAGTGTTTAGAATTTTAGAGTTTTGTGGAGCATCTGGCTTCAAAATCAATTTTTGGAAATCAAGCATAATGTCTCTTGGAGATTTCTATCTGGAAGCAAATGTAGAATCGCAGAAAGTAGAAAAGGTAAAAGTACTGGGTATCTGGTTCTCCAACAACGTTGTGAACTTCAAAAATTGGGAGTCTTTGTTGGAGAGAGTAAGAAAAAAAACTAGATTTTTGGAGAACAATAGCTTTGTCTTTGGAAGGTAAAGTTGTAATTTTCAAGCAGGTGATTTTGACAATAATTCTATACACGGCTATGGTCTTTTATCCCCCAGTTTTTATTCTCAAAAGAATTACTAAACTAATGGGACAGAGGAAATGTTTAAACCTAAAGAAAAAAGGCGGTAGAGGAGTACCAGATCTCCACATATTTTTTGGTGCAAAATATCTTGCCCTGGTGGTGAGTAATATGTGTCATGAGAACCAGTCCAAATGCTGCAATTTCATAAGATATCAATGTGGTTTCTTCGCCCCTAAATATCAGTGGTTTAAAACTGACCTCAAAAAACCATATAGGTGGAAGCCTTCTGAGTTTTATATCATATTAGAAAGGTTTGTTAGGGAGAACCAATTGCAGGATTTGGACAGTTTTATACTGGGAAGTCATAAAACAACACTGACCTGGATTGGTGAAAAAGAACCTTTTGGTAATGTCAGCAATTTCCCTTAAGAGAGGGCTAGAATAGTCTGGAAAAGGATCTTTGTACCATGGATATGTAATGAACAAAGGGATCTGGCGTGGAGCTGCGTTAGAGAGTGCCTCCCCACTCGGTGTTTTCAGTATAGAAGAGGACTGATTCGGTCTCCAAGATGCCCGAGAGCTGGGTGCAGAGATGATGAAACGGTGATCCACGTAATGTGGAATTGTGTGTTTGCTCAAAATGTATGGAAAGAGGTAGGTAAAATCTTAAAGGAAATGGGTTACTCGGTCTTCTTTAGTTATGAACTGGTGCTTTATGGAGAAGGACTTGTCCAGGAAAACTTTAAAATTTTATGGTGCTTCATACATGTGATGGAACTTGCCATTTGGAAGGCAAGGGGGATCTTACTTTTTAAGAAACAAGAAATAAATGTGAATGACTGTATTAGACTGGGGTTTAGTTTTTTATATAGCTATTTTTGGAGGGACAGAATGAATGTAGGTCCACAAGAAGCAAAGTATTTGTGGCAAACAAATAAATGGAAAATTTAATATTAGGTTAAATTTATTCCGCTGATGTGATTGGTACTTTATGTCTATGACAAGGTTAAGACAACAAGGTATTTCTTTACTGAGGAATAAAAAAAAACCAAAAAAAAAAAAAAAACGAATCCTTCCAGTGCTCAGGGTGGAACGGCGCTGTATTCCTGGCAAGAATGCAGTGCACTAGTACCTCTGTTAAGGATGGACTACTTGAGGGTGTAGCTCTGTAAGGGGCCACCCTATGCTAATTCCTCCAGCTTGGTCCACCAGAGAGAGGCATGGGCCTTGCCCTAAAAAAGGGGCTCCCAGATAGTAGACTGTCCCTCAGGTTGTTGCGGGGAGACCTTGGTCTGGCTATTAGGTATGGAGAGTTAGTGGGAGAGGATGACACTTGCAGAGGGATGGCACTCGTTTAGTGTGGTCCCCCTGGAGTGGCGAACTAGGGGTACCTTAAAATCACTTTAGGCCTGGGAACCCACTTTGATTTTTAGTACACTGGCAAGTCACATGCTGATTTTAGCACATCACCTTTAGTCTGCATTAGCTGCGGCTAGTGCAGATGGGCAATTTTTATACCTCTCCATTGGGTAATGGCTGCCATCCTGTTTGGTTGTGGTTGTTGTTGTGTTCCATGCCTAAGGGGGCTTGTGCAAAGACTCATAGACATCTCACTGACAAAAACTATGTATCAACAACTGACATCCCAACGAATATATGGAAACTGGAACCGACCCAGACTGAAAAGACCCCTATGATGATGATGCTGCTGTTCCTATTAAATGAAGCCTCCATTGGAAAAAAACAGACGATGGGGGGTTGAAAGTCTTAATTGGAATAATAAAAGTATTAAAAGGGGGAGATGTGAAGAAAATTATGATCTTTGTATATACTGTTACTGTTTAAGGGCAGCGCCCCCACCTTAACTAGCAGCACAAGATGTCACAAGAGAAAAACATACACAAGGACAGTCACACACACACACACATCGAAACTTTATTGCCAAAGTTCCGAAAACTAGCTGATCACACAAAGAACAAAGCTGAGAGGAGGGGGTGAGAAATATTGTGTGACTAGAAACATCGCTGGGTACTGGGCAGGCGGCAGCAGTAAGAGGAGGAGGAGTAACACAGCCATCCACACTGTAGGGACAGTGGGAATCTCATTCATCCCAATAGCTACACCTTGTACACTGTGAATTAAGGATGATGGCCTCAAGCTGTTGCTGCTGCCACCGCCTACCCAGTACCCAGCTCTGGATTATTATTACACAGTCTTTATATAGCGCCATCATATTACCCAGCGCTGTACAAAGTCCATAGTCATGTCACTAACTGTTCCTCAAAGGAGCTCACAATCTAATGTCCCTACCATAGGTATATGTCATTAATGTAGTCTCAGGTCATTTTTTTTTTTTTTTTTTAGGGAGAAGCAAATTTACCTCACTGCATGTTTTTGGGATGTGGGAGGAAACCGGAGTACCCGGAGGAAACCCACACTGACACAGGGAGAACCTGCAAACTCCATGCAGATAATGTCCTGGCAGGGAATCGAACCTGGGACCTAGCGCTGCAAAAGCCAGAGTGCCAACCCCTGAGCCACCATGATGGATGCCAGTTAATAATGCTGTCCACACTCTGGACCAGGGCCTGCCGCCTCCTCCTCATGCTGTTACCGCTGCTGCCTGCCCACTACCCAGTACCCAGCTCTAGATGCCAGAGTAGACTCAAGCTCAACAGGGTGTTCTTTCCCCGCTGATGCCGTCAAGCCCATTCTGTTTCATGTGGTTTCGCTACATAGTAGGTAGGGATGGATTGTAATCTCGTTCATCCATTCATGTCTCCAATAGCTACAGCTTCTACACTGTTTATATAGGTGATGGCCTCAACCTCTAATGCCATCCTTGCTCCTTCTCAGGACCCACCGCCTCCTCCTCATGCTGTAACTGATGCCGCCTGCCCAGTACCCAGCTCTGGATGCCAGTTACCAATGCTGTCCACGATCTGTCTCAGGGCCCACCGCCTCCTCCTCCTGCTGTTGCCACCTGTCAGTAGTCCATCCATAAATATGGCATTACAGCCATCTAGGTGGCATTGATGATGCACTACACCCAGCTCTAGATGCCAGTTACCAATGCTGTCCCCGCTCCGTCTCAGTGCCCACTGCCTCCTCCTCCTGCTGCTACTTCGGCTCAAAGTTCGGGTTTAGGTCCCCAAAATTGTAAAGTTCAACACTAATCACAACATACAAACTAAACCAACTTGAACTGGATGTTCTAACAACCTTTGCTAAACAAAAAAAAAAGCTAAAAATAGAGGAAGTAACAACGCCAGTGGCAAACTTTAGCGAGCAAAAATCTCAAAACATCCGTAAAAATATCAATATGCAGTACTTAACAAATGAGCTCAAAGATATCACATGGCAGGTTGCTCATGAGTGTTTGCCCACAAGGGCCTTTCAATATAGGTGAAACATGGTGTCAAGCACAAAGTGCCCTAGGGCAGGATGTAGTGTGGATGAAACAACTCTGCTTTAATGTGGAACTTCCCATATACCCGAGGGGTATGGAAGCAGGTAAATGAAGTACTAAAATTTACAACAGGAATCCGAGTACTGGACCACCAGGTGGTCATGTATGGAGTTTTAAGTGAACTGCCACAAGGGAAAAAAGAACTTTATGGATCACAATAAACTGCATTAAAATTGCCATCTGGAAAATGAGGAATATTTACCTTTATAAATCAGAATACATTCCGGAAATATGCAATAAGTAAAATGTTTGATTCGCCCAGAGCAAACAGCATATGGAGCCTATATACATGGAACACAGTGCTGGAAGCAGCATCAAATAGCTTGGGAAGGGAAAGTGTTCCTTACCTAGCCACTAGGAGTTTTTTTCTGAGTCTGAAACATTAAAGGTGTTGTTTTTTAAACTGTGTGCAGGGTTGGATCTGGGAATAATTTAAATTAATGATACGTATCTGTTAGTAATCAGCAAACCTCTTGTTGATGATACCTGCAAGGGGTAAAAGAGGGTCATGTAAAAATTTTGTGTCATATGGGGGAATTTTGTGTAAAGGGTTTGAAAAACAAAATCCTTTAAAAGTTCCTCTTTCTGGTTCTAAGGGTTTTATGTACAAAGAGATTTGGTGAAATCCAAAAAAAGGCTTGGGAAACTCTTGAAGTGTTTATACAGACCTGCTAGTAATCAATGGCTCCTTGTCGGTGGTACCTGCAATGGGGAGAAATAGGGATATTAAAACATGATACAAATATCATAGTTTCCCTTTCTGGTGTAGAGGGTTTTAGGAATCAAATTTTCTGTTTTTAGGATTATCATCTTTGTTATTAGGGTATACTTGAATATGGGTGGTATTGCCTCCACCCAGGACAGGGTCTCTGTTAGCAGAGGGGCTCCCTTCTTGGGACATAATAACAGAAATAGTAACAGAAATATAAAACAGCACCTGAGGAACCACTACACCCAGCATGCAACATTAACCATTGCAGCTAAATACAGGTTGGAGTATTTGTAAACTTTATATCTCAAAATGGTAATAGCAGCATACAACCAATAAACATCAATGAGTACATATAGCAGAGTCCTCAGGAGAACTGTGCACAGATATACCCGCCTATATATAGAGTCTATAACCACAAATACCTCCAGTATTGATCAGTTTCAGGATAAGTTGCAGAGGCCTCTGGAGTTGATTGTAGCAAAGATGTCCTGAAGCGATGATCCTGAAAACAGCAGCAAGGAGATCCTCCAACCGACACTTGATCTGTGTATGCTGTGATCCTGGATTGCAGGGATGCAGGCAAAGTCTCTGGAGTTCAGGAACAATCTATCTGCACTACCACTTAGTCCCTATCAATCACACTAATCTGCCAATGCAACTGGACTTCTTCTACCTATGCGCAACTAGTCAGAGGGTGCGGATCAGCAAAGATAACCGAAAGGGCAGAGCAAATATATATTTGTGTATGTAGCCGATAAACTGACAGTAGGGATTTCCCAAAGTGATCTCTGATAAGATATCACATATACCCCATTAATACCCCATTAATACAGAGGGAAATAATCTCTGATAACATATATCACATATACCCCATTAATACAGAG
>NC_092861.1:5276413-5366660 GCF_032062135.1 Pyxicephalus adspersus | reverse complement strand
ACATACCCTGGCTGAGCACATGTTCCCATCTGTCTTTGTACTTCTTGCATTTCTATTCATTGCTAAGTGATCTCTGGGGTTTCTAAGGCCATCAGGGGCAGGAAACACTTCCAACAACTTTATTTGCAATTTAAAAAGTTTCAACTCAGCAAGCAGGTGTAGCCCTGTTATGTGGGGGGGGTCATGTAAATGACTCCCACAAACCAGGCTATGTCACTAACCTGTAGCTAACAGGGGATCCTGAGCCCAGAGGATCCTGGGCCTTCGCTATGTGGAAGAGTGAGGATACTAATAAAGTTGGCAGTGCCTCCACCCAGAACAGGGTCTATGTTAGCAGAGGGGCTCCCTTGGGACATTAACCAGAAATAATAACTGCAATATAAAACAGCACCCGAGGAACCACTACACCCAGCATGCAACATTAACCATTGCAGCTAAATGAACACACAGGTTGGAGTATTTGTAAGCTTTATATCTCAAAACAGTAATAATATTTACAATCAATAAACATCAATGAGTACATATATCAAGCACATAGAGTCCTGAGAAGAATTGTGCACAGATATACCCGGGTATATATACAGTCTATTACCACAAATACCTCCAGTAATGATCAGTGTCAGAAAAAGTTGCAGAGGCCTCTGGAGTTGAGTGTAACAAAGATGTCCTGATGAGATGATCCTGAAAACAGCAAGGAGATCCTCCAACCGACAATTGGGCTGTGTATGCTGTGATCCCGGATTGCAGGGATGCAGGCAAAGTCTCCGGAGTTCAGGAACACACACACCACTCCTGATGGGGTTTCTCAGACCACTATCAGGGGCAGGAAACACTTCAACAACTTTATTTGCAATTTACAAAGTTACAACTTAAGCAGATAGAACAATGCATGTCCCCTACACAAGCATAAGATCAAACTAAGAGGTGCACCTCTGTACAGTGTCAGTCTATGTGTTTAAGTGTTTTAGGACTCATGTCACACTTTATGGTATACTTTGAGTGTCATATCATCTGCAATGGATCCAAACCCTACTCAAAATGTAGAAACTGTCTTTGTGAGGTTATGTCACCTATAATACTACTCAAATTATAATACATATCTAATCACATACAACTAATCACATGTGCATGCCATCTATATTGTGAGGTATATATCTCCTGTGCATGGTCACCTACATCCTTTTGTCTGAGACATAAGCCTGATAACACCTTGTTTGTACATCTGTTATGCAAAAGCTCAAGTGTCAATGTTCATATGAAGCATCAGAGGTGAATTTTGCTTTATGCAAATAGAAATGAGAAGGCTACGATGTGTGCCTATCAAACATGGATATGTAATGTTATACCAACATGTGATGATGAATCTACCTTAATTTAAGGGAGGATTTCCTGCACATTGATTACAGTGCTCAAACTATCCTGGTGTGCACAAAATTGTGCTCATGTCTATGTGCATGGAAAACTAAGTATTATGTCATGAAGTCATACTATGATGTGTTTTCCATTTGCATATGGAACTGAAAAATTGGAAGTTTAAACATTATGATGTGTCATCCTGATCATGGGTTTCAACCAGCAATTCTCATGCTCCCTTGGGTCTATGATTAACCCCTTGCACACAAGCATGCGAGCCTGGAGCTGCCCGTTTCCCTGGAGGAGGGCAGCCAAAGTCTTGAATGCTTTTTTTAACATGAAAATGTTATGCTAGTTAATCCAAATGTGGTCAACTTCAAATTGGTTGCAGAGGTTTAAAATACTCAGTGTGCACACATTTGTGCAAAATATAAAAATAGTATTATGTCATCTAATAATGTTGTTGGTTACCCTACGTAAAGTAAGATCAGGGTCTATGTTAACCCTTGCACACAAGCATGCGATACTGGAGCTGCCCGTTCCCCTGGACGAGGGCTGCCAAAGCCTTTTATGATATTTTCCTTGCTGGATGGCATTATTTTCTTTACGATGTTGGACTGTATGTTTTCAGTTCAGTTGTATGTATGTTTTCAGTGTTCAGTTGTTCTTTTAAAGCCAAGTTGGATCCATTTGCTTTTTAACTTGATGGACCTATGATGGACTTTCGGTCGGAATATGGTATACCATATAATATATATAATATTCCATACAATGGAACTCCATTTCTGCTTATCCTTTGCCAAAATATAGCGATTTACATTTGGAAATTCCCTTCTGTTTATCCCGTGCCAGAATATGAACATTGACATTTACTTTACAGACTTATGTTTTACTTACTTGGGTTTTCTCCTCCGGATGGAGTTATTTTTGTTGCCTCCAGTTTTGCTATAGAAAAAGAGAATTTGTTAGGTTTATTTTTGCAAAGTGTGTTATTTGTGTTGTTTTAGTTGATGTCATTTGTTCTTTTTATACTTTGATAATAATCAAAAAAAAAAATCTACCTTTGTTTTGTCAGGCCTTTTAAGCTGAGATGGTGGAGAAGCACTTGCATCTATCCAAGCCAATAGGTCCTAGTGAGGTACCCTCTGCTCAGCCTTGCAGGATCGCCAATTAAATTTGTCTTCACCTACTTGCTTGCTATAGGGCTATAGGCTTAGCCCTCTCCAGGAAAGAGATTTTTATCACCCCTACCCCCCTACTTTGGGTCACTACCCAGGTGGTGAGCACAGAATTGCTTTTCTAAAGGGAACAAGCTAAAGATCGAATCACCAGGAAACAAAGAGGAGAGGACACCAAGGAAGCCGAAGCCAGAATCCGAAGCCCAAGGTGTCCGAGTCCGCAGAAGTGGCACCAAAGAAGGCCACGCAGAAGACAAAGCACACTGCCCCAGGTTAAGCCAGCGGTGTCAAAAGAGACACAGACACCCCTGCTCCAGGGGGACCTGCCCCAGCAACAACACCACCAGCAGGGACCAGCAGGAGTGCCAACAGTGTTCCTACCCTGGAACCCTGCATGAAACAGACGGTGGTGCTGAGGGAGGTGGACGGACAAATCCCGGATATTACCCCCGTGTTTGGAAGGCTGATGGTCCTGGACCAAGGCTTCCCCAAGGCTGAGACCCTCTCCATCCAAGCCTTCATGAAAGGTATCTTTTATATAACCTTTGTCTCATTACAGGTGTGTAGAAGATACTGGGAAAAGGTGAAGACGGCAGAACCTGGATCCTCTTTCGGCAATTTCATTGCCAGTTCACCCTTTCAAAGGGAAAAAAGGCGGGTCACAGTGTCAATGTGCAGCCCTCACATACCTGGACAGGACATTCCTAAAGAGGTTCTGCACTGTGCTCAAGGAACCAGTCTGCATCCTGGACATCAATGGCTTCTGGACCAGGAAATGGTGCCTGACCTGGATGCTGCATTGGGACTCCACCACAGGAGAACTCCAGCACTTGCCACAGTGCATAACCATCAGACCGTCACCTGGTATCCTCAACTACAAGGACATGCCCCGAACCTGCAGAAGATGCAGAGGGACCAGTCACCGTACCGTGCAGAGGGACCGGTAAGTAGGAACTGTACCATTGTTTTTTGCAGGTTTTGCAATGTCTCAGGAGGATTGCCCAAAGACCAAGACCTACAACCTCTATGGAAACAAATAGCATTGGTACAGGGATTGCCCCAAACGTACAAGATCCTGTGCTGGGGTACTCAAAGGATCAGGAAACCTAGGCACCACTGGACGTGATAACTCACCAAGGAATGGTCCCCCAGAGGTGAGCATAAGCCCCCAGGCTTTCAGGAGCAACCTGCTCCCCCTCCATCTCTCAGTACTTCCCCCCCCCTGCCACCCAGCCCCAAACCCCTACCAGGTCCCATCCCACACCTTCCCAACCCAAAGCCCAGACTCCTTCCCAACCCATGGCCCAAACCCCCTCCCAAGCCAGCTTTCCACCGGCTCAGGCCACTGCCCCAGAATCCCAACCCACGCCCATCCCACCCCAGTCCCAGGACCCAGCACCCCAGGACCCACCTCAGGTTCCAGCTGGGCCTCCTGGCCACCACCAGCAACCCCCTTAGACCTGGAACTTCAGGCCCTACCTCAACACTCTAACTCATACACACCCCCCACTGACCCTGAAGTACAGGCCCAATTTCCTCCCCCACCTGCCACAGAACCCAACACCCAGCCCACAGCCCTCATTCTCACAGACTCACCTCCCCACCCACAGATCCTGCCCCCACCCCTGCCCTGGATCTGACCTCAGAGGAGGCCTTTCCCCCCTGCCCATTCCCTCCACAGTGGATACCAAATGAGGAGAAAGTGGTGGCCCCCTTCCTCCTCCTCCCCCTAGTACACTGAGGAGATGTCGGACGTGGTTTTATACCTCGCCAACATTCCCCATGACCCCAGCCTGTTCCAGCCAACCACAGACGAGGTACCATTCTGGGAGCTGGACAAAGAAGCGGAGGAAACATCCCCCCTCCTAAGTTGTGCAGCTTGTGCTAAATAGTCACTTTTTCTCCAAATCATCATGGCTAAGATTTCGATCTTTTCCATCAATGTGGGGAGCATAAGAGATGCATTCAGAAGGCAGACAGTACTCAGCTTAGTGGACACCCAACCGGGTGACATTGTCATGTTGCAGGAATGTGCCTTCCCTCCTCTAGGAGGTACAGTCATCTGTTCTTCCAGTGTACCCAGGGTCGCTCTTACTGGTCTGGGTGTGGCAAATGCAAGTCAGCAGGTGTAGCAATTCTTATCAGGGTTGGACGTTTCACGCATGACGATGTACATGAGCTTGTCTGTGGCCGACTACTGGTCATGGATGGTTCATGGGCAGGAGAGCCTATTAGACTCATCAACATGTACGCCTGCCCTGGGAAGACTGAGCAACTGGAGCTTTTCCAGATCCTGAGGACTCTACAAAAGCAGTAATAATGGGCGTTGATTTCAACTGCTCAATGGGCGCAGCTCCGGCATCATGGCAAAGTTTGACATTACCTCCCGCCTTCTCAAAGAGATGGTGGCAAAAGCTTTCTTGAAGGACGTTGTGGGCCCTATCGGGAACGGCACAGTAAATTACACCTGGTGCTGCCTCGATGGATCCGCCCATTCAAGGATTGACTTCATTCTCACATCAAGAGAAGTAAGGTGCAATAGTCCTTTGTTTCTTCTCGGACCACAGGGCCATTCTCTTTCAGGACGACCTTGCCTGGGGCTTCGGCCCTGACTCAGGCTCCTGGAAGCTAAATTGCACCCTGTTGGAAAGAGAGGAACTGATGGAGTAACTGAGGGATGAATTTACTGTATGTAAACTGGAGGGAGGCCAAAAGGCTCTTTTCAGGTAAGTGAATAGAGGGAGTTCTTGAAAGTTAAGAGTTGCAGATTCTTTCAAGCAAGAAACACCCACCCAATGTACAAGCTCAAATAAAGCTTCGGACCTGTGAGCTCCATAGGATTGTATAAGTTGTATAAAAGTTTATCCTGGTGTTCTACTGGGGCATGCAAGACGTTAGAGACGGGCCTTTGCCTCGTACCTCATGTCGGGCATCACACTGAAGGACTGTATGTATTTTTTTGCGAGTGTGTTGGGGGAAATTGTAATGTAGTGTTTTATGCGTTGTGTTGCAATTCTATGTATGAATATACCCTGATTACTGTAATACTTTTGTTTTTGTGATGAATAAAGTTTACTAATTCAATCAAAAAAAGGTGATCACAGAACACATTGAAGCATTTTGCAAAATGTGGAGGAAATCTTGTGCTCCATGGAACCCTGTTTGGGAATGGCTGATCTATAGTATTTTCCTTCCCTTCCATCTGGGCCAACAGCTATTGTGCAAAAAGAAGAGATTGTGCTGGAGAATTAACTGTGGAATAGTCATATTTTCCGGGCAGATCAAAGCATATTGCTGGTGGCAAAATATCTTTTTTGGTAAGGAAAAAAAATTCTATTCTGTACTACAATGTACAAGGACTGGTAAGCGTCAATGTATTAAACATTTTATTTAGATTTTTCAATGCAAGTATTTTTATGTCCACTGCATACCAGACTACATAAGTCTTGTTATTGTATTTCTTTCTATTGATTTTTTTGCGTTTGTATATAATGTGTAGTGTTCTTATGAAGTAGTTTTTGTTGAAATCTAAACTGATAGCAGTAGGAAGATGATCACCTAAAGGCACAGATGGGGATTGAACCCATGATCTTTGGTTTACGAGACCAACGCCTTACCACTTGGCCACTGTGCCTTCTGCAAGCTTGACTGTAGGGGGATCATGTATTTCTAAAGATGATAGGGAAAATTCTGTTCACAGTCTTTAAAACCAGAAGCATTTTGAGTTTTACTATGGATCTCATCAGCTCTACACATCCAGGCAGAAGAGAAAACAAGGGGTTGCACACCATCATCTCAATGTCATGTTCGTAATATGAATGGTCCCAGGAGAACAAAGGTGAGACATTCAAATAAGGTTGCTTGCTAGTGCTGAATAATTGTAAAATAATTTTTTACAGTTTGAAAATTCTCCAATTTGCTCTTCATGTTTTATTATGAAGGTTTTGTAGCACGAAATTAAGGCTTTGTCTCTGGCCTCTTTTTTTCCACAGATCTCTCTGCAAATGTAGAAAACAGTCAAGGGTTGGTCAGACATAGAGCTTTCCCTTCAGTAAAAAACATATTTGCTGATTGCAATGCTAATTGTCTGCTCCAGTAGTGTTAAACCTTTTAATATAGTGATAAAGAGTGGTTCTCAGCAACGTGAGCAAAGTGCTACTTGTTGCAGTGGCAAGTGGTAAGGTGTTGATATCATAAACTGGAGTTCTTGTGTTCAATCCCCAGCCTTGCTCTGTGGTCTATTTTAATGTTCCCCACTTCCTTATCTCTATGTTTAAGGCAGTAGGAAATCTTTATTGCCTAAACCAGAAATCAATATTGTCAATGGGTTGAAAACTTCTAAACATTGCAAACACATTTTACAATTTCTCTTGGAAATTTCAGTGATAAAACAAATAATTGGCTCCATCACCTTACCACAAGTGGTAAGATGTTGTAATCATGGGTTCAGTCACCATTCGCTATTTGTGTTAAGAATCTATTAAATTAAATGTTTCAATAGCGGTGGTTTGGATTTGTTACCATTCATCAAGACTTTGGAAAATAGCTCATCATATGAGAAGCTTAGCGATCCAGTAAAGAATGAATTAACGTTTGTTCTAACCCACTGTTCTCTCTGCAGGTACCCAACTCCGTCTTGATTGCACTTTCAGTAATTCTCACATTGAAATAATTTGCTACCTGATGGCAAACAGTTGTGAGGAAATCCATTCAAGGATTGGTGGGTCACCTTGGTTTACCCATCATGGTCTATGTTCTGTGGTCCTGGGTTAACTTCATTAAATGAGCCCAATGTGTAGTAGCCATACAAACCCAAAAGAAGAAAGATGTATATTGGAAAGCCTACATAATGCACAGGGCCTCCTGCCAAAGCCAGTTTACATAGTTGACAAACAGAAAATTTCCATACATGTGGTGTCGTGAACATGATCATGACTTGCATTAACGTGAACATGCAAGCTTGCTTAGGAAGGTTTGAAACTAGCAATTGGTATTACCCATGTATCAGTGTCAATCTCAGAACTTTGCTGGTCCCAGGCTAACCAAGGTGATTACAGAATTGGAACACACTGAAGCATTTTTTTATGAAACATGGAGCAAATTGAAAAATTGAAAAATATAAAACATTACTCTACAAATATGGAGCACTAGCAAGACAACCATATCTGGATGTATCACCTTTTGTTCACCTGGGACCATTCAAATTATGAACATGACATGGTGATGATGGAGTGCGGCCCCTTGTTTTCTCTTCTACCTGGATGTGTAGAGCTGATGGGATGCATAGTGAAACTCAAAATGCTTCTGGTTTTAAAGACTGTGTTCAGAAATCTTAATATCATCCTTTGAATTGCATGATAATCCTACAGTTACACTTACAGAAGGCTCAGTGGCCAAGTGGTAAACTGTTGCTCTTGTAAACCAAAGCTCAGGAGTTCAATCCCCATCTGTGCCTTTGGTTGACCATTCATCTTCCTTCTGCTATCAGTTTAGATAAAAAAAAGCCATTGTAAAGTTATAGTAAGACTACACACTGTATACAACCTGTATTTAATGTATGGTGCTTCGTAATTTGTTGGCACTATATAAAACCTTTTTATTACAAATAATAATAATTATAAAAATTGATTCATTCTTTACTGGATCACCAAAGTACTCATATGATGGGATATTTTCCCAAGTCCTGATAAATTGTTAAATAATAAATTCATCATTTAACTGCATATCCAAAGCCTTGCTGCTTTATGAGACCATGCCCTTACCCCTTGGCCATTGCAGCATAAGGGCTTGGCTGCATTGGTTGCCAAGATCCACTCCTTTTCCATATATAGAAGACCCAGCACTACTGGAGCAAACCATAAGCTTTGCAATCAGCAAATATGTTTTCTGCTGATGGGAAAGCTCTATGTCTGACTTCATAATTAATAATACATGAAAAGCAAATTGAAGAATTTTCAAAAAATCAGTATTTAAAACTCAACACTTATGGAGCACTAGCAAGAAACCATATCTGAATGTGTCACCTTTGTTCACCTGGGACCATTCATATCACACACATGACATGGAGATTATGGTGTGTGGCCCCTTGTTTTCTCTTATGCCTTTGCAGAGATGATGGGATCCATGGTGAACTCAAAATGCTTCTGGTTTTAAAGTCAAAATGCTACTTAATACCCTTCTTCGAATTGCATGGTAAACTTACATCTGCCCTTACAGAAGTCACAGTAGCCAAGTGGTAAGGTGTTGGTTTCATAAACCAAAAATTGTGGGTTCAATCCCTATCTGTACCTTTGGGTAACCTTTCATGTTGCTTCTCTTATCACTTTAGATTTCAACACAAAACCATCATAAGTTTTCATAAACACTATACATTGTATGCATCAATCACCCTGACCATTGATGACAATGTTACCTGTTGCACTTTCATTGCTAAAAATCAGACAAATAACATAGAGTAAATAAAGTAAATTGTCCATTTCATGTCATTTACAGTAAATCCAGAGGAAGTGGTGGGAAATTTCTCTAAAGAATTAGCATGGAATGCCACCATAAAGCACAGGTGGACAATCAGGTAAGGTTACTGCACATTGGGCTGCTTTACAGAAGTTATCCAAGATTGCAGAAAATAGACCATTATGGATGAACCAATGTGATCCAACAACCCTGGAATGGGTTTCTTCATCATCAAAGATTAAATCCCCATCTGTGCTTTGCTTTTATATCTGTCATGATGCTGCCATGGCGGTCTGGTAGAAGTAAATTACAAGTTTGGAACACATAAAGATGGTTAGAAGGTATCTTTATGTTTCTTGTCTATCACTAATAGATTGTCATGGTCCTTTCCCTGTCTAAGGTTAGAAGATCTGTGAGACAAGCTGCACGTGAGGTTATCTGACTGTCTCCTTGTTTCTGTGTTGTTGTTTGTAATGACCGCACCCTTGTATCAGGTGCAGCTGATGGTCATTACTGCTCCTCCATTTAGTCTGGCCTCACACTTCATGGTATGCGGTTGATATTTACTTCTGGGATGTGAAGAGCTGGTGTGGTGGCCTCTCCAAAGTTCCTGCTCCTCTGCTTGTTAAGATAAGTTGAACTTCTTTTGGTGTTTCGTTGTTACTAGGCCTCAGGGAGACATTGGTTCTTTCATCAGGGAAGGAAGCAGTAGTCTCAAGCCCAGTCACTACTCCTAGGTTTATGCAAGGTTACTAGGGCCTAGGTTACAGTGTATGACTATTCCCACCATCAGGGGATGTTTATACTGTCAGGAGTCAGGGCTAGGTTAGGGTGTCTGTAGGGGGTGACCATTTCCTTTTCCCTAGCCATTGAAGGCCTAGTCCCTTGTATTTATCTTCCTGTTTTCCTCCCCTCCCTGTTGTCTGTAACCTAGATAAAATATGAAAAATGCTGCTCTTGTCATTTTTTTATTTTCTCTATCCTTATATACCATAGTTCCCCCTATGTATATTCATGATGCAGTGAAGGGGAAAAAGTGTAGCACACTGGACAAGGGGTAGGGCATTGGTCTTGTAAACTAAAGGTCATGGGTTTGACATAAAGAGGGTAGAAAACTGATACATTAATTGAGACCTGGATATGTTGTGGTTTTCTGTTTCTAGATCCACATATGTTCTTTCTGTAGGAAGATCTTATGCATGTCCTCCCAAAGGGCTGGATTTCCCTCAAGGCCACCTAGTGCATCATGATCAGCAGGGGGCGCTATTACATCACCTCTATGTGGAATTGGAACATGCTACTGCTGGCTGACAAGGTCTACAGTAACAGCATGCGCAAAGTAAAAGTGATTATACTGAGGTCATATACAGTGCAGAGATCTGAGCCTGGTATCACATGTACTGAAGGCATTACACTTCTCTCTTCATTCAAGTCCCCCAATCTATACTCATTTTCTCTTGTCTTCCTCATCCATTTTCCTCTCCCCTATCCATGTTCTCTCTTGCCTTGTCCCTCACTCCTCTCTTAACTTCTCTTTTCTTCCCTCAATCCAATCTCCTCTCTTAGTAATAGTATTCATTTGTTCTCATTTATCTAGCATTGTGCACATTTTAGTGATCCTATAACAAACGCTTTGGCAATGGTAAATAATTCTCTGTACATAAATCCAAACCACTAGGAGCTCCAATAGCTCTACTGTAAAGAGAATAGTCAATAGCCTCAGACCCTACACAGAGAGTGAAATATTTCAGCAGGTGTGTCTTAATTACTGGACATACCCAGGTTAAACGAACTTTAGTCTATTTTTTACTTGTCACAGGTAAGAGCAGATCTCAGCTCTAGAAGGTCCTGCAAAGTAAGCAGATCCTCCACAGGGAGACCTATACTCCTTCAAAAATTCTTCTCACAATGGGTGAGGAACCAGGCATCACCCCAGTTCAATATTTTCCTTACTCATTAGTTTAAGGCATACACGTTGATGATGTCCGAAAAGCACCCCTTGTGATTAACCTTATCACAAGTTAGTGAGAGAAAATATATCCATCATTAAATGTTAAACCATTTGTCAAGTTATTGATAAACTTTTTCTGTAAATAACATTGAAAAACATTTATTTAATTTTACATCGTTTTTTTTTTTTTTTTATAAAGTTTACATATGTAATTATTAGCTTTGGTGCAATGCATGATGGTCCTTACATTGATCCCTTTTTTTTTTTTTAAACACACCCCGTGAACAGTAAAAAAGTGTTGGTGCAAAAAACGTGCACTGGGATACTATTTGGAAACCCTCCTCAAGAGGGAAAGGCCACCCTTTTCTCCAGACGAGGGCTGGATACTAAGCCCATCGAGCCCAAGCCAGAATGGACACACGTGCCCCTCTGACCGAGGCCAGAGAGGGGCCTTTTCTCTTTGGGACCAACGCATACAGGTCCCACAAGATACTAAGCTGGGAGCGCTCCCGAAGAGAGGCTCCCACTAAGGGAGAGCGCGTGGTTTTTAGGCCAAGGCGCTCTCCAAGACTTCAGGGCCAGCCCATAAGGGAATAGCACCCTCCATCAAAAGTGGCAGACAAATACCACACCAGTGACTGTGACAAACATAAAAAAAATTTAAATAATAAGTGTGCTCTGTGCATAACACACAGGGCAACAGGTTTTAAACATTGCCCGTCTGCACTAGCTGCAGCTAATGCAGAATAAGGCGATGTGACGAATCCAAAATATAAGCAGTGACGTGCATAGTGCATCCAAAAATCAAGTGGGGTCCCAAACCCAAGTGATTTTAAGGTGCCCCTGGTTTGCCACTCCAGGGGTACGACACTGGGGCGAGACTCGGACCACTCATCAGACCGATTGGTAAGGCCAAGTTTTTCTCCATTCCCACCAGCGGGTCAGTCAAGCCCATGGGAGCTCCTTATCAGGGCAGGCCCCATGCTCTTCCTCCGGTGGACAAGGCCGGCAGGTTTGCATAGAGTGGCTCCTTACAGAGCTACACCACAGGTAGACTGTCCTTAACAGAGGTACTAGGACACAGCATCTCCCCTCCAAGACGCTAATGCCCGTTCCACCCTGAACACTAATTTTTTTTTTTTATATTTTTATTATGAAAATAGAAAACAATCATATATACATAATCCAAAGAAAATCATTTTTCAAACCAGGTAAGTAGTACAAATATTTGTTTCAAAGGTTATCACAGCAAGGTTTCATCCCAAATGTAGGTAAACAAAATCAAACATAGTCCATTTGGACAAACAGCCATAGTGTCCATAGTTGGGTAATATCAAAGAGTCCTTCAAGTCCAAGGGGTGATCCCCCAAAGAGAAAAAAATCCAAGAAGGTATCTTTCGTGTGTTGTATTAGTTGGTCCAGAAAAAGGAAATCCAAGAATAATCCTCATGGAAAGGAAATCCTGTTGTTTTCCAGGTAGCAAGAACTTTTGGAGACCAACCTTAAGAACAAAGGAAAAGAGAAAAGGCACAAAGGCCACCCACCTCTAGGGGAAGGGCTTGGCCTATGAAATACATACACATTCTTGTCGCCTATCAAAGGACCGGCTAGACCATGTATCCGTAATACAAATTTATACATTTTTGGTCGCCTAACAAAGGATTGGCAAGAGCATCAATTTGTAATATGTACATACATAAACAGCTTAATACATATCATCATTTAGCCACCATCTCGGGGACGGGGTGTTGATACATAATAGCATCATGATTAAGTTTTAAACATACATTTTTGTCATCCGTAACTCCCACCACAACGGTACAGGAGTATACAGTTTTTATATTTTGAACAGTAAAACATCTTTTCAAGAAGTTCAAAAAGAACCATTTGTAGCATGAGTAACATTGGACTCAACATGAAACTCCTTTTAAAGAGGAAACATTTGTACAAAAAATTCATCATTTGATAAAGAAATCCCTTCCGGGAAGGCACAATTCCTGCACCATCACATATAGACCATTCTGGCAAATGCTCAGAAGGTATAAAACCCTAGGTTTCTCACAGGGACTTACTTTTGCCCTGCTAAGCCTTGGATTTACTTTGGATGAAAATAGCATATATGAACAGGTTCCCCACATTTTATAGTTTTTAATCAAAAAACACTTCATATTTGATCATAGAACTCATATATAAACCACCAATTAGACAGCTATAAAGGATATCTCTCCTCTACAAGTCTTGATCATATCATCCAGATATTGGTAGTTCAGACCTATTGAGCAACCGAGAAGGGGGAAAAAAAAAAAACCTGCCTATGCCGGCATCTAGAATTTGAGAACTAGTTAAAAAACACTAAATCTTGAACAAAAACCGGTTTGCCCCTAGAGGAGAAGGTATAATAAGAAATAGGAATGTTAGTTTAATATAACTTTCAAGCTTAAGCTTCAGTTGACCTGTAAGAAGAAATTAACATGATTAGTTTAAATCACTCAAACCACTAAAGCATTCCATTCATTCAGACACCATTCACTCGTTGCGCTGGGCGTCCCCAGCTGTTTGCAATCCATCAAAAAGACGTCGTACATCTTCCCTAAGGCATATTTGATGCACTCCTGAGTTGTTATGTTATCTTCTTTATATACATAGATATTTCTCATCCTCCATAGAGCCAATTTTTAGGCATTTCATTGTTATCCAAAGAACTTTGGTTTTCCTCCAAGAAATTTGTCCAAACCGTACATTACCATTTCGTGGTCTAAATTTTTGCAGACCTGATTGCAATTTTAACATTGAGCCTGCCATTTTCCACATATTCTGGGCGTGTTTACAATTCCACATCAAATGCATTGTGGACTCATCTCCACCACATCCTGATCTCGGACACCTGGCACTGGCCACCATGCCCCTCCTATGCTGAAAGGCCCGCGTTGGCAGGCATTCGTGTACCACTTGCCAGGCTATTCCCTTTAGTTCATTTGATAAGTAACTTTGGTTGACCATTATCCATATACTTTTTGCTTTTGTTTCACCAAAATTCGCTACCGGGGTTGTAATTTCGTTTCTGATTCCTGCTTTAAGTTTTGCAAAAACTCTTAAAGTTTCTGGTTCCATTTGTTTTAGATTGTAATCTATTATGAATTTCTCCAAGATCAAGTATTGTTTGGGTGGCGTAATCAGAATTGGTGTATTTAAAGTGGGCTTGAACCAAGCTCTTTTTCTGAATATGTGCACAGCTGCGTATTTTAGAAAGAAATTCCAATAATTTTTTGGTTTTTCTTTGAGGTTTCTCAAACTCAAAGAAAAGAAACTACCCCATAGAGCTTTCCTCAGGTCAGGTGTTGATTTTCCACCTTTGCACCTTTCTCTTTGCATTACTCTTTGCATTACTCTTCTCTTTGCATTACTCTTTTTACTTTTTCCGCCGTCGAGTTCCAGATGAAACGATACATGGTTTTGTTCAAGGATCTAATTGTGTTATTATTAGGTGGAAAGACAGGGCTTAAGTAAAGCATTAAGGGTAACATGACAGCCTTAGCAATAAGGATTGATCCCTCCATAGTCAATTTCCTAGATTTCCATAGCTCAGTTCTTTACAGAATTTTGTTCTTTTTCCCAACTAGCGTATCCATTGTTAGAACTGTCAAAAAGGACCCCCAGAATTTTTACAGAGTCTACTGTTTTGATTTTGATGTCCGTTTTTCTCCAATTGCCAATTTTAGACATTCACATTTGTTTAAATTTAACTTGAAGCCTGATCCAGAACAAAAGATGTTTGTTAAAAGGAGGACTCTATTTATTGCAGCCTCGGTTGTGCAAATTGCCACTACGTCATCCATATAAGCTAATGTTTTTGCCATATCCCCACTACCTCCCGGTAGATGGACCCCTCTTACCATCTTATCTTTCCTAATGAGGGCCAACAAAGGTTCCAAGGCACACACGAAGAGGAGTGGGGACAGCGGGCAACCTTGCTTCACACCGGACTCCAATGGAATATCTCCCGAAAGATGACCGTTTACCAAGACTTGACTAGTTGCGTCACTATAAAGAGAGAATATATTATGTATAAATGCATCTGGTAAAATCATTTTCTTCATAACGGCCCACAAGAACTCATGTGATACCATATCAAATGCTTTGGCAAAATCTAAAGATACCAGCGCGATTTTCTGGTCCCTGTCACGCTGATACTATACGGCATCCTTAAAGAAGTTCAAATTGTCATGTGCACATCTGTCAGGGACTCCACACTCCTGGCTGAAATGTATAACTTTGCCCATAACTTTTTTAAGGCGACCCATCAGAATCTTAGCATAAATTTTATAGTCGCAGTTTAGTAAGGTTATTGGGCGCCAGTTCTCCAATGACTCCAAGTTACCTTTTTTCGGCAAAAGTGTTACCACTCCTTTTTTCCACGATGCCGGCATATTGTTTCCTTCGGCGGCTGACTGTAAAACGGCTATAAAGTCATTTTTAATAACATGCCAAAATTCAACATAAAATTCTATAGGTAAGCCGTCAATACCTGGGCACTTGTTCTTTTCAGAACTTTTGATAGCTTCTAAAATTTCTTGCTCTTGAAATTTGTCCACAAATAATTGATGGTCATTATTTTCTAATTTTTGCTCCAAATTATCCAGGCAATCCTTTATTATGTTTAGATCTATATTTTTTTTACTAAAGAGTTGAGTGTAAAAAGTTTGAGCCTCTTTTAGCATGTCTGCCGGAGTGGTAACATTATTTATTTATTTTAATGATCTTTTGTTTTGATCCCATAGCCTTTTTAAAGAAGAAGCGAGAGCACTTCTCGTCATTCTCCATATTATGTATTTTAGCATTATGAATAATTTGTTTCCCTCTTTGTTTGATCTCATGTTTAATTTTGGATTTGAGATTGTTAATTTGTTCCTTCATTACAATCTCTTTGTTTTGTAGGTATATAAAAGTTTGTAGTTGGGTGTTTAGCGTTTTATACCATGCCAACTTTTCTCTGGGTTCTTGTATACTCTCCTTTGAAAAAAAGGACTTGGTCTGGGACTTGACCCAGTCCCACCAATCCATAACAGAATGAAAATTCCCTTTACCTTTTTGGAATTTTGAAAATAAATTTTCATTCTTCTTTTTAACACTTTCTTTTCCTAGCAAGGAGGTGTTAAGGGGCCACACCCCCTTGCGATTTGCTGTCCCAGGGATTTTAAATTTTCCAATTATCATCTTATGATCTGAAAAAAATGTATTTTGCAACTGAACTTTACTGATATGAATTTTTTTACTCACAAAGAGGAAATCAATCCTGGATTTAGACAGAGCGTTTTCCCACGTATATCCTGGGTCGTCCTTGTGGCAAAATCTCCAAACGTCCTGTAATTCAAAGTCAATAGTTATGTCCTTTAGAATTTTTGATGTTTTGTCCTGCCTGCGGGACCTGGAGCCAGCTCTCTTTTCCCCAGGCCAGAGACAATTAAAATCTCCACACACCATAGTTGGATTGGATTTAACTAGAAAATGTTGTATTATTTGCAGGAAGTCTTCTCTTTCTTGTTTGTCTGTAGGTGCATACACATTCATTATTTCAAAGATTACGTTATCTAATTGGCATTTAGCAACCAGGGCCCTGCCTGGTACTACCTCCACAAAACATAATATTTTAATGTCATGTCCTTTTATCAGGATACCAACTCCGGAGGCAGGGTTACTGTTGTCTCCAGACCAGATAGAAGTACCATGATTCCATTGGTTAGAAATGTGTCTATAGTTAGGATTGTAATCCAGAGCACATTCCTGCAAACAGATTACTGCAAAAATCAAGCTTACCCAATACATCAAAAATTATAGCCCTTCTTCTTGGGCTCTTGCATCCCCTAATATTTAGGGAACCAATACTAATTTCAATCATTCCTGGGTCCTGATCCATCATTTCCTTAAAGGCAAAACACCTGGAGAGAGAACAGCATTAACCCTTTGTTGGTCTGTCATGGCGGTTGGAGGAAACTCTTCAATCCTTCCCGTCCCCGATACCAAGACTACTTCCTGGCTTGGAGAAACAGGGCAGACTTCAGGCTCCTCTGTAGCCCTACTGGGCTTTGGAATGCTAGCCACCATTTCCATTATTACCGGTAAACCTGCACAATCATCTGCATTCTTCTTAACTTTATGTTGGATATCACTATCCTCCTCCGTTTTTGCTCCCCTTGCTCGTTTTTTTGAGCTACCGGACACATCCATATCCTCCCCCGCTTCCTCATTATCCTCTGGTCCCCCCAGCACCAAAGGCGGGACTGGATGGGTAATACTATTAATCTCAGTACTCACGAGACCTAAGGAGTCCTCCACTCCCGATGCCACGTTCATTGGCTCTATCACCTCACTTGTATCTCTTTCCTGGATTGTCGGCCTTTGTTGAGTCTCAACTGAGACCGCTGATACTTTGGCCTTCTCTATTCCAGGCCTTCCACTTCCCCCTCTGAGTTTTTTGGGGATGCTGTTCAAAAAAAAAAAAAAAAAAAAAAAAAAAAAACGGAATTTAAAGCATTTTTAACAGTCTGTGCAAAGGTTTCCCTCGCATTGCCTGAAGGAATGCCCCATCTTACCACATCCATTACAGATAATTTCATTTGGACATTCTTTTGCCTCATGACCTTTTTTACCCCTTTATTTGGGCATTCACTTGCAGTATGCCAATATTGTTTACAATCCTGGCAATATGTAGGCATACCTTTATAACGAATGAAGATACAGTCTCTCCCAAGCTGAACAACTGATGGAAGGTGGAAAAATCCACCACATAAATCTAAACGAGTTTTGAGAGTGACTTTGAATATATATTTGCCATTCCAAATATTAAATTCATTATAATCTTTCTTAACAAAGACAGCTTTTTGGCAAACACGGATTAAGTAATACATAATATCCCCAGGTTGTAAAAAAGGGTTATGCACAGTAACAGTAACTGCTATTTCACTACCCAAAAACAGAGGCACAAAGGTAAGACCATCAAGTTCTTTCTCATCAATATTTTGTACTACCTGGTCATGAAAAAAGGGTGCAAGCATTTGCACTGGTAAAGGTCAGGAAGAATTCATGGCCTGGCCTTTCTTGTAGGTAGAGGATACCCTCACAATTAACTTCCAACTTCTTCAGCAAAATTTCAGATACCAGATGTTTCAGGTCCACTTGTCCACCAATGGAGATAATTTTAAACGAATTCACAATCCTCGGCTCTCCTGAGCCAGGTTCTCGAATGGATCCTTTCTTCCTCTCACCAGCCATTTGCATATATGCAAAACAAAATCCTCCTATAGAAAAATGAGCAAAAAATCCATACAGTCAAAGACTCTATGGCGATCACTTCTCTGGGCTTTCTGGCGGTGCCTACCCCAATAGCGGCAAGGGGGGAACCTGCAGGAACCCACCGAGGCGGCTGGCGCTCTACTCACAAACACAATTGACTCTTTTTTTTTTTTTTTTTTTTTTTTTTTTAAATTCAAATAGAAATAAAATTTAAAAATATACAACTTACAATTTAAAAAACATCCATCCATTACATTCAACATAAACAAACAATTTTGAACAAAAGTCCATAAAACATCAGAGGGAGTAACAATACAAAAAAATTTACATAACCCACCCCAAAAGCACCCTCCTCTTTATTTTTATTCCACCCCCTTTGATATAACAAAAACAGCTTTATTTACATAATTTCAATTTACATATCAACAAAAGAAAAACACTTCTTTTTTCCATATCCCACCCACATATCAAAAAATAGTAGAACACAAAACTTTATTTTCACACGTTCTCACCCATTTACATCATTCCCTTACATAGATACAAATTACAAAACAAAACCCATCACAAAAATTTAAACCTTCTAAAGGAAAATAAAAAACATAAGATTAGTATCAAAGAATAACAAAAAACCCACCTACACCGAATCCCGCCATTTATGAAACATCCATTTTGCTTTCACAAAATCACTTCCTTTTTTCTTCAGATCCCAATACCCATAAACAAACATCCTTCCACGGACCAGGGAAGCGCATTCTTTTGAATTTATAACTGTTTTTTTAAATATTAGGATATTCCTCACATCCCATAAACTTCCTTTCATACAGTTTACAATCATCCACAATATCCTCCTCTCATCCTTATTTAAACTACACAGCCCATATATTATCATTTCAAAACTCAAATCTTCTACACCAGTCAAACCTTTTATAATTTTTCCCAAATACCTCCTCACCTCTTTCGCAAACTTACATTCCCACATCACATGTTCCATATTTTCAACCATCCCACATCCTTCCCTAGGACACACCTCACTATCTACACATCTTCTCCTTCTCTGAAAGTCCCTTGTTGGCAAACACTTATGAACACACATCCACGCAATGTCTTTCTGTCTATTTGTGATTTCCTTACAGCATACATTTTTCCACACATCCTCACAATCCTCCATCCTAACTCCACCAATCATTTCCATTTCTTCCATTCCAACAATTCTCATCATTCCCTTTTTCCTACAACACCATTCATCCCCAGGCACATCTTGCAACCCAAATCTTCTAATATATCTTTCAATTCTCACATAAAACCATGGCGCTACAAAACAAACCGGTCTTCCCACCTGACTCTTCCATACTTTGCATCTCCTCAAAATACTTCCACCCACATATCTCACCATACATCCTTCAATCTCTTCTTTCCGACTTAACTCCACACATGCACTAATATATTTTATACCTAAAAATTTTTCAACATCAACCATCCCCTTACCACCATTTACACCCTTTTTTATCACTTTAACTCTACTCAGTTTTTCCATCTTTGAATTCCAAAAAAATCCAAACATATCTTTTATTATACCCTTCAAGATTCTATCTGGTGCCGGAAAGACCAAAAACAAATACAACAAAATTGGCATTATTACAGCCTTAATAACAAGAATCCTACCCTCCAAAGACATACTCCTCAAATTCCATAACCCAAACTTCTTGTAACTTTCCCACCCACATCCTTCCAACTTTCATTCCCACATAAATCCCTATCAAATTTTACTCAAACTTTTAAACTCCCTTTACATTCCTTCCACCCACTTGAATCAAATTCCTTCCATTCTCCAAACATCTTACACTCACTCTTATCCATATTTATCTTAAACCCACTTGCACTACAAAAAAGATCCATCAACAACTTCACTCTTCTTAGACTCATTACATCCCTACATATCACCGTAACATCATCCATATATCCTATTACTTTCAAACTCCTCCCACTTCCTCCAGGTATTTCCACACCTCTAACACACTTATCATTCATCAAACTTCTAATCAAAGGTTCTATAACGCATACAAATAACACAGGAGATAGAGGGCATCCTTGCCTCACCCCTGATTTGACCTTAACTTTTCTAGTTAACCACCCATTCACAATCACCTTACATCCAATGTCCCTATACAAACACTTAATCCACTTCAAAACCCTTTCAGGCACACCCATTCTTTCCAAAATCTCAAACATAAATACATGCGACACCCTATCATACGCTTTTTCAAAATCAATAGCTAACAAACTAACTGGAATCTTCCTATCACTACAATACCATAACACATCTCTTACTAACACCAACCCCTCACTTATTTTTCTACCAGGCACTGCACAAAATTGTTCTTCACCTACCATATCACCAATCACTCCTCTCATTCGATCCGCAATTATGTTCGCAATAACTTTATAATCTATATTCAACAAGGATATCGGCCTCCAATTCTTCAAATCACTTTTTTTCACCTTTTTTATACAACAACACGATCACACTTTCACTCATTGATTTAGACATTCTTCCTTCTTCCAAAACCTTACATACAACCTCATATAATGTTTCTCCAATTAAATCCCAAAATGTACTATAGAACTCACACGGCAGACCATCACTCCCTGGTGTCTTCCCCTTTTTCATACTCTTTATGCACCTTTCAACTTCATTCAAACTCACTTGTACCTCCAACCTTTCCTTTTCTTCTACTCCCAATACTTTTTCAATATTCTCAAACACACAATCTTCCATACTTTTTTATCCCTAATTTTTTCAGAAAACAACCTTTCATAAAATTCACTTACAACCCTACAAATATTCTTATTTCCTTTCACCTCACATCCATCTTCCTCCCTAACACTCTCCATTCCCATCTTACCTTCAAAAATTTTCTTAAAAAAGAACTTTGTACATTTCTCATCTTTTTCTTTTATAACCATTTTCTTTTGTATCAAAATATCTTTACCTCTTTGTTTTAAACACATTTTTATCTTCTCTGTAGCCTCAACTAATTCACATTCAACATCCCTTCTCCATTCTCTCATCTCATGCAAATATATTAATCTTTTCTGCCACCATTCATATAATTCTCTTTCCTTTCTCAACCTATCACTTCCTTTCCTTATAAAAAATCTTTTGGTCACACCTTTCACCCAATCCCACCATTCAGTCACACTTTTAAAGTTCCCCCTCTTTCCTTTCCATATCCCCCATGCATTCCTATATTCTTTACAAATCTCTATCTTTCAGCAATTCAACATTCAATCTCCACACACCTTTTCCATACATATTACCAACCGACATACTCACGATACTCTCTATCCTCCCATGATCCGTGAAAGGCTCTCGATGAATCTTAAAAACATGTTTTTCCACACCTTTTGATAAGAAACAAAAATCAATCCTTGATTTAACATCCCCTTTTTCACTAAAGAAAGTAAACCCTTCACCCTCACCAAAATCCATTAAACCTAAAATTTTTATTATTTGTCCCAATTCCTTCCCCGAACTATCAATTGTCCCTCCCCACCCTTTATAATACAATTAAAATCCCCCATTACAATAGACATTTCCCTCCCTCCCAAAAATAAAGATAATTTTTCCCAAAGGTCCAATCTTTCCCTCCTTTCCACAGGAGCATATATACTGAAAACCCTGAAAACCATTCCCCCAAATTCACACCATACCACCATAGCCCTCCCACTTTCAATCTCAATTTTCTTATTTATTTTAATCATCCTATTCCCACACAATATCCCCACCCCCTGATTTTTCTTTTTATTTAATGACCATTCAGAAAGTCCCAATGTCCAGTCCTTTGGCTCTTCCTCCAGGTTACATTCCTGGAGGCAGTATATGTCCATCTTATAAGACTCCAACAATTTAAAAATTGCTGCCCTTCTATCTTTATTCTTTATTCCCCGGGCATTTACAGATGTTATTTTTAAATTTTTTTTACACATTTTAATTTATTTTATACCATCATGATTTGTTATCACCTTTTAACCTTTTCGCTTTTTTACTCGCATCAGGGGTTCCGTGTACCACTTCTTCATTTCCACTTTCACCTTCACTAATTGTGGATAATACATTACCTTTGCCCTTAGACTCATGTTCACCTATAGACGCGCCACCATTTCGAGGTTCACCAGAACTACGGAAGCCCATTGTGTCCATCATGAGTCCTACTTGACTCGAATTTAAAAAGGCATTCACAGAATCCGTATCGGAAGAGAGGCTTCAGAGTCACTCGAGATAAACCCAATCAAATCTGCAGCACCAAGGGATTCTCCAGAGTGGTTTTTACGTTTCAAAGAAGCAGTATCAACTTCCATCTCTGTTCCTGCTTTCCCTGTGCGCATCACTTCACTCGCCACCGTCACTTCCCCCTCGGCTACTAGGTGCTCTGGGGCCTCCACTCTGGCTCCCTCACTAGCCACACCCACAACTGCGTCCACAGGGGAAGGATTTGGCTGCTCTTGGGTCATTACAGACTCGCCATCTCTTACAACTTCCTCAGATTCCTCAGCTCCAAGACTTAGACCACCTACTGCCTCCGCATAGGATTTCATTGGCTTCCTGCCTCCATCTTGTCCCCTTTTTCAAAAAGGACATTCACAGGCTAAGTGATCCATCTCATTGCATATGTGACACCTTTTAGCATGTGGGCATTCTGAAGTCTGATGACCCTCCCTCCTACAATTTCTACAGGCAAACGTACCACCACAATCCTCCTTTGTATGCCCAAATCTTAGGCATCTTCTACAAAAATAAGGCTGACCTGGGTACCACAGATACCCCCTATGTGCCCCTATTGAAAAGGTCTGAGGAGGGTGCTTTATATCCCCAACTGCACCAACATGTCTCTTAAAAATAACGAAAAATCTCCGACTCCCGTTGAAAGTTCCAAACACGTTCTTCAAATTAACTCCCTCTGATACAACATCACAGAAATTATACAAAAAGACCCAAATCTGCTCATTCGAAATGAAAGGATTGTACATATGCACGGTCACAGGCACTCTCTCTCTTGTCTCATTGCTAAAAAAGGATACTCCGTTCAACCAAAAATGTCCCAATCTATCATTCTTTCTCGAAATACATGTCTGCAGGTCACACTGTTCCCGAAAAGTTACATCATAAACTCCTGATCTAGGGAAACGCTGCACGCAAAAAATTTTCTCTCGCTCCATACCAAACAGACCTTCAATAATGTCCTCCTGGACCCTCCGGAGCGTAGCATCCGCCCTACTCGGCTCGGCAAAAACCAGCCTTAAAGTCCTTGGTGCACTGGGAGCACCAGGCTCAAACGAATCGCCCATAACCGCCTTCAAGCTTGCCCAACTGCCAAAGCAAAAGGGTTCGCCGATCGGATCTCACGCTTTCAGTGGATGCGTACCCCAATAGCAGCATGAGGGGAACCCGCAGGAACCCCTCAAGGCCGAGGCAGCCGTCCACCTACTAACTAGCCTTTCAACCAGGAAACATGTAAAACTTGATCCTAGCCAAAAGGCCGAGAAGCGATTACATTGAATCACAGTCCATGGCTTCCACCACTCAGAAGTTCCACCGCTCAGAAGTTACACGTACATCATTAAACCTAGCTTTACCCATTTTTATTAATTGTTGGCCAAAATATTTGTTTTTACCCATATACATATGCAAATTAGCATGAGTGAAATGCATGATGGTCCCCACAATGAAGCCTCTCAACCACACCTCTAACTGGTCAGAGTGGGAATTGCAGCATACAAACTCTACAAGTTCCTGGATACACTTTAAACCCATTACACATTTTAGATCCTGAACTGGAACCTCAAACTTTTCATGTGAATTACAATACTGTAAACATGGTTTGGCCACCAAAATTCATAGAGTGGCTGGGTAAGAGGGGCTCTGGGAACATGTACCAAGTGAAATACTGCTTCAGGCACTGACCTCATGTAATGACGGTGTATCCAGGGCTTTTGTAGAACAACTGCTTGAAAAGTGTAATATCCACTATGACCAGTGTGATACATATAATTTCACCCTCACCAATGGATTTCCTGTGGAAACTTTTTTTCCCCTTTATCAAAAATTGAAGGGGGGAGAAGGTTTTTGAAGGGGTTAAAGCCTACCCCCTTTTTTCAGCATATCCAAAAATTAATCACTGTACATATATACAATATGTTCTTTACAAATGACGAGATAGCCTGAATGGGAAGAGAAAATTCCTGATTCATTTTCAGAAAGGATGACATTTTTTTCGGGGGTGTAGTAAGACCCTCTCCTGTCTTTCTATCTATAGTCGGGGTTTTTTGTTTTTCCACGGCATGCCAGGTTATTGCAAGTGGTGCCGTGTATACAGTCATAAGACCAAGGAGTGTGATAGAGGCTTAGAATGTATGAGCGATAGCCACCAAAAGGGAGACTGTCCAAAGAAAAGAGGCGAGCGCTAGCCGTAGAGGTGGCCCCAGAGTGTGATAGCCATACTGTGGCTGTGGAGAAGCCTGGACAGCAAGAAAATAGAATGGAGGCATTTGTGGTCATGAAAGAAAATGAGAGGCAGATGCAAGATAGCATCAGTGATGGTGTTGCTGCCCTAATAAGGAGCTCCCAGATAGTGGTCTGTCCTGCTGGTTGGAGTGGGGAACCCTTGGTGTGGCTATCAGGTCTTGAGAAAGGGCCAAATTTCGCTTAGTCATCCCCCTGGAGTGGCAAGCCAGGGGTGCTCTAAAATCTCTTTGGTGAACCCACTGTTGATTTAGTGTACACAGGCACGTCACATCGCCTTCATTCTGCACTAGCTGCAGCTAGTACAGATGGGCAATCTTTTACTCTTTGCCTAGTGTGTTATGCACTGAGCACATATTTTTTATGTATTTTTCCATTGTCACTGGTGTGGTATTTGTGTGCCACGTTGATGGAGGGTGCTATTCCTTTATGGGCTAGCCCTGAAGTCTTGGTAAGTACTTTGACCTTATGGTCAAGTACTCTCCCTTACTAGGTCTCTTTCTATGGGGGAGCTCCCAGCCTAGTATCTCTTGGGGTTGCCTATGCAGTCCCATAGAGAAAGGTCCCTGTCTGACATTGTTCAGATGGGCTAGTAGGCCCATCACAGCTTCAACTGGATGGTCTTAGTACCCAGCCACTGTCAGGAGCTTTGCCCTGGGGGGGTCTTCCTCTTTAGATGACTGACTACAATAGTACCCCAGTGCACTTTTTTTGTGTGATGTTTTTGTACTTGCACTTTTTACGTGAGATTCAAAAAAAAAAAAAAAAAAGTTAAGTGGTAGCTTAGTAAGTTCCTACTTAGCCTTGGCCATGAATGGTTCCATCTAGTGGGGGCAGGGACCACTGAAAGTCGTTGGATTGCTACTAATCCCCAGGTTTGTGCAGTAATCTGCCTAATTTATGTTGATTTTGCACAGATGCTAATGGAGTACCCAGTTATGAGAGCTGTTCATGGTCCTGAAGAGCAAAGGATTTCCAATTCATTTAAGATCATTGGCTTTGCTGAGGAACGTTGAGTTGGACGAGCTGGTGTCCCGATTTTTCTTTTTGACAAGCTGGAAACAAAGAGGGAGGATATCCTGTATCCGCAAGAATTAAAGAAGTGGGAAGTTTCTCTTTTTTTTTTTTTTTTTCTCTGACCTTCACTAACTACATTAGTGGCAAACTATTTTATGACCGGCTGGTGCAACATATCGATGTGACAGATCTCTTTGGGTTGGAGTTTGTTACACTGTATATTGGAGGTGACATAGTGCTGACAACCATCCACAATCCATGTCTTCAACCGGAAGATATTCTCTTCTCGGCCTTTTGGCTAGATCAAATCGTGGTGGAGGTGGTAGAGGATCAATATTTTTCTTCAAAACAACATCTGGATTCCTGTGGATGGAAGATAGAGAAGCGATGGCCATGTTAGGAGGTAACTTCTGAGGATTGGCAAACTGGCTCTGGCTGCTTTGGGCTCAAGAAGGAGTAAGATGGCTTCAGAAGGTCCAAGGATTACTTACCCTGCTGATATGGAGGCGAGGGTGAAGAATGGTGTACTGATTGAAGTAAGTGTCTTGCGTAGAGATGTATGTGATTTGAAGTATTTTGTACATCAGATATGCTTAAGGATCCTGCAAGTCAGAAGAGAGGAAGTGTTGTGCTTAAAAGATCACAAAAAAAGGAGAATTCCTTTTGGTGTTCCAAAAGGTAGAACAATACAACAAGTTTCATATGAATTTGAAGAAGAATATTGAAAATCAGGTATTAAATGGTTTGACCTTTAAAATGATGAATGAAGCAGAAACTGTGTGTGTGTGGTTGTGCATATGTTTAATCCCTATGTGAAGTTGCATGATATTGAATTGTTTCTAAAAAATGAGAAGTGCAGCAGTGGGCCCTGGACAGAAGATAATGAATTTAGAAAACTTTTGGAATGGAAAATACAGGTTTTCTGTTAAATTACAGCGGCAGAATGGTGAAGTAAAACATCTCCCGCAAGTTTTTTTTCTGGGGAGGGACAGAGGTGTCCTGTTTTACAGCGGTATGCCGCAGTACTGTACAAAATGTGAGGGTTTCTGTCATACTAGAGAGGATTGCCCGGCAGACAGACCACGCTGCAGGAGATGTGGAGGGATGGATCATAAAGAAGGAGAATGTCAGAAAGAGAAACGCTGCAACGGATGCGTTGAAAGTGGTCATATTTTCAGAAATTGTCGGTATAGGGTGAAAACATATGCAGAAGCTGCACGGGAAGAAATGGCGGGAAAAACCGTTCCTGAAACCTTACCTGTAAGAGAAACAGCGGAGGTAATGGCGGATCGGGAGGTGGAGATGGCGTTGCCAGCGGTGGAGGCGGAGAGATCTGGAGGGGGCGGTGCCCAGCAGCTGGAGCCGAAACCTGTGGAAGGAAAAGGTGTGATTAATGAAAATATCGAAGAGGTAGCGAGCCCAGCAATTGGAAGAAAAGTGGATACTTCCTCCAGGAAGATAGAAGAAGGTGGAGGGAAAGGAGGAATGGAGGTTTTAGGTTCAGGTGAGCCTGGAAGAAAGAAGATAAAGACGGAAGAAAGAAGAGGAGGAGAATGGAGGTCGGCGAGTTCGGAGGAAGATGAAATAATGGATCTTACGATGGGGTTGGATGACTCTGTAGATGCAAAAAGAGGAAGAGAGGAAGTAGAGAAGGATACATCATCGTACGAAACAGAAGCAGGAGACGAGATAGTATACTCACCTTAAAAGGAAAAATGGGAGTCTTGAAGATTAACTCTTTAAATGTTAGAAGTATAAAGTCTCAGAAGAAAAGAATGGCATTATTTGAATATTTGGGAGGAGCGGATGGTGATATTTTTTGCCTTCAGGAATGTGGATTAGACTTCCACGTAGATTATAGTTTTTTGAGAAAGGAATGGAAATTGGGACAGTCAATATGGTCCGGAGATGATGATGATAATAATAAGGCATCCAGTGTGGGTCTTTTGATAAAAGGCTCGGAAATTACGGTAAAATCCTTTCAAGAAGTGGTGCCGGGCAGAGCACTTTTGGTGACGTTGGATCTAGGGGAGGAGCTATTAAGATGTTTTGTAATTTATGCACCGGCAAAGAAACAGGAGCGAGTAAAATTTTTTGAGACGATAAAGATGTTTATACCTGGTGCAGGGCCATTGTTAATGATGGGTGATTTCAACTGCATTATGCCAGGAGAAGAAAGAAAAACTTTAAAAAAGAAACAATTAGATAAAACATCAAGATTGTTGGAGGAGTTGGTAAAGGACGCATCCATGGAAGACAGATGGAAGCCGTGCAAGAAAGGGAAAAAAGGTTATACAAGATCTACAAAAGAATGTGAATCAAGGATTGATTTTCTTTTTGCGGCTAAAGAGGTAAAGATTAAAGAAATGGCATTAGAAGATTGTATCTTTTCGGATCACAAAATGCTGAGAGGGAAAATTTACTTACCTGAGGCCAGAAGAGGTCCCGGAATTTGGAGGCTGAAAGTGAGCTTGTTAAAGTTACCTGAAATAAAAGAAAGATTGATTAAAAGATATTAAAAAATAAAAGAAAACCAAAAATACTATAAAAATAAAATAGAATGGTGGGAATGGGCAAAAATCAAAATAAAAGAATTCTTTATGGAAGAAGGAAAAAAAGAAGGAAGTAGGAAAAAGAAGTGGTTCAAGTTATTGAATAAGAAAAAGCAAGCTCTGTTTAGCCTGAAGTGTGGTGTGGAGGTGGATGATTTGTTAGAAGAAATGGAACAAAAAATTAAAAAAGCCATTGATGAAAAAGGGAAGGCAATAATGAATAGAATCAAGTTGAAAAGTCTAGAAGAAGGAGAGAAGTGCTCGAGATTTTTCTTTAAGAAAAGTGTGATTCATAAACAAATAATAAAGAAGCTTATTGGATATTCAAGGAAAAACCAGCTGATTAAGATGGTTCATGAATATTATGCAAACCTTTTTTGTAAGAAGAAAATTGATGAAGGTATGATGATTGAAAACTTAAAAGGTTTGGATATGAAGTTGGAGGATCAAGAAAGTGATAAATTGGATGCTAATATAAAAGATGAAGAAGTATGGAGAGCATTAAAAGAATGCAGATTAAATAAAGCACCTGGATGTGATGGTCTTCCTGCAGAGTTTTATAAGGAATGTTGGAACTTGTTAGGAAAAGATTTTGTGGAAGTGGTTAAAGTGTTCTTGATGAATCAAATGCCAATTTCCTGGAAAAAAGGGGTGGTATCATTGCTTCCAAAAAAGGGAGATCTAGAAGATTTAAAAAATTGGAGACCTATAACGTTATTGAATGTGGACTACAAGATTTATGCGAAGATATTAGTAAATAGGTATAAAGAGATAATTGAGAAGGTGATATACGGAAATCAAGTCTGTGGAATCCCGGGACGAAGTATTCAAGAACACTTAAACCTGATTAAGGATGTTATAGCATGGTGTACTGAAAGAAAACAGGATCTGGCCTTGGTTACATTAGATTTTCAGAAGGCGTTTGATAAGATCTCGCATGAATATTTGTGGAAAGTACTAGAAGAAATGGGCTTTACAACATAAACGGTAGAGCATTTGAAAGAAATTTATAGAGGATCGGCAAGTAAGATTTTGGGTTAACGGTTTCTTGACAGAGGAAGTGGAAATGATGTCAGGTGTGAAACAAGGGTGCCCCTTGTCGCCTTTCTTATTCATATGTGCTTTAGAACCGTTAATGAATATGTTAAGAAGAGACAAAGTATTAAAAGGAATGATGTTAACGGGAAGTGGCGGAGTGGAAGTAAAAGTGATCGCTTATATGGATGATGTATCAATCATATGTACAACTGACCCGGCTATTAACAGAGCAATATGGATAACGGAAAATTTTTGTACAGGCTCTGGCTTTAGGCTAAATACAGCTAAGTGTGGATGCTTATTAATCGGAAATTGGTTTCATGCAGAGATCAGAATTAAAGCACAAAGGGACCCTTTAAAAATCCTTGGGGTTTTTTTTTGAAGAAATAAATGATGGTCGAAAGAGCTGGGAAGAGTTCTTGGATAGGGTGAAGAAAAAATTAAGTTTTTGGTCATTGAGAAAATTAACAATGACTGGGAAAACCCTGATAATAAAAGGCATATTGTTGCCAATTTAGATTTTTCTGAGTATGGTGTATCCGCCAGATGAGAGGACACTAAAAAAATTATCAAGGAGGATGTATATGTTTATATGGAACTCAAAGGTGGAAAAATTAAAAAGAACATGTATGCAGAAGTCACTAAAAAAAGGTGGAAAAGGAATTCCTGACATAAAGGAATTTTTATGGATACAGTTTTTTGTAGGAAGGAAGAAGCAGGATGGATTATGATGAATTGTATCAAAATGGCAATTTGGAAAACAAGGAATCTTTGTTTATTTAAAGAAGAAGAAATTGGAGTGGTGGAATGTTGTAAAATTGCAATAGCAGAAATGATACCTTTTTTACTTAATGGAAAAAAAGATCAAAGGGAAGAGAGGAGCGAAGAGGTTATGGGACCTTAAGATGTGGAATATAATGTTGCAGAATGAAAAAGATAAAGTGTACTTACCTGAAGTCGAAATCAAGAAGAATGGTCGGGAACCTAGAAGGAAAAAGAAAAGGACAAAATTGAAATCATTTTAACAGAATTAAATTGGAAAACTTTAAATTTAGATAATTGATTTTAATTATAAAATAAAATTTTGATTTTTATGATGATGAAATTACACGAGTAAACCCTTTGGCTGAGTCGAGGGTGTACGTGTATATCTTAATAAAAATGTAAAAAAAAAATCTAGAAAGAATCTGCCTAAAGGCCAGGTTTGTCACCAGGAAAGTGAACAAATTTGACATTTGGAATGGCAAGTATGTATTTAAAGATGTTTTGAAGCAGGACTTGCGGGGGGCTGGGCCTTGTGGTGTCCAGCATCTCACTTCTGTTATCGCCCTTGGGAGTGATAGGGTGTTTGTTTACTACAGGGACATGCCTAGGTACTGCAGGGAATGCAAGCAGTACTGGCATACTGCGGACAAATGCAGAAGAAAACATAATTTGCTGGAGATGTGGCCCAGGGGCACCTACTGGGGAAAAATTGTAAAAATGAAATTGTATGCAATAGTTGTGGGCCGGCCAGTCACTCTTATCGGGACTGTACTGCCAGAAAAACATTTGTTTAGGCAGTCAGAAAACAACCTGAATTTTCTGTTTCCACAGAGGACATCCCCTCAGCCTCATGAGCAGGAAGACAGAGTGCCAAGTTTCAGACCATCCCTGAAATCCTGGTAGAAGTGAGATGGAAAGGCAAAGTGGTAAATCGGTGCCATCGATGGGCGGGGCCAAAAGGCCTGAGGACACCGGCCAGCTCCATAAGTATGGACGTCAATGTTGTTGAGCTCTCTTCTGGTCTTTCCGCAGAAACGGGATCTGTGTGGCCGGCCAGAAGCGAGGAAGAGATGGACATCTGGTGGCACAAAAAAATGAAAAGTAAAAGAGCGTAAGGTACTAGATAACCATTGTGTATGAGAAATTATAAGAGTGACCGAGCCACTGGCTCAGCCCCCACTGACATCCAATCAGTTTCTATCATTACTCAATTGTAACCCACTTGTATGATTATTGAAGTTCCTGATTCACCCACAATACCAGCCCAACCGGCTACAGGATGTAATACCCCGTGTGTACCAACTGGTACAGCAAACGTTGAGGAGGAACAAACATGCAAAGCTATTACACAAGTGGAACACCAAGAAAGTGTAATTACAGAAGTAGAGTCTGTAGCTACAGTTCAAGCTGATCACCCGGGTGCTGATGCTGACAAGCAAAGTTGTATTTTATCAGACCTGGCAGTATCTGAGTCAGAAGCCTATAACGTATTCTCTGTATCAAATATCCCCTTGTATCAAAAATGTACCCTTAATGTGAGGGGAATCAAGGGCCCAACAAAAAGGGCTATGGTTTTTAAATGCATTGAATGTCAAAAGATATGATTTGCAGGAATGTGCCCTGGATCATCACCCCAATGACTAGCATCTGAGGAAACAGTGGCACCATGGGTCTTCTATTTGCTCAGGTGACAATTTGAACCCTGCAACAGGGGTTGGAATCATTCTCAAAGGTAACAATGTACACAAGTCACCTCATTTTGTTCCTGGAAGAGCCTTGTTGGCAAAAATGAAGTGTGATGGGACTGACCTAGATGTGCTGAATGTATATGCCCCTGTTGACAAGCAGGATAGGGAGGAATTCCTAAACATCATTCAGTTGTTTCTCACTGGATTATCACCGCTAATAGTGGGGACTTATTTGCATTATGCCAGGGTAAAAAGGCCAAAATAAAAAACTGTTCAGGAAGTTAGGGCAAAATTAAAACGATAAAAGGACCTCAATGCCCAGCTGCAAATGTTTACCAAATTCCAGATGTTGGGTATAGACATACAGGAGCAATACTACAATCTGAAAATTCAAATAAATCATGCAATCAAACAAAGGGAAACGGATAATCCACAATTCAAAAGATAAAAGAATTAAAAGTGCTCCCAGTCCTTTTTCAAAAAAGTTATTAGCAATAAACAATGGATCACGTAAATAGTGCAACAACGGCTACAGGAATGCTTAAGGAACCTCAAAAATGTTGTTCTTTTTTTGCTTAAAAAAAAAAAAAAAAAATTTAGAGCTCGCCTTTTATATCGGAGTGTCTGGAGGCACCAGGACTTAAGCTGGAGGCCAGGGATCACCAGGGGCTGGTGGATATTGCCTAACCTGAACCATTTATTAAGAATGGTGCATACCTTGTTGTATTGGTCCTTTTTCCTGTAAGGCAAAAAAGGGGATGGAAGTAAATTATTACATTACCTGTATCAGCATATGGAAACTTGTACTCATGTAGAAATAACACGATTTTGTATAAACTATAGGTGCCTATTACAAAATAGGTGTCTGTTTTTTTTTTTTTATAAACATCTGCAATTGCTCTGTTTTCAGGTGCTAAAATGAGAAATATGTATAACTAAGATTAGTATACCCTCTGTGTTAAATGATTCACTAATAGGTCTGTAAACTATGTTACTTATCCTGCATGTTGAGGTTAATTTGTGCATTCACCTACAGTGTTATATTCATTTCTGTGTACACCTAGTACCACAACGTTCTGTATGTGCAACCTATCTGAGATACTGTTATTTGTTACCTATGGACAGATATCATATAATGGCTAATGTATCGACTTGTTATACCTTACTACCATACTTGCCTATATGAGCAATATATAGTCTGTAAATTTCTGCCTACTTATGTTTTAGCATATTGTACTATGAATATATATATATATATATATATATATATATATATATATATTCGTTGCTCAGATCTATACTTGCCTATGAGTATTTGTAGCACTGTTTTTAGCAAAAGTTTTTGCCTACTTTCTCTATACTATTTTAAATGAGTATTTACTTCTTGTGTTTGAGTATGCAAAAAGGTGTGTGTGTGTGCGCATTTATTAAGGAACATGTATACTCGCACATAAGCTATCTGTATACTGTAAATAATGTGTTATTGTACGCTTTACCTGCTGTGTTTAACATCAAATAAGAAAAATGTGTACTTACTTGGAATATGTGACTGTATACTTATTTAAATTTTGTGAATTTGTGTGCCACTTTTTTTTTTTTTTTTTATGGAGGGTGCTATTTCCTTATGGGCCAGCCCTGAAGGTTTGGGGGACTTCTTTGATCTTTACTCTCAAGTACTCTCCCTTACTGGGCGTCTATCTTCAAGAGAGCTCGTATCTGGTGGGACTGCTTATGCAGTCCCATAAAGAAAAGGACCCCGTTGGCCTTTTGGCTAAGATCCAGGCATACATGTGAATCTGCGCTGAAAGACTAACTAGTAGGGTTCCTTCAGGTTCCCTGCATGCTGCTATTGGCGTAGACTCCACCTGAACGCACAGAGTGATTGGTGAGCTTTAGGAGGATGGGCGATTGTGTTGAATTTGGTGCTTCACATCCACTAAATATGTTGAGACTGGCCTAGTGTAGAAGAGCGAGTTTTGAGCTTCATGTGGTTAAGGAGGAGATTACTGAGAAGTTATTTGGAATGGAGCAAGATAAAAAAAAAATTTTTATTCTTGCAGTGTTTCCTAAAGTCCGGTTGTTATGATGTAACTTTTCAGACTAGGGAAGATTTACAGATGTGTGGTGTGCAAAAATGCAAATTTGGGAAACGTTTTGCTGGAGGGAATTTCCTTCAGTAGCAAAGTGAGGCAGAAGGTGGTGGTGACGGTACAAATGTACAACCCTTTTGTGACTAATTCAGAGATTTGTGCTTTCCTGGCAGTGTACTGTGCCTCAGTGTGGGAAGGGGTGAACGTAAATAACATTTATGGCACCTTTTAATGGGAATCAAAAATTCCTTCTTACTTTTAAGAGACATGTTGGCAGTGTTGGGGGGACAAAAAGTTCCTGGAGTTCGGACACACTAAAGACAAGTGTGGTGTGAATGTCACATGTAGGAATTGTAAGTCATGATCACCAGACTGCAGAATGCCAGATGGAGAAAAGGTTCTTTATGTGTGATACGGTGGGTCACTTTGCCCGTCAGTGTCCCTCATTTAGAAGGTACGAAGGGCAACAGGAGAGAAGTAAGGGTCTGTGGACCCAGGGCCTGTAAGATCTTACTCTGATGTGGCAGGTGGCCTAGTCCCCAGGGCATGCGAGTCAAGGGACTTGCCAAGTGTGAGGGTGTCGGTGAAGGCCCACAGACAGCCAGATCCCTCCCCTGTAGACATGGCTGAAGGTGTAGATGAGGGGGAACCAGCATGGTGGAAGCCCCAGAGCAAGACGTGTCTCCCGAGGGGGAGGTGTCAGTAGCTTGTGGAGCAGAAGGTGTGAGGGAAGATAAGGCTGAAAAGGAGCAGGAGATGGAAACGGATCCTGCATCCTTGAAGCATAAAATTGAGTTCGTTGAGTCGGCTAATTTTCCAGTGACTCAGACTCCTCACAGGCAGATTTTTCCTCTGGAATCTGACTCGGCAAAGGCCTTTGCGAGCCCTGGGGAAGTGGAAGCAATGAAGGATATAAAGGGCTTCTGCAGAGAGGTGAGTCAAATGGCTAAACCCACAGATGTCGGTGTGTCCGGAAGTAGGCAAGCGGTTGAGGGCGCAGGCACTTCCTTGGCAGATATACCAGAAGGCGGGAATGAGGAGGATTACCTTGTGAATTCTATTGTGTTTTTGGGATGTGATTGGTGAAGTGTTATATGAGGTTGTGTGTGTAAGGTTTTGGAGGATGTCTAAATCTGAGTGAAGTGTGGTTGTCTTGCTATAGAAGAAGGGAGAGAAAAGTAATTGAAGAAATTCGAGACCAATTTCATTGTTAATATGAATTATAAAGTAATTGCAAAATTGATTGCTGACTGGATGAGGAAGGTGGTGGATGGGATGGTGGGTGTGGAGCAGGTGTGTGCGGCTCCTGGGAGAAAAATAAATGAGAGCCTGATGCTTTTGTGGGATGTTTTGTAAGGATAGGGAGATTCCTGTTGGGTTATCAGCGGTTGATTTTGAGAAGGCATAGGAGTCGCATGAGTTTATGATGGGGTGTCACATGAGTTTGTTTGGTGTTTTAGAGAGAATGAGTGTGCCTGATAAGAAGTTGAAATGGATTAGATGCTTGAATAAAGATATTGGGTGTAGAGTAATTGTGAATGGGTGGGTGGGTGGTTATCAAGATAAATAAAGATTATATCGGGGGTGAGGCAAGGTTGTCCTTTATCGCCTGTTCTTGTATGTGTAATAAAGCTGCTTATTAGGATGTTGATGAATAAGTGTGTGAGGGGTGTTGAGATACCTGGGGGAAGTGGTAGAAGCTTGAAGGTGATTGGGTACATGATATTACTGTAGTGTGTAGAGATTTTGCAAGTCTGAGAAGACTTAGGTTATTAATGAGGATTTTTTTTTTTTTTTGTAGTGCGAGTGGTTTTAATGTAAATAGGGAAGAAAAGAGTCAATGTAAGATGTTTGGTTCATGGAGAGATTTTGAATCTAGTGGGTGGCGAGAGTATAAGGGTTGTATAAAAGTATTGGGGGTAAAATTCGATAAGTGACAAAGTGTTGTGTGAATATGGTGGATGTCAAAGTTTTTGGGGGTTAAATATGTTAATGCATGTGTTGAGCTGAGTGGGAAGGAGGGGATTGAAGAGTGTATCGTGAGGTATGGGGGTGGAAGTGTGTTGAGAAAATGTAAGCTTTGATATCATGTGGGAAGGCCTGTCTGTTTTATGTTACCGTGGTTTTATGTCAGGATTGAAAGGTATATTAGGAGATTTGAATTGCAGGATGTAACAGGAGATGAGTGGTGTAGTAGAAAGTTATGATGAAAATACACATACATGTATAGGTGTCTATCGACGAGACAATTTCGGAGAAGGAGGTGTGTGGATAGTGAAGTGTGTCCAAGGGAGGGATGTGGGAGGATAGAAAATATAGCCCGTGATGTAGGGATGTAGTCTTGGAAAGGAAGTCCGTATCTGTTAGTATAAAATTATTAAAGGACTGACTGGTGTGGAAAGACTAAATTTGGAAATGGTGATATATGGGTTGAGTGGTTTGGGGAAAGAGGAGAAAAGGATTCTTTGGATGATTGTTGTTTGAAAGAGTGTTTATGGGATGTGAGAAATATTTTAGTATTTAAAAATGTCATGATCAACTCAAAAGAATGTGCCTCCATGGTCCGTGGCAGGCTGTTTTGCACAGATCATAATATCTATAGGAAAAGAGGTGAAGGTTTTGTTTTTTTTGTTTAGAAATCGTTTGATGGGAGGAAAGTTTTGAGGAAAAAGGGGTGGGGCAAAGGTTATATTGGTATGAATAAATAATTAAATATTTTTGATGTGGGTGGTTCTATTAATTGGGGTGGGGTTATGTGGATATAAATGGTGTTGTGTGTTTTTTATATATATATATATATATATATATAAATAAAGATAATGGTATGGGAGGGTTTGGAGTGTTTTGATATAATTTTTTTGTTATTGTAAAATGTTTTCTGTTTTTTATGCAAATTTTAATAATTAAAAAAAGACTATACTTATTTATATTTTGTGAATTTTTTTTTTATGGAGCGTGCTATTTTTTTTATGGGCTAGCCCTGAAGTCCTGGGGAGTACTTTGGCCTTTACGCTCAAGTACTCTGCCTTACTGGGCGTCTCTCTTCGAGAGAGCTCCCAGCCTAGTATCTGGTGGGACTGCTTATGCCGTCCCATAGAGAAAAGGGATTCTGTTGGTCAAGATCAAGCTTGCTTGTATTGAAGTCAAAAGGTTAGTAAGTAGGATGCCAGCTGCCTCAGCCTTAGAAGTTTCCCTGCATGCTGCTATTGGGGTAGCCACCACCCAAAAGTGCAGAGAAACAATTGGCGAGCTGTATGTTGCTTCGAGGCCTCTTAGCTAAGATCAAGCTTGCATGTTTCTTTGTCAGAAGTGCTAGTGAGTAGGGTGCCAGCCACCTTGACCTTGGGAGGTTCCTGTGGGCTGCTATTGGGGTGAGACGCCACCTGAAAGTGTGAGAAGTGATCTGGTGAGCCATTTGCTTGGGCATCTTGGTGAGCTCTTTGGAGGATGCGCGAGGGTGCGGTTTTTTTTTTTTTTGTTTTTTTTTGGTGCATCAAATACTTTGCGGGTGGCCGAGCCTAGGAGGGTGGCCTTTGAGCTTCGAGTACTGCAGCAGGAGATCATTGAGGGCCTGTTCGGTATGGAGCGAGAAAAGATCTTTTGTGTACAGTGTTTCCCAAGGTCTGGCTGTTATGTTACCTTTCGGTCAAGGGAAGACTTGCAGACGTGTGGCGCGTAAGAACGAGTTGCTAAACGACAAGCTGCTGGAGGGGATTACCTTCTTCAGCAGTGAGTCAAGGCAGACTGTGCCGGTGATTGTACACATGTACAATCCCTTTGTCTCCAATTCAGAGATTTGGGCTTTCCTTTCGGTTTATTGTGACTCTATGTACGAAGGAGTGATGATGAAGAATATGTTTAACACCTTTAATGGTCAGCGGAAATTTTTTGTTGTATTCAAGAAGCATGAGGGCGGTTTGGGGGACATTAAACCTCCACCCCAGGCCTTCTCGATCGGCACCCAGAGGGGTTACCTGTGGTACCCAGGGCAACCTAGGTACTGTAGAAAGTGGTTTAAGCTTGGACACACCCGGGATGAATGTGGCATTGATGTTGTTTGTAAGAATTGTAGGAAACATGGTCACCAAACTGCGGAATGCCCGGACGCCAAGCATTGTTATACATGCGGTACAAAGGGCCACATTGCCCGTCAGTGTCTGCTGTTGATGCAAGAGCTGCAGAAGGAGAAACTGGGGTCGTTGGACCCTGGTCCAGCTAGGACATATGCTGACGTGTCAAGTGGTAAAAACCCCAGGGCTAGTAAGGCGAGAGAAATGCCTGGTGCGAGTGTGAGCCACGAAAGTCCAGGTCCCTCCCCTGTGGATGTGGCAGCGAGTGCAAATGAGGGCTAGTTTGTTGGATGCCCCTGAGCACCTGGCCACCGAGGGGAAGGTGACAGGCTACTGGAATGGAATGTGAGGGCAGAAATGCAGAAAGGGAGCAGGGGATGGAAACAGACCCTGTCTTCTTGAAACGTAAAATTAATATGGTTGTACCCTCCTCTTTGACAGGTCAAACAGAACAACCCTCGAGTGATTCTGAGTCTGAACAGTCAGACCGCTCTTCAGGGTCAAGTATGGCACAGGCCTATGTGAACCCTGGGGATGTGGCGGCATTGGAGGACATTATGGGCTTTCGTGAGGAGGTAAAATGGGGAGCCATAGCCACAGGATCTGGTGTGTCTGGAGGCGGGCAGGAAGATGAAAGTACTGGTGCCCTTTAGGTAGGTGTCAGAGGGAGATGGCGAAGAAATGGTGCCAGAAGCCCCTCAAACCATAAGTGCAAAGGCAAGAAGACTAGGGAGAGGAAAGTTTGCAAGAAAGTGATTATGAAAGGAAAGCCCAAAAGACATTCAAATGGAGTTAAAAAATCTCACCAGTGAATGTCCGCGGCATCAGGAGCAAGGAAAGAAGGATTGCAATATATGGACTTTTGGACTCATATGCTGCGGATATTCACTGTACTCAGGAGTGTAATTTGGAGGGTGATCCAAAAGACTGGACTAGGGGACCAGCGGTGTGGTCCCTGAACAAAAAGAAAAATCGGAAGGTGGAGATATTATGCGGGAGTAAAAACATTCAAGTTATTAAAAAAAATTGAAATAGAGGTGGGGAGGGCAGTTGTTGTGTGGTGTGAGAAAGGGGGGGGGTTTGTGTTTAGGATTATATGTATATATGCGACTGTGGAGAGAAGGGAAAGACTGGAACTATGGGAAAAATAAGTTTGTTTCTGGGAGGTAAAGAGTTAACGGTGATGGTGGGGGATTTTAATTTGTATAATTAAAGATGGTGATGGGTGTAGGGTGGGTTGCAGTAGGGGTGGTGGTGGGATTGATGTGTCTGGAAAAGATTTGGGAACATTATTAAAAATGTTTGGGTTGGTTGATGTGGGGGAGGGGTGGTTTCACCTTTTTTAGTGACAAGGTGGGATATAAAGTCACACATTGATTTTTGTTTTCTGTCTAGGGAGTGGAAAAAGTGTGGTTTTAAAGTGCACTGGGAGCCCTTCGCCGACCATGGAAGGTTGGAATGTATCGTGAGTATGACAGCAGATAAGTGCATGGTAGAGGTGTATGGAAGTTAAATGTGGAGCTGTTAAAAGATAAAAGGGTATGTGAGGAATACAGGAGTGCTTTGGTGAGATGCAAAGTGAGATGATTTTGGATGTATTACTGAGTGATGGAATTGGTTGAAGAGTGTGAGTAAGAGGTTTTTCATGAAGAAAGGTTGTGAGCGTATGAAGAGAGAAAGGGAGTTTTGACGTGAGGGAGAGGGGGAGAATGTGGAGAATGAGCTGGCAGAAGCAAGAGAAATGGTGAAGTGTTTTGATAGATATTTTGGTACAGGGGATGAGGATTGTTAAAGAGGAAGATTGAAAAATGTACTAAAAAGTTTTGAGTAAGGGAGAAATGGTGAAGGTAGTGGATGAAAGTGGGAATGAAGTGGAAGGAAATATAAAAGTGGTGAGGAAATTTTATGAAGTTTTGTTTTCTGAAAGTATGGAAGGGGATGTGCTTCGTAGTGTGGATAAAGTTGTGGAGAATGAAGAAAGTGAATGGTTAAGTAGAGAAGTGAGTATGGAAGAAGTGGCGAGATGTATGAAAGGGAAAATGCCAGGGAAGGATGGCTTACCGTGTGAGTTCTATTGTACCTTTTGCGATGTGATTGGAAAAGAGATGTATGAAGTGATATGTGAAGTATTGAAAAGTGGGAGAATGTCAAAAACAATGCCTGAAAGTGTGATTGTTCTGTTGTATAAGAAGGGAGGGAGGAAGGGATTATAAGGTGTTGGCGAAGTTATTGCGGAGCGAATTAGAAAAGTTGTGGATATGGGGGGTGTGTGTGTTTGTGTGTGTGTTCCTGGGAGAAAGATTGGTGAAAGTCCTGGTGCTATTAAGGGTTGTGTTGTGGTTCTGCAAGGATAGAGGAATTCCTGTGGGTGTATTGGCTGTGGATTTTGAGAAAGCGTATGATGGGATGTAGCATGTTTTTATGTTTAAGGTCTTGGAGAGAATGGGTGTGCCTGAGGTGGTGTTGAAGTGGATAAAATGTTTATATAAGGATATTGGATGTAAGGTGGTGGCAAATGGATGGTTGATAAAAGAAATTAAAATAAAGTCAGGGGTAAGGCAAGGGTGTGCCTTATCTCCTGTTTTGTTTTTATGTGTGATAGAGCCATTGATCAGGATGATAGTGAGTGATAAGTGTGTGAGAGTTATAGAGATTCCTGGAGGGAGTGGTAGGTGCCTTAAAGTTATTGGATATATGGATGATAAACTGTGGTATGTAAGGATGTTGCAAGTTTGAGGAGGATAAGGTTGTTGGTAAGTATTTTTTGTAGTGTGAGTAGTTTAGGTTGAAATATGGATAAGAGTGAATGTAAGTTGTTTGGAGTGTGGAGGAGGTTTGAATGAAGTGGGTGGAAGAAGTGCAAGGGAAGTATAAAGATTTGTATGGCCGGGAGAGTTGGTGTGATGTAAGTGGGAAAGTGAGAAGAAAATGGGTCTATGGAATATGCGAAGTATGACTATGGAGGGCAGAGTGTTGGTGATAAAAGCGGTGATTATGCCTATTTTGTTGTACTTGTTCTCAGTTTTTCCAGCGCGTTTTTCCAGCGCGAGTTCTGAAAAGGAAAAAAAACTTTATTTTTTTCTGGAACTCAAAAATAGAAAAACTAAGTAGGATGAAAGTGGTTAAGTTGGGTGTAAATGGTGGGAAGGGGATGGTGGATGTGGAGAGATTCTTAGGACTGAAGTATGTTAGTGCATGTGTGGCCTTGTGTAAAAAGGATGGGAACGAAGGATGTATGGTCAGGCATGCAGGAGGAGGAGTGCTAAGAAGATGTAAATTATGGAAAAGTCAAATTGATAAGCCGGTGTGTTTTGTGTCTCCATGGTTCTATGTGAGAATTGAGAGATATATTAGGAGTTATGAGTTGCATGATGTATCAGGGGGAAGAGTGGTGTACCAGAAAAAGAGTGCTGATGAGGATGAGAGAAAGGGAGGAGATGGAGATGATTGGAGGTGGAAGAATGTATGTGATAAAGAAATTGAGACTAGGCAGAGGGATGTGGCTTCGATGTGTTTGCCGATGCCAGAGTTTCAAAGGATGAGGTGTGTGGACCGTGAGGTGTGCCCTAAAGAAGGATGTGAGAGGATTGAGTATGGATCATGTGATGTGGGGGTGTAATTTTGCAAAAGAAGTGTCTATGTGTCTGGGAACAATTATTAAGGGTTTGACTGGCAAGGAATGTGTGACTTTTGATATGATAATTCATGGTTTAGGTGTAGAAAAGGAGGTGAAAAGAGTGATGTGGATGATTGCTTGCTGTCTGAAGGAATGTTTGTGGGATGCAAGGAATGTGTTGGTGTTTAAAAAAAAGTTTAAGTACAATAGAGTGTGCCTCCATGGTCCGTGGTAGGTTGTCTTTATATGTCTATTATGATTTATGTAAAAAAGGTGAATTTGTAAAAGTAAAGTGGATGCTTCATAAGTGGAGGGAGTGGGTGTGGCCTTGCTTTGTGCCGGTCCTGTGTTTTATTTTGTTAACATATTTTTTTGCCATTTTCGAAAATTCTGCATCTGGAATTGGAATGGACATCGGGTGAGGGTGGTGGAAGTGTGGTATGTGATTATGTAAATAAGTTTAGTTTGGGGGTGGAATAAAGTCTTTTTGGGCACAATTGTGGGTGGGATTATGTAAATAAGGTGTTAGCAAGTAGGATGCCAGCCGCCTCAGCCTTGCAGGGTTCCCTGAATGCTGCTATTGGGGTAGACACCACCCAAAAGTGCAGAGAAATGTTTGGCGAGCCGTATGTCTCTGACATATTGATGCACCTTGGAGGATGGGTGAGAGTTTTGCTTTTGGTGCGCCGGATGCACCAACACTTTAGGGATGGCCGAGCCTAGGAGGGTGGCTTTTGAGCTCCGTCTGGTGCAGCAAGTGATCTTTGAAGGCTTGTATGAAATGAAGCGAGAGAAATTTTTTTTTTTTTTTATGCACACGTGTTGGAGACATTAGGCATCCACCTCAGTCCTTTGGAATTGGTACCCAGAAAGGTTATCTCTGGTACCCAGGGCAATCGAAGTGCCTGATTTTCGGACACACTTGAGACGATTGTGGCATCTCGCCCCGGGACAAGTGAGGTGTGGGAAGTGCCTAATGTTAGAGAGTCAGTGGTCCACGAAGGGCCAGATCCCTCCCCTGTGGATGTGGCTGTAGGTGCGGATGAGGGGGGAACCTGTGTGGTGGACGACCCCAGAGCACTTGGTCGCCGAGGGGGAGGTGACGGTGGCTTGTGGAATGGAAGGTGAGAGGGAAGGAAAAGTGGAAAAGGAGCAGGGGATGGAAATAGACCCTGTCTCCTTGAAGCGCAAGATTGAAGTAGTTGAGTCCCCCTCACTGACAGATCTGATAGGATCTTATTCGAGCGACTCGAGTCAACAGTCAGATCTCTCTTCAGGATCTGGCTCAACACAGGCCTTTGCAAGTCCTGGGGAGGTGGAAGCAATGAAGGGCGTAATGGGCTTCTGTAGGGAGGTGAAGCAAAAGACCAAAGCTGCGGACGTTGGTGTGTCTGGAAGTAAACAGGCAAATGAGGGTGTAGGTACTTCTCAGGTGGTTACATCGGAGGGCGGAGGTGAAGCGGTGGTGCCGGAAACCCCAGAAACTAGAAGTGCGAGGGCAAAAAGACTGAGAGGAAGGGGAAAGGTGACGAAAAAATCATGAGGATAGGGAAAACCAAAAAGTACAAATAAACTTAAGGATTTCATCTGTAAATGTTTGCGGCATTAGGGGTAAGGTGCGGAAGGCTGCAATTTTTAGACTTTTAGAATCATTTGCTGCGGATGTTCATTGTCTCCAGGAATGTAACTTGGAAGAAGAACCTGGTGACTGGACTAAGGGACCAGCAGCGTGGTCCCTGAATAAAAAGAAAAATCAAGGGGTGGGGGTGTTGTGTGGGAATAATAGAATTCGTATTGTTAAAAAAAAATATATAATAGAATCTGGGAGGGTGATGGTGGTATGGTGTGAGAAGGGGGGTGTAATATTTAACATTATATGTGTGTATGCATCAGTGGTGAAAAGGGAAAGGTTGGAACTGTGGAAAAAAATGTTTGTATTTGGGGGGTAGTGATTTGGCGGTGTTGGTGGGGTATTTTAATTGTATTATTAAAGATGGGGATAATGGTAAAATTGATATTTCTGGGAAGGAATTGGGGAATTTACTAAACATTTTTAGGCTGATTGATGCGGCGGAAGGGGAGGGTTTTACCCTTTTTAGTGAAAAGGGGGATATTAAATCACAGATTGATTTTTGTTTTTTGTCCAGGGAATGGAAAGTCTGTTCAAAGTGCACCGGGAGCCCTTCACGGACCATGGAAGGTTGGAATGTATTGTGAGTATGGTGTCTGATAAAGTACATGGTAAGGGTGTGTGGAAATTGAATGTGGAACTGTTGAAAGATAAAGAAATATGTGAGGAATACAGGAAGGCTTTTTTGAAATAGAAAATGAGGAATAATGATTTCAAATGTATTGTTAAAAGGTGGGATTGGATGAAGAGGTTTTTCATTAAGAAAGGGTGTGAGTGTCTGAAGCGAGAAAGAGAAATTTATGAGTTATGGCACAAAAGGATGATGTTTTTAAATGAAGTAAAAGAATGGGGAAGGAATGCAGAAAATGAATTGGTGGAGGCAAGGGAAATGATTATGAAATACTTAAAGCAGAGGGTGATGGATATATTGGTACAGGGGAAAAAGATTTAGGGAAGAGGATAAGATGTACAAAGTTTTTATTTTTTTAAGAGTGGAGTTTTGAAAGGAAGGTGGAAATGATGAGTGTGGTAAGGAAGTGGAAGGGAATGTGGAAGTTGGTATGAGGGTGGAGAATTTCTATGAGGGATTGTTTCTGAAAAAGAGAGATGGGAGTTTGGAAAAGGATGTGTTTTGGTATATTGAGAAAGAGCTTGGAAGTGAAGAGAAAGAATAGTTAAGTAGAGAAGTAAGTATGGGAGAAGTTGAAAGGTGCGTGAAAGGAATAAGAAAAGGAAAACCGCCAGGAAATGGTCTGCCATGTGAGTTTTACTGTGCTTTTTGGGATGTGATTGGGGAAGTGTTGCATGAGGTGGTATGTGAGGTTCTGAAAGGTGGGAAGATGTCAAAACCATGAGTGAAAGTGTGATGTTTTGTTTAAAAAAAGAGAAACGCAAGATTTGAAAATTAGAGACCGATTTTCTTTGTTGAATACGGATTATAAAGTGGTGGTGAAATTGATTGCGGATCGAATGAGGAAAGTTGTGGTTGAGATGGTGGGTAAAGAGCAAGTGTGTCCCGTTCCAGGAAGAAAAATTAGCTAAAGTTTGGTGCTTTTAAGAGATGTATTGTGGTTCTGCAAGGATAGAGAGATACCTGTTGGCTTATTGGCGGTTGATTTTGAAAAAGCATATGATGGTGTCACATGTGTTTTGGGTCTTGGGGAGAATGGGTGTACCAGATGTGGTTTTGAGATGAATAAAGTGCTTGTATGAGGATATTGGATGTATATGGAGGTTAACAGGAGAAATAAAAATTAAATCGGGGGTAGGGCAAGAGTGTCCTTTATCGCCTGTTCTTTTTATTTGTGTGATAGAGCCTTTAATTAGAATGATGATGGGTGATAAGTGTGTGAGAGGTGTGGAGATTCCTGGTGGGAGCGGTAGATGTCTTAAAGTAATTGGATATATGGATGATATAACTGTAGTATGGAGAGACGTTGCAAGTTTAAGGAGAATAAGGTTGTTGGTGAATATATTTTGTAGTCCGAGTGAGTTGTTTGGTTTATGGAGGAGTTTCGAATGTAGTGGGTGGAAAGAATGCAAAGGGAGTATAAAAGTACTTGGGATAAAATTTGATTTGTGTGGTAGGGAGAGTTGGAATGATGAGTGGGAGAGTAAGGAAGAAAATGGGCCTGTGCAGTATGAGAAGTCTGACTATAGAAGTAAGAGTTTTCATTATAAAGGCATTGATTCTACCTATTTTGTTATATTTGTTCTTTGTGTTTCTCAAGATATGATGTATGGTTTAGGAGGTCTAAAGAAAAAGTCGTCGGATGGATTATGATAAATTGCATAAAAATGGCAATTTGGAAGCCTAGGAACATTTGCATATTTAAGGGAGAAAAAATAGAAGTGGTGGACGTTGCAAATTGGCTATAGCTGCAATGATACCTTTTTATTTAATAGAAAAGAAGAAAAAAGGGAAAAAGGAAGCAAAACAGATTATGGGATTTAAGAATGTGGAACATAATTTTGTTTAATGAAGAAAGGAAGAAAAATGTATTTACCTAGAAGAACGTTTGAAGGTGATGTGGAAAACCTAGAAGTACAATAAAGAGAAAAGACAAGAAATTAAAAAATTGTAAAATACTTATTGAAAATTGTTTTTAATTATGAAAGAAATACCTTTTTTTGGTTTTTATGGTGATGAAAAAGACGGAAAACCCTTTGGCTGAGCTGAGGGTAGACGTGTATATCTTAATAAAAATTTTAAAAAAAATTGTTCTTTGTGTTTCTGGCACCAGATAGTTTTGGAGGAAGATTATAAAAGAGCTTTTGGAACTCTAAAATGGAAAAATTGAGTGGGATGTAAGTGACTAAGCTGGGTATAAATGGTGGAAAAGGGATGGTGGACGTGAAAACATTTTTGGGAGAAAAATATATCGGCGCGTGTGTTGGTTTGAGTAGGAAGGAAGAGATTGATGGAGGTATGGTAAGATATGCAAGGGGACGTGTGTTGAGGAAATGCATATTATGGATGAGTCAAGACGATAGGCCTGTGTGTTTTATGTCACCATGGTTTTATGTGAAGATTGAAAGATTTATCAGGAGATTTGAACTGCAGGATGTGACCGGAGAGGAGTGGTGTACTAGGGAAAAAGGGGATAATGGAAAGAGAGGAAATGGAGATGAATGGAGGAGTGTGAGGAAGTATGGAAGAATGTCAGTAATAAAGAAATTGACAATAGGCAGAAAGATACTGCTTGGATGAGTGTGCATAGATATTTGACAATGCGAGAGTTTTAGAGGAGAAGACCTCGTGTGGATAGTGAGGTGTGTCCAAGGGAGGGATGTGAAGAATAGAAAGTATGGATCATGTTATGTGGGGATGTGTTTTTGCGAAAGAAGTGCGTACATGTTTGGGTAAAATTATTAAAGGTTTGACTGGTAGGGAGAGTGTGACATTTGAAATGATAGTATATAGGTTAGATGTAGGAAAGGAGGAGAAAAGGATGATGTGAATGATTGCCAATTGTTTGAAAGGATGCAAGGAACATTTTGGTATTTAAAAAAAATTGCAATTAGTCCAAAAGAATGTGCCTCCATGTCCGTGGTAGGTTGTTCTTAATGGTTATTATGATTTATGTAAAAAAAGTTTTGCTAAAGAAAAATTGATGTTTCATAAATGGAGGGAGTGGGTATGCTTTTGCTTTATTTTGTCTGTTTGTTTATGTAATAATTTGTGTTTTTTGTCATCTTAGAAAATCGGGTGCCTGGAAATAGTAAATGGAATATATATTGGAAAAAGGGGTGTGGGTATGTAAAAAAGCTGTGGGGTGTATGTGGGAGGGGTAATGTAAATGAATTTTGTAGAATAAAGTTATTTATTTTGTAAATGGGAGGGAGGGGTCTTGCCCTATGTTAAAAGAGGTGTTGTACATTTCTTCATACAGAAACAATATGATTATGATGTTTGTTGAATGATATTTTGTTTTCCTTTGATGTGTTAATAACTGTATAAAGATCGCTTCTCGGCCTTTTGGCTGAAGATCAGGGGGTGGTGGTGGATGATCGGATTTTTTTCTTCATTTGAGAGCTGGATTCCGGATGGATGGAGGATGGAGAAGCGATCCCCGTAGTTCTTTTTTGTGGAAGAGCGGTCTTGGTTTTCTTGGATTAAAAGCAGGAAAGCTGGAGAAAAAATGGTCCTTGGTCCAAGGATTACTGGCCCTGGCTCTGCGGAGACGAGGGTAAAAAACACAGTGATTATTGAAGTAAGTCCTTCTTTTTTGGATAAATTCACTCTGAAATTTTTCTTGCATGAAATTTGCATTAAGATTCTAAAAGTTACAAGGGAAGAAATTTTTTGCCTAAAAGATCATAAGAAAAGTGAATTCTTTTTGTCCTTTCTCAAATTTGAAGGTTATAATAAATTTATAAGGAACCTTAGGCGAAATTAAAATAATGAAGATCTAGAAGGTTTGACCTTTCGGGTGTTGAATGAGGTTGATGATGTTTTGGTGATAGTAAACATGTACAATCCCTTTGTGCCAGAATCGGACATTTTTCTTTTTTTGAGAAGATATTGTACGGAAATAAACCCTAAAGGCAAAATGAACAACTCAGAAGGGATTTGGAACGGCAAATATAAATTTCAAGTCAAACTACAATACTCCGAGGGGAAACTGATCCTTTCCCCCCCCCCCCCCCCAGTATTCTTCTTGGGTAGAGATAGAGGAGTATTGTACTACAGTGGAATGCCGGATTACTGTACTAAATGTGGGGAGTTCTATCATTCAAAGGAAACCTGTGAAGAAACTAGACAAACCTGCAGGAAGTGTGGAGAATTTGGTCATCTGGCGGCAGAATGTGATAAAACAATATTGTGCAAAGGGTGTGGGAAGAGTGGACACCCCTTTAGGAAATGTCCGTTTAAAGAGCTAATGAAAAAATCATATGCGCAAATAACAAGTGAAAGTGACAATATAACCTTTAACAAAAACTTACCTGGAGTAGGGTCCGCTCAAAATTTACCCTCGACCAGAGCAGCGGCTACAGTATTGGACCAGAAGGCAGATCAAGCGGATGAAGAGTTGATACCTGTGGGGAGAAAAGAAATTTTGAGAGAAAATGAAGTAGAGAACTTGGGGGAAAGCCCTGTAACGGAGGAAGAAATCGTAAGTGAAAGTCTAAGACAGGAGGCTAGCCCGTCACTTAGGAAAGTGGCAGAGGATAAAAGACCAGGAAACCGGAGAATGGAGAGTATGAGATTTAGTAAAACAAAATCGAAAAAGATAAAAGTGGAAGATAAAGAGGAGGAGACCAAAAAAGGAAAGCGCCCAGAAGAAGGAAAAAAAGAAGAGACAATCATGGATTTCTCCTCCTCATCGGAGGGAACGGCGGTGAAAAAAAGGAAGAAGAGTGTCTTGTATCTGCATACAGTACTGGAACAGACAAAGAAGGAATGGCGTATTCCTGATATATATGAAATGGGGTTTCTAAGAGTTAGCTTCTTAAAAGCCAGAAGTATTAGATCCCCAGTGATGAGTTTTTTTGGAGTTTTTAGTTGATAGGAAAGAGTACCACAATTTTAAAGAAGATGAGAAATGAAGGTTTTAAGAATTAATACTCTCAATGTAAGAAGTATTAAATCCCCGGAGAAAAGGGCAGTTTTTTTGAATATGCAAAAAACGCAGAATGGGATGTGTTTTGCATACAAGAATGCGGTATTGACTTCCAATGGGACTATAAGGATTTAAGAAAAGAATGGAAGTTAGGTAAATCCATATGGTCTGGAGACAATAAGAAAGACTACGGAGAATGAGGAGAATGTTATCGGATCACAAGACGCTGAAAGGAAGTCTTTACTTACCAGGAGCCTGCAGAGGTCCAGGAGCCTGGAGGCTGAACTTGAAGCTTTTGGAACTCCCTGGGATTGAAGAAGATTTCATTAATGAATATAAAAAATGGAAAAGAAAACAAAGTGATTATACAGACAAAAATGAATGGTGGGATTGGACAAAGACAAGAATAGAAGAGTTTTTCCTAGAGAAAGGGGAAAAAAGAAGGAATAAGAAAGAAGTGGCTTAAAACTTTAAATATTAAGAAACAAGCATTAATAAACCTGAGACAATGCGGAACGGAGGTAGAAGAACTTCTGACAGAAGTTGAAAATAAGATAAAGAGAGAGGTGTATGAAAAAGGGAAAGAAATTATAAATAGAATTAAATTGGAAAAATTGGAACAAGGAGAAAAATGTTCAAGATTTTTTTTTAAAAAGTGTGTATCATCCAAACAAACTATTAACAGTTTGAACGGACAGACGGAAATGAGGAAAATATTAAAAACAGTCAAAGAATACTACGGGCAACTGTTTGAGAAGAAAAAGATCGAAACAGACATAATGAAATAAAATCTAGCATATCTGGATATGAAATTGGGGAAAGAAGAAGAAACCAAGTTGGATGTCAAGATAACTAAAGAAGAAATTCTGACCGCAATAAAAGAATGCAGGAAAAACAAAACGCCAGGGTGTGATGGCATTCCCGTAGAGGTCTACTTAAAATTTTGGGACGTCTTGGGAGAAGACCTAAGAAATAATTAGGAACGCTTTTGAAACTTGTAAAATACCGCTCACTTGGGGGAAAGGTATCATAACACTGCTTCCCAAGAAAGGCAATTTGGATGATCTAAAGAATTGGCGACCCATTACCCTGTTAAATACAGATTATAAAATATACGCAAAGCTCTTGGTTAATAGGCTTAAAAAAATAATCAGTAAAGTGATCCACAGGAACCAAGTTTGTGAAGTCCCTGGCCGAAACATACATGAACACCTTAACTTATTAAAGGACGTAATTGCGTGGATATCTGAAAGAGGACAAAATGTTGCCTTGGTAACATTAGATTTCCAGAAGGCATTTGACTAGGTTTCACATGAATACCTGTGGAATACACTGAAGATAATGGGTTTTTCTGGAGAAACAATAAGCCGAATACAAGGTTTATATCTAGGATCAACAAGTAGAATCCTAGTGAATGGATTTCTAACAGAGGAAGTTTCAATGATGTCGGGAGTGAAACAAGGGTGCCCCTTGTCACCTTTTTTGTTCATTTGTGCACTAGAGCCACTTATGAACATGATCAGGAGAGACAAAGTAATAAAAGGAGTGATACTGCCTGGGAGCAGTGGAACCGAAGCAAAGGTAATATCCTACATGGATGACGTGACTATACTATGTACAACGGAACAAGCAATTAGGAGAGCGCTATGGGAAACGGAACTTTTTTGTGGAGGTTCCGGTTTTAAACTAAACCTGGACAAATGTGGTTGTCTCATCATTGGTGAATGGCGGCATGCTGAGATAAAAATCAAGACACAGAGAGACCCTCTGAAAATTTTAGGTGTGAAATTCGAAGAGACCAACAATGGTAGGAAAAGCTGGGAAGAGCTTTTGGAGCGTGTGAAGAAAAAGTTTGAGTTTTGGTCACTAAGAGATCTAACCATGACTGGAAAGGTCTTAGTAATTAAAAGCATCATCCTGCCAATTTTGATGTTTCTTAGCTTGGTTTATCCGCCAAATGAAAGGATTTTAAAAAAACTGACAAGGAGAATATACATTTTCCTCTGGAATTCAAGAGTTGAAAAATTGAAAAGGATTAAAATGGGAAAATCAATACTAAAAGGCGGAAAAGGGGTCCCAAACCTGAAAGAGTTTTTGTGGTCCCACTTTTTTGTACTATGTCTAAAAACAGTTTTAAGAGGAGATAACGATTGGTCCTTCATGCTACAGTATGAAATTGGCTATACCCTCCAAAGGAAAGGATGGTACAAATTGCGAAAGAATGCTCCGTGGTGTTCAGAAACACCTAGCCATTATAATGTCATCGAAAAAGTAATAAAAAGCCTTTGGGGATAAAATCGAGGAATTGCCTTTAAACGTAAAAAAGATTAAAGAAAGGAAGGAGAAAGAAGATACAATATGTGCTATAAGATCTTTTTCTGAAGACATAACCAGGAATATATGGGAAAATGTAAATATGGAAAGTCTGTCAAACGAGCTAAAAGACCTGGCCTGGAAAATTGTTCACGAATGCCTTCCAACCAGATCTTTTCAGTACAAAAGGAAGATGGGCAAGAGTCCAATATGCTCGAGGCATGATGGGAACAGGAGGAAAACATACTCCATGCGTTTTGGAGTTGCAATTATGTAAAGAAAATTTGGAGTATGTGTGGCCCTATAATTCAGTTTCTAACAGAATATAAAAGGATAACCCAAGATACGATATTATATGGTCTGGGCGGGCCAAAAAGCGATGAGAAAAGAGAAACAGGATGGATTATGATTAATTGCCTGAAAATGGCGATTTGGAAATCAAGAAACATCTGTGTATTTAAAAAAGAAGTGGATGTATTAAATTGTTGCAAACTAGCAATTGCTGAGATAACTCCCTTTTACTTAAGAGAAAAGAAGAAGAAAGGGAGGAAAGAAGCAGATAAAATATGGGGATTGAAGATGTGGAATATTGGTTTATTGGAGAAAGTGTGAGAAGAAGAATCATACTTACCTAGGAAGTTTCCTTTTTTTGAGTTGGGACAGTCTAAAACGAAACCTAAAAGAAAAGAAATTTAAAAGTTAATTGTAAAATAATTGTTTTATAAAGAATAAAAAAATAAATTATTTTGATTTTTATGATGATGATAAACACGTATGACCATCAGCCGAGCTGAAGGTAAATGTGGAAATCTTAATAAAAATGTAAAAAAAAAAAAAAATAACTGTATAAAGATCGCTTCTCGGCCTTTTGGCCAGACCAAGATGTGGAGTTGGAGGAATTGGTTTATTTCTTCTTTTGACACCTGGAGTCCGGAAGGATGCGAAGAAAAGAAACGACCATCGTGGAGGATTTGTTCTTCTGAGCACGGTGTTTTTTTTCTTGTTGGAGAGAATTCGGAAGGATGGAGTGGATCGGTCCAAGGATCACAGGCCCTGTCTCCAACGAGCCGAGGGTAAAAAATACAACGATAATTACGGTTAGTGAAAATGTGGAAGAAAAATTCCATTTAAAGTATTTTGTAAATGAAATTTGCATTAAGCTATTGAATGTGAATAGAAAGGAAATTCTTTGCTTAAAAGATTTTAAAAGGAGAGAATTCTTTTTGTCATTTATGGAAGCAAGTCACTATAGAAAATTTGTGGGTAATTTAAGGCGAAATATGCATAATGGAGAACTAAACGGTCTAACCTTCCGATTGTTAACTGAAGAAGCTGAAGTAATGGTTGTTGTGCATATGCATAACCCTTTCGTACCAGCCGAAGATATTTATCTTTTTTTGAAAAGATACTGCATGGAAGTAAAACCTATGGGGAAAATATTGAATTCCGAAAAGATATGGAACGGAAAATTAAAATTTCTTGTTAAATTAAGACGTCAAAGTGAGACGAATGAATTAATACACCTACCCCAATTCTTTACGCTGGGGAGAGACAGGGGAACCCTTTTCTATAACGGGATGCCCAGTTTTTGTACGAAGTGTGGACAATATAACCATACAAAGAATGATTGTCAGTCGGAAAGACCCCGATGCAGAAAGTGTGGGGACACAAACCATGATACAATGGAATGTGGAAATGCAAGGAGATGCAATGGCTGTGGAGGGAATGGACACCTTTTCAAAGATTGCCCACAAAGAGAGCCAATGGAAAAAAGTTACAAGGAAGCGGTGGAAGGGAAAACTGAGGAAAACTTACCCTTACCCTCGGCCGAGACAGTGGTAGTGGACCGAGAAGTGGAGCAGGGCCCATCAGAACCGAAGGTGGAGGCGGAGAGATGACTAGAAGTAGTCGAACATCCAGGTTTGAGCCCTGTAGAAGAGGTTACGTGAGTGAACATATGGATGAAGTAGCAAGCCCAGCCTTGGGGACAAAAGTTGATAGAAACCCAGGGAGGAAGGAGGAGGAAGGAGGAGAGAGAAGCCATAAGGCAAAGAAAGGATCTGGTCCAGGAAGTAGGAAAAAATTTAAAAAAGAAGTGAAAAGGGAAGGAGGAGAAGAGGAAATGGATTGCACATCCAACGACACGCCGGATCCTGGAGGAGGGAAAGAAGAAATTGTAATAGATTCAGAAACACCAGAAACAGGAGAAGAAGAAAACTTTCCAACCTAAATGAGGGTGTTAAAAATAAATTATCTCAATGTAAGGAGCATTAAAGCCCCTGAAAAAAGAGCAACCTTTTTTGAATTTGCAGCGAACACCGATTGGGACATTTTTTGTTTGCAAGAGTGCAATATTGATTTTCAGTTAGATTATAAAGATTTAAGAGAAGAGTGGAAACTCGGTAGATCAATATGGTCAGGTGACAACACGAACAAGACTACCGGTTTAGGAGTCCTGATTAAAGGAACAGAGATTGCGATCAAATCCTTCATGGAAATAGAACCGGGCAGAGCATTAATAGTAAATACAGAGGTAGGAGAAGAACTCCTGCGGATCTTTGTTATATATGCACCCGCTAAGAAAAAAGAGCGAATGGTTTTTTTTGAGAAAATTAAGACATATCCCCGGAGCAGGAAAAACAATATTAATAGGAGACTTTAACTGTATAAGAAAAGGGGAAGAAAGAGAGACACAGAAGAAGGAACAACACGACAAGTCATCCAAGACTTTGGAAGAAATAATACAAGACCTTGCCTTAAAAGACGTGTGGAGAAACAAGAACAAGAAAGAGCCAGGTTATACTTGGATGTCAAAAAAATGCAAATCTAGGATTGACTTCCTGTTAGTCAGAGAAGAAACAAAGGTTAAAGATATGATATTGGAAGAGAATATATTTTTGGACCACAAGATTATAAAAGGAAGCCTATACTTACCGGGACCCAGTAGAGGCCCAGGAGTCTGGAGGATGAGTGTGAAACTTCTAGAAATACCTGGAATAAAAGAAGAGTTTATTAAAAATTATAAAGAATGGAAAGATAAATTACCTGGACAACAATAAATGGTGGGACTGGGTCAAGACCAAGATAAAAGACTTCTTCTCGGAAAAAGGGAGGAGAGAAGGATTAAGGAAAAATTGGTTCAAAGCACTAAATACACAAAAACAAGCACTATTAAACTTAAAGCAATGTGGAGTGGAGGTGGAGGACCTCTTAATGGAAACAGAAAATAAAATAAGAAAAGAAATACGAGGGAAAGAAATTATGAACAAAACAAAGTTGGAGAAGCTGGAGCAAGGAGAGAAATGCTCTAGGTTTTTTTTCAAAAAATGTGTTTTAGCCAAACAAGTCATTAAAAGTCTAAATGGGCAAAAAGGAATAAAGGAAATGCTAAAAACAACTAAAGAATATTATGCAGATTTGTTTGGAAAGAAAAAGATTGAAAAAGATATAATGAAAGAAAATCTAGCGCATATAGATATGAAACTTGGGAAAGAGGACCAAATAAAATTAAACACCGAAATAAGCAAAGAGGAGGTGCTGAAAACAATAAAAGAAAGCAAGAAAAATAAGACACCAGGAAGTGATGGGATTCCGGTAGAGCTTTACCTAGAATTCTGGGACCAGATTGGAGAAGACCTAACAAGAGTAATTAAAAATGCCTTTGAAGTTTATGAAACACCAGCATCGTGGAAAAAAGGTATTATAACACTGTTACCCAAAAAAGGAAACCTAGATGACCTAAAGAATTGGAGGCCAATCACCCTGTTAAATACTGATTACAAAGTATATGCTAAAATCTTGGTAAACAGGTTCAAAACAGTTGTAACGAAAGTGGTCCATAGAAATCAGATATGTGTGATACCAGGTAGAAGCATTCACGAGCATTTAAATGTGTTAAAGGATATAATTAACTGGATGTCAGAAAGGGGACAAAATCTAGCTTTAGTAAGATTAGATTTTCAGAAAGCATTCGACAAAGTGTCGCATGAATATTTGTGGAGTATTCTGAAAACGATGGGCTTTTCAACAGAAACAACGAATAGAATAAAAGGATTGTACGCAGGTACAACAAGTAAAATTCTGGTCAACGGGTTTTTGACAGAAGAAGTTCCAATGCTGGCAGGAGTGAAGCAAGGGTGTCCTTTCACCCATCTTGTTCATTTGTGCTTTAGAACCCCTTATGAGCATGATAAGAAACGACAAAGCCATTAAAGGAGATAAGAAACGACAAAGCCATTAAAGGAGTAGCGCTACCAGGAGGTAACGGAACAGAGGTCAAGATATTGTCATACATGGACGATGTAACTGTCCTATGTACAACAGAAAGAGCAATCAATAGAGCGGTATGGCAAACAGAGCTGTTTTGCGGAGGCTCTGGTTTCAAGCTAAATACAGAGAAATGTGGTTGCCTAATAATTGGAGAATGGAAACACGCAGAAATCAAAATTAAAACTCAAAGGGACCCATTGAAAATCTCAGGGGTAAAATACGAAGAAACAAATGATGGAAGAAAGAGCTGGGAGGAACTTTTGGAGAGAGTCAGGAAAAAGTTTGATTTCTGGAGCTTAAGAAATCTAACGATGACTGGAAAAGTTCTAATAATAAAAAGCATCATCTTACCCATCTTAATGTTTCTAGGCTTGGTGTACCCGCCCAATGAAAGAATGTTGAAAAAATTGACAAGGAAAATGTATACACTCCTTTGGGGTTCCAAAGCAGAAAATCTAAAGAGAATACAAATGGAAAAACCAATATTAAAAGGAGGAAAGGGGATCCCGAATCTGAAAGATTTCTTATGGTCCCATTTCTTTGCATTATGTATAAAAAGTATCCTAAAAGGAGAAAATGAATGGTCCTTTATGCTACAATATGAAATCGGTTATTTACTACAAAAAGGTGGATGGTATAAAATGCGGAAAAATATACCCTGGTGTTTAGAAACACCAGGCAGCTATAAAATCATTGAGAAAGTAATAAAGGACTTTAACTTGGAAGATAAAGAACTAACGACACTGTTAAACGCAAAGAAAATCCGAGAGGAAAACGAAGAAGGAAAACAAATATGTGTAATAAGTAGGTTTCCTGAAGACATCACTAGGAAAATATGGGAAAGAGTAAACATGGGATATTTGTCAAACGAGTTGAAAGACCTAGCTTGGCAAATCGTCCACGAATGCCTCCCAACAAGAGCTTTTCAGTTCAAAAGGAAAATGGGGAAAAAACCCAATTTGTCCAAAACAAAGATGTGGATCAGAAGAGGACATATTGCACATTTTTTGGAATTGCAGTTATGCAAGGAAAATTTGGATTACATGTGGCCCTATAATTCAAGTCTTAACAGGATGTGGGAAAATAACCCAAGACATGATACTATATGGAATAGGAGGTCCCAAAGATAAAGAGAAAAGCGAAACATGGTGGATTATGATAAACTGCATGAAAATAGCAATATGGAAATCAAGAAATATCTGTGTTTTTAAAAAGGAGGAAATGGAAGTGTCAGATATTTGCAAACTGGCGATCGCGGAGATGACACCATTTTACTTAAAAGAAAAGAAGAAGAAAGGGAAAGAAGAAGCAAGAAGACTATGGGACTTTAAAGAATGGAACAGAGTCCTTTGAGAAAGTATAAGGAGAAAATTATACCTACCCGAAAGACTTCTGTCCTGCAGAGATAGGAAAATTGGAAAGAACCTAAAATTATAGAAAAATTATAAATTATTAGTTTTAGGTAATAATAATAAAAGTTTAAAGTTTTTATGATGATGATAAATGTGTACAACCCTTTGGCTGAGCTAAGGGTAACCGTGGATATCTTAATAAAAATTAAAAAAAAAAAAAAAAAACTATATAAAGATCGCTTCTCGGCCTTTTGGCTAAGATCAAGTTTACTTGTTTCTTGGTTGAAAGGCTAGTTAGTAGGTGGACGGCTGCCTCGGCCTTGAGGGGTTCCTGCGGGTTCCCCTCATGCTGCTATTGGGGTAAGCATCCACTGAAAGCGTGAGATCCGATCGGCGAACCCTTTTGCTTCGGCAGCTTGGCAAGCTTTTGAAGGCGGTTATGGGCGATTCGTTTGAGCCTGGTACTCCTAGTGCACCAAGGACTTTAAGGCTGGTTGTTACCGAGCCAAGAAGGGCGGAAGTTACGCTCTGGAGGGTCCAGGAGGACATTTTTGAAGGTTTATTCGGTATGGAGCGAGAAAAAATTTTTTGCGTGCAGTGTTTCCCTAGATCCGGAGTTTATGATGTAACTTTTCGGGAACAGTGTGACCTGCAGACATGTATTTCGAGAAAGAATGATAGACTGGGACATTTTTGGTTGGATGGAGTATCTTTTTTTACCAGCGAGTTGAGAGAGAGAGAGAGAGTGCCTGTGACCGTACATATGTATAATCCTTTCGTTTCGAATGAGCAGATTCGGGTTTTTTTGTATAATTTTTGTGACGTTGTATCAGAGGGACTTAATTTGAAGAATGTGTTTGGAACTTTCAACGGGAGTCAGAGATTTCACGTTATTTTTAGGAGACATGTTGGTGCAGTTGGGGATATAAAGCACCCTCCTCAGACCTTTTAAATAGGCGCACATAGGGGGTATCTGTGGTACCCAGGTCAGCCTTTTTTTTGTAGAAGATGCCTAAGATTTGGGCATACAAAGGAGGATTGCGATGGTACGTTTGCCTGTAGAAATTGTAGGAGGGAGGGTCATCAGACTTCGGAATGCCCACATGCCAAAAGGTGTCATATATGCGATAAGACGGATTACCTAGCCCGTGAATGTCCTTTTTTAAAAAGGGGACGAGATGGAGGCAGAAAGCCAATGAAGTCCTATGCGGAGGCAGTAGGTGGTCAGGGTCTTGGAGTTGAGTCAGAGGAAGTTGTAAGAGATGGCGAGTCTGTAATGACCCAAGAGCAGCCAAATCCTTCCCCTGTGGACGCAGTTGTGGGTGTGGCTAGTGAGGGAGCCAGAGTGGAGGCCCCAGAGCACCTAGTAGCCGAGGGGGAAGTGACGGTGGCAAGTGATGTGATGCGCACAGGGAAAGCAGGAACAGAGATGGAAGTTTATACCGCTTCCTTGAAACGTAAAATCCACTCTGGAGAATCCCTTGGTGCGGCAGATTTGATTGGGTTCATATCAAGCGACTCTGAGGCCTCTCTAGCCGATGTATCTTCTGATACAGATTCTGTGAAAGCCTTTTTAAACTCGAGTCAGGTAGGACTCATGATGGACACAATGGGCTTCCGTAGTTCTGGTGAACCTCAATGTGGTGGCGCGTCTACAGGTGAACATGAGTCTAAGGGCAAAGGTAATGTATTATCTACAATTAGTGAAGGCGAAAGTGGAAATGAAGAAGTGGTACACGGAACCCCTGTTGTGAGTAAAAAGGCAAAAAGGTTAAAAGGTGATAAAAAATCGTGATGGTGTCAAAAACGGTGATGGTGTTAAAATAAATTAAAATGTGTAAAACAAACATAAAAATAACATCTGTAAATGCCCGGGGAATAAGGAATAAAGATAGAAGGGCAGCAATTTTAAAGTTATTAGAGTCTTATAAGATGGACATATATTGCCTCCAGGAATGTAACCTGGAGGAAGAGCCAAAGGACTGGACATTGGGACTTTCTGTGTGGTCGTTAAATAAAAAGAAAAATCAGGGGGTGGGGATATTGTGTGGGAATAAGTCGATTAAAATATATAAGAAAATTGAGATTGAAAGTGGGAGGGCTATGGTGGTGTGGTGTGAGTTTGGGGGGATGGTTTTTAGGGTTTTCTGTATATATGCTCCTGTGGAAAGAAGGGAAAGATTGGACCTTTGGGAAAAATTATCTTTGTTTTTGGGAGGGAGGGAAATGTCTATTGTAATGGGGGATTTTAATTGTATTATAAGGGATGGTGATCGGTGTAGGGTGGGTGATGGAGGGAGTGGAGGGGGGATTGATAGTTCGGGGAAGGAATTGGGACAAATAATAAAAATTTTTGGTTTAATGGATTGTGGTGAGGGTGAAGGGTTTACTTTCTTTAGTGAAAAAGGGGATGTTAGATCAAGGTTTGATTTTTGTTTCTTATCAAAAGGTGTGGAAAAACGTATTTTTAAGATTCATTGGGAGCCTTTCACGGATCACGGGAGGATAGAGAGCATCGTGAGTATGTCGGTTGATAATATGTATGGAAAAGGTGTGTGGAGATTGAATGTTGAACTGTTGAAAGATAAAGATATTTGTAATGAATATAGGAATGCATGGGGGGTATGGAAAGAGAAGAGGAAGAACTTTAGAAGTGTGACTGAATGGTGGGATTGGGTGAAAGGTGTGACTAAAAGATTTTTTATAAATAAAGGAAGTGATAGGTTGAGAAAGGAAAGAGAATTATATGAATGGTGGCAGAAAAGATTAATATATTTGTGTGAGATGAGAGAATGGGGAAGGGATGTTGAAGGTGAATTAGTTGAGGCTAGGGAGAAGATAAAAATGTGTTTAAAACAAAGAGGTAAAGATATTTTGATACAAAAGAAGATGATTAAAAAAGAAAAAGATGAAAAATGTACAAAGTTTTTTTTTCAAGAAAATTTTTGAGGGTAAGATAGGAATGGAGAGTGTTAGGGAGGAGGATGGATGTGAGGTGAAAGGAAATAAGAATATTTGTAGGGTTGTAAGTGAATTTTATGAAAGGTTGTTTTCTGAAAAAAATAGGGATAAAAGTATGGAAGATTGTGTGTTTGGGAATATTGGAAAAGTATTGGGAGTGGAAGAAAAGGAAAGATTGAATGTACAAGTAAGTATGAATGAGGTTGAAAGGTGTATAAAGAGTATGAAAAAGGGAAAGACGCCAGGGAGTGATGGTTTGCCGTGTGAGTTTTATAGTACATTTTGGGATTTAATTGGAGAATCACTATATGAGGTTGTGTGTAAGGTTTTGGAAGAGGGGAGAATGTCTAAATCAATGAGTGAAAGTGTGATTGTATTGTTGTATAAAAAAGGTGAAAAAAGTGATTTGAAGAATTGGAGGCTGATATCCTTGTTGAATATAGATTACAAAGTTATTGCGAACATAATTGCGGATCGAATGAGAGGAGTGATTGGTGATATGGTAGGTGAAGAACAATTTTGTGCAGTACCTGGTAGGAAGATAAGTGAGGGTTTGGTGTTAGTAAGGGATGTGTTGTGGTATTGTAGTGATAGAAAGATTCCGGTCAGTTTGTTAGCTATTGATTTTGAAAAAGCGTATGATAGGGTGTCACATGTATTCATGTTTGAGATTTTAGAAAGAATGGGTGTGCCTGAAAGGGTTTTGAAATGGATTAAGTGTTTGTATAGGGATATTGGGTGTAAGGTGATTGTGAATGGGTGGTTAACTAGAAAGGTTAAGGTCAAATCAGGGGTGAGGCAAGGATGTCCTTTATCGCTTGTGTTATTTGTATGTGTTATAGAACCTTTGATTAGAAGTTTGATGAATGATAAGTGTGTAAGAGGTGTGGAAATACCTGGAGGAAGTGGGAGGAGTTTGAAAGTAATAGGATATATGGATGATGTTACGGTGATATGTAAGGATATAATGAGTCTAAGGAGAGTAAGGTTGTTGATGGATCTTTTTTGTGGTGGAAGTGGTTTTAAGATGAATATGGATAAGAGTGAGTGTAAGATGTTTGGAGAATGGAAGGAGGTTGAATCAAGTGGGTGGAATGAATGTAAAGGGAGTTTAAAAGTTTTAGGAGTAAAATTTGATAGGGATTTATGTGGGAAAGAAAGTTGGAAGGATTTGAGTGGGAAAGTGAGGAAGAAGTTTGGTTTATGGAATTTGAGGAGTATGTCTTTGGAGGGTAGGATTCTTGTCATTAAGGCTGTAATAATGCCAATTTTGTTGTATTTGTTTTTGGTATTTCCAGCGCCAGATAGGATTTTGAAGGGTATAATAAAAGATATTTTTGTGTTTTTTTGGAATTCTAAGATGGAGAAACTGAGTAGAGTGAAAGTGGTAAAAAAGGGTGTGAATGGTGGGAAGGGTATGGTTGATGTTGAAAAATTTTTAGGTATAAAATATATTGGTGCATGTGTGGAGTTAAGTCGGAAAGAAGGGATTGAGGGATGTATGGTGAGATATGTGGGTGGAAGTATTTTGAGGAGATGCAAAGTATGGAGGAGTCAGGTGAGAAGACCAGTGTGTTTTGTAGCACCATGGTTTTATGTGAGGATTGAAAGATATATTAGAAGATTTGGGTTGCAAGATGTGTCTGGGGATGAATGGTGTTGTAGGAAAAAGGTAATGATGAGAATTGTTGGAATGGAAATGATTGGTGGAGTTAGGATGGAGGATTGTGAAGATGTGTGGAAAAATGTATGTTGTAAGGAAATTATAAATAGGCAGAAAGACATTGCGTGGATGTGTGTACATAAGTGTTTGTCAACGAGGGAGTTTCAGAGAAGGAGAAGATGTGTAGATAGTGAGGTGTGTCCTAGGGAAGGATGTGGAATGGTTGAAAACATGGAACATGTGATGTGGGAATGTTATTTTGCGAAAGAGGTGCGGAAGTATTTGGGAAAAATTATAAAAGGTTTGACTGGTGTGGAAGATTTGAGTTTTGAAATGATGATATATGGGTTGTGTAGTTTAAATAAGGATGAGAGGAGGATGTTGTGGATGATTGTTAACTGTATGAAAGAAAGTTTATGGGATGTGAGGAACATCTTAATATTTAAAAAAAACGGTAATAAATGCAAAAGAATGTGCTTCCCTGGTCCGTGGAAGGATGTTTGTTTATGGGTATTGGGATTTAAAGAAAAAAGGAAATGATTTTGTAAAGGCTAAATGGATGTTTCATAAATGGCGGGATTGGGTATAGGTGGTGATGGGTTTTGTATTTGTAATTTGTTATTTTTTGGCACTAATCTTTTTCTTTTTTTCTTTCCTCTTAGAAGGAATAATATATTTAAAAAAAAAAAAAAATTGGAATTAAATATTTGTTTTGTTTTTGTATTTTGTATTTTTATTTTTGATATGTGGGTGGGACATGTGAAATTAAAGTGTTTTTGATATGTGAATTGAAATTATGTAAATAAGGTTGGTTTGTTATATTAAAGTGGGTGGAATAAAGATTAAGAGGAGGGTGCTTTTGGGGTGGGTTATGTAAATTTTTGTGTGTTACTCCCTCTGATGTTTTATGGACTTTTGTCAAGATATTTTTTTCCTTTGTTAATTTTGTGAATGTGATATATGGATGTTTCTTTGTAAGTTGTATATATTATTTTAAATTTTTTACTTCTATTTAAATTTTAAATAAAGAATTAAAAAAAATAAATAACTGTATAAAGATCGCTTCTCGGCCTTTTGGCTAAGATCAAGTGTAGTATCTGCCTTTGCCCTTAGGGGTGTTGAAGCTTTTTAAGTGGATACGGTGGATCTCGCTTGGTCTATCCCAACCATTTGGTCCTGGTGAGGTACCCTCTACTCGGCCCTGTCGGATCGTCGATTAAATTCGGCTTCACCCACTTGCTGCTATTGGGTTAGAGGCTTAGCCCTTGCCAGGAACGAGCTTGCGATCCTCCCTTACCCCCTTCTTTGTGTCACTACCCCGGTAGTGGACACCAAACTGCCTTTACAAAGGCAAAAGAGCGAAGAAAGCCCGAGGAGCCACCGAAGCCGACCAAGGACACCGAGGAAGCCGACGCCAGAAGCCGAAGCCACAGCCGAAGCCCGAGGTGCCCAAGACCGAGGCGAAGATGCAAGAAAAGAAGAAGCACCCGGAACAGGCCCAAGCCAACCAGGGGCAGGAAGAAAGACCCTCCGCCCCAGCAAGACCAGCCCCAGCTGCAGCCGCAGGAGCAGAGGCAAACGGAAGACGCCAGATCGCCGACGGGGTTCTAGCCCTGGAACCCTGGATGAAGCAGACGGTCGTCCTCCAACTGAAGGAGGTAAACGGAAGAATCCCGGATATGAGAGCGGAGGTATTCGGAAGGAAGATGGGTCATCGATCAAGGTTTCACCAAACCGGAGACCCTCTCCATCCAGGCCTTTGTAAGAGGTATCTTCTACGTAACATTTGTGTCCCTACAGGTGTGCAGAAGATATTGGGAGAAAGTGAAGGCAGCAGAACCCGGATCTCCTTTCAGCAACTTTGTTGCCAATTCGCCCATTCAACGGGAAGAAAGAAGAGTCACGGTGTCATGCGAAGCCCTCACATCCCAGGACAAGACATAGCAACATTCCTAAGAGGTTGTGCACGGTGCTGAGAGAGCCAACCCCGATCCTGGACGCCAACGGCTTCTGGACTGGTAAGTGGACCCTCACATGCAAGCTTAGGAGAGACCCCACCACGTGGGACCTCTTGCACTTGCCCCAGTGCATTAACCTCGGCCCATGCCCCGGACCTGCAGAAGGTGCGGGGCAGAAGGCCACGTAGGGAAGGATTGCCCCACAGTGTTCTGTAGACTCTGCCGAGTCACAGGACATGAGTCCAAGGACTGCCCTCGGACTAAGGTCTGTAACCTTTGCGGAGGAAAGGACCATCTTTACCGGGAATGCCCCAAAAGGACCAGGTCCTATGCTGGGGTAGTTAGAGGCACAGGAGGCAACAACCCAGGATGTGACAACTGAGGGGGACAGTCCACCGGAGGTGAGTACAGACCCCCAGATACTCGAGGGCAGCCCACCCCCCTACCGGTTGCAACCAGACCACCCTCCTCCAAAACCACCCCCCAGGACCCTACCCAGGCCACCCGGCCAAAAACCTCCCCCAGATCCACTGGATCTGGCTCCAAACCCCAACCCTGCAAGCCCCGCTCTGATACCCAACCCTCCCCACCATCCCAGACCCCACTCCCAGAAACCCCTTCACCACAAACCCAACCCCCAAACCAACCCAGCCTGGCCCCCGCGCACCAACACCTGCAAGGCCATCACGAGGGCGACCTTCCACTTCATCTGGGGCTCAAAGATGGACCGAGTAAAAAGAGCAATGATGTTCAAAGAACACCAGAAGGGCGGCAAAGGAGTCCCGGACATCGCAACGATGCTGAGGATCTTCTTCGCCTGCAACACTGTAAGAAGGACACTAGTGGATCGATCTTCGACTTCTGCAGGGAACGCCATGTCAAGATTTTTCCTCCTCCCACTCTGGAGGAGCCTAGGATGGGACAGGTGGGACAGCTCCGTGCCCTACAACTGGGACACACCTTGGTTCTACTGTTTTTGAAAAATGTGATTAATAAAGCAATTTATTCAATCAAAAAAATAACTGTATAAAGATGGGTTTCTATTATATTGATAGATTCTCTTAAGAATAGTAGAAGGTTTTTCTTAATTTTGATTAATAATTAATTGTATTTTTTTTGGGTATTGTCTCCTTATGAAAAATAGAGAAGTTGTGTAAATATTATTGTACAAGAGAAAACCTTGGGGTTTTTGATAATTTGTGTTTATAATAGTGTTTCCAAAATTGTTTTTTATGATGATGAAAGAATGAGGTTTGCCCTCTGGCTGAGCCGAGGGACTGCTTGGATGAGTGTGCATAGATATTTGACAATGCGAGAGTTTTAGAGGAGAAGACATCGTGTGGATAGTGAGGTGTGTCCAAGGGAGGGATGTGAAGAATAGAAAGTATGGATCATGTTATGTGGGGATGTGTTTTTGCGAAAGAAGTGCGTACGTGTTTGGGTAAAATTATTAAGGGTTTGACTGGTAGGGAGAGTGTGACATTTGAAATGATAGTATATAGTTTAAATGTAGGAAAGGAGGAGAAAAGGATGATGTGGACGATTGCCAATTGTTTGAAAGAATGCTTGTGGGATGCAAGGAACATTTTGGTATTTAAAAAAATTGCAATTAGTCCAAAAGAATGTGCCTCCATGTCCGTGGTAGGTTGTTCTTAATGGTTATTATGATTTATGTAAAAAAAGGGGAAGGTTTTGCTAAAGAAAAACTGATGTTTCATAAATGGAGGGAGTGGGTATGCTTTTGCTTTATTTTTTCTCTGTGTTTATGTAGTAATTTGTGTTTTTTGTCATCTTAGAAAATCGGGTGCCTGGAAATAGTAAATGGAATATATATTGGAAAAAGGGTTGTGGGTGTGGTTATGTAAATAAGCTGGGGGGGGTAATGTAAATTAATTTTGTAGAATAAAGTTATTTATTTTGTATATGGGAGGGAGGGGTCTTGCCCTATGTTAAAAGAGGTGTTGTTTCTGTATGAAGAAATGTACAATATGATTATGATGTTTGTTGAATGATATTTTGTTTTCCTTTTGACGGAAAAGGAAAAGAAATAATAAACAGGTCAAAAATGGAAAGGATGGAAAAAGGAGAGAAATGTTCCAGATATTTTTTTAAAAAAGGAATGTCTGATAAACAAACAATAAAAAAATTACATGGTCATACTGAGAAGAACAAAATATTAGAAATAATGCAAAAATTTTACAAAGAACTTTATGGAGAAAGAAAGATTGATGACAATATGATGGCAGAGAATTTGAAACTTTTAGAGATGAAATTTGGGAAAACAGAAAGGGAAGAGATGGAAATAGAAGTCAGCAGTGAAGAAATTTTTGAAACTATCAAAGGTTGCAAGAAAAATGAAGCACCAGGAGAAGATGGTCTCCCTATAGAGTTTTATCAATTTTTCTGGGACATTATTGAAGGAGACTTTGTGGAAGTGATTAGGGATGCATTTGAACGAAATAAGATACCCTCGTCATGGAAGAAAGGTTTGATAACACTATTACCAAAGAAAGGAGATCTAGAGGATCTAAAAAATTGGAGACCTATATCTTTACTTAACGTGGATTACAAAGTATATGCAAAAGTATTAGTGAATAGATTCAAAAAGATGATTCAGAAAGTAATACATCACAATCAAGTGTGCGGGATGATTGGAAGAAATATCCATGAACACCTAAATGTTTTAAAAGACCTCATTGCGTGGTTTACGGATAGGGGGCAAGACCTAGCTCTAGTAACCCTCGACTTCCAGAAGGCTTTTGATCGAATCTCCCATAAATATTTGTGGACAACTTTGGACAAAATGGGATTCTCAAAGGAAATGATAAGTCGTCTGGAAAGTTTATATATTAAGACAACAAGTAAAATAATGGTGAATGGTTTCTTGACCAAAGAAATACAAATACATGCCGGAGTTAAACAAGGATGTCCATTATCCCCAATATTGTTTGTGTGTGCTTTAGAACCTTTGATGTGCGCAATCAGGAAGGATAAAGTGATAAAAGGAATAGACTTACCTGGCAGTGGTGGAAAAGAAGTAAAAGTTTTAGCTTACATGGATGATGTAACAATCCTTTGCACATCGGAAAGGGCAAAAAAAGGACTTTATGGTCAACCGAAGTTTTTTGCACAGGATCAGGTTTTAAGTTAAATTTGGAAAAATGTGGATGCCTGGTCATAGGTGAATGGAAAAGTGCGGAAATTAAAATAAAAACACAAAGAGAAGCTTTGAAAATTTTGGGAGTGAAATTCGACTAGCTCAACGATGGAAGACAAAGTTGGACAGAAATGCTGGAAAGAGTTAAAAAGAAATTTAATTTTTGGAAATTAAGGAAGCTGACAATGACGGGGAAAATTCTGGTCATCAAAAATGTAATCTTGCCAATATTAATGTTCTTGGGCTTGGTGTACCCCCCAAATGATAGAACATTGAAGAAATTGAGCAGAGAGTTTTTTTATGGAGTTCAAAAGCGGAAAAACTAAAAAGGATAACTATGCAGAAACCTTTGTCAAAAGGGGGCAAGGAAGTGCCTGATATAAAAATGTTTTTGTGGATTCAGTTTTTCTCTACATGTCTTAAAGCAGTAAAAGAGTGCAAGAGTGATTGGGCGATTTTGCTGAAATATGAAATTGGGTATATCTTTCAAAAGAAAGGATGGTACCGAATGGAGAAAAATATACCATGGTGTTTATGCCCGCCAGGACATTACAAAATTATCGAAAAAACAATCAAGGAGTTTGATTTGGAAGAAATAGAATTGGACATACTACTGGATGCAAAAAAGATAAGGAAAAGAAAAGGTCTAAAGGAACAAGTATGCCCAATAAACAACCTTTCAGAAGAATTGACAGAGGAAACATGGGAAAGAGTCAATATGGAAGGTTTATCAAATGAGATGAAAGATTTGTCATGGGCAATTGTACATGAATGCCTGCCGACTAAATTGTTTCAGTACAAAAGAAGGATAGGAAATAGTCCTTTATGTCCCAGGGAGGGATGTGGAAAAGAAGAATCAATAATACATGTGTTTTGGGAATGTAAATTCGCTCAGGATTTATGAAAAGTATGTGGACCTGTAATACAGTTTCTAACTGCAAGCAAAAAATTGACGCAGGAAGCAATTTTGTATGGAATCAGAGGGCCACAGAAAAAAGATGAAAAGAAAGTTTTTTGGTTAATGATAAACTGTATCAAAATAGCGATCTGGAAGACAAGAAATATATGTGTCTTTAAAGGAGAGGAAATAAGAATAAAAAACTGCTGTAGGCTAGCAATTGCCGAAATGAGTACTTTACTATCTTTTGGAAAAGAAGAAGGGAAGAAAAGAAGCAAATAGATTGTGGAATTTAAAAATGTGGAATAAAGTTTTAGTTATAGAAGAAGAAGGGAAAGAGAATTGATACTTACCTCATAAAGATGGTGATCAGACGAACCTGGAAAAAAAGGGGAAAGTAGTATAAATTTGTAGATAAAATAATGGTTTTAATTATACAATAAATAAATAAATGGTTTTTATGATGATGGTGCACGTACGACCCTTTGGCTAAGCTGAGGGAAGTCGTGTCAATCTTAATAAAAATTAAAAAAAAAAATAACTGTATAAAGATGGGTTTCTATTATATTGATAGATTCTCTTAAGGATAGTAGTTTTTTCTTAATTTTGATTAATAAGAAATTGTATTTTTTGGGGTATTGTCTCCTTATGAGAAATAGAGAAGTTGTGTAAATAATATTCTACAAGAGAAAACCCTGGGGTTTTTGATAATTTGTGTTTATAATAGTGTTTCCAAAATTGTTTTTTATGATGATGAAAGAATGAGGTTTGCCCTCTGGCTGAGCCGAGGGTACCTTGTTTGTATTTCTTAATAAAAATTTTAAAAAAATAAATAACTGTGTAAAGATAATTTTTTGAAAATATTTATCTGTTTTTATGCAAATTTTAAATAAAGAATTAAAAAAAAGTGTATCTATGCTGAAAGGCTAGCTAGTAGGGTGCCAGCCACCTCAGCCTTGCAGGGTTCCTTCGGGTTCCCTGCTTGCTGCTATTGGGGTAGACATCACCCGAAAGCGTGAGTTGCGATCGGCGAGCCATATGTCTCTGGCATACTGGTGAGCTTTGGAGGATGAGCGAGGGCGTTGTTTTTGGTGCGCCGGATACACCAAGCACTTTGAGGCTGGCTGTGGTCGAGCCTAGGAGGGTGGATTTTGAGCTCCGTATGGTGAAGTGATCATTTGAGGGCTTGTTCGGTATGGAGCAAGAGAAGATTTTTTGCTTGCAGTGTTTCCCGAAGTCTGGTTGCTATGCTGTTACTTTTCAGACAAGGGAGGATCTGCAGACATGTGTGGCTTGAAAAAATGAGAAGCTGAATAACAAGCTGCTGAAAGGGGTTACCTCCTTCAGCAGTGAATCAAAGCAGAAGGTGCCAGTGGTTGTACATATGTACAATCCTTTTGTTTTCAATGTGGAGATTCGGGCTTTCCTCTCCTTGTATTGTGACATTGTGTCGGAGGGGGTGAAGATGAATAATATGTATGGCACTTTTAATGGATATCGCAAGTTCTTTGTCTTCTTTAGGAGACAGGATGGAAGTGTTGGAGACATTAAACACCCACCCCAGTCCTTTTCAATTGGCACCCAGGGGGGTTACCTGTGGTACCCGGGGCAACCAAAGTATTGCAGGAAATGCTTTGATTTGGACACACCATGGACGAATGTGGCGTTGAGGTCACTTGCAGGAATTGCAAAGGGCGGGATCACCAAACTAGCAATGCTTGGCTTCTGGGCACTCTGCACATGTGCAATGAAATAGGTCATATTGCCCTTCAGTGTCCAATGTTGAGGCAAGGGCTGTCAGAGGAGGAAAAGGGGTCTGTGGCCCCTGGTCCAGTCAGGACTTGTGCTGACGTGGCAGGTGGCAAAACCCCAGGGCTGGTGAGACAAGGGAAGTGCCTAGTGTGCATAAGTCAGTGATCCACAAAAGACCAGATCCCTCCCCTGTAGACGTGGCAGTAGGTGCAGATGAAGGGGGAACCAGTGTGGTGGATGCCCCTGAGCACCTGGTCGCTGAGGGGTAGGTGACAGGGGTCTGTGGAATGTAATGTGAGGGGGAAGGAGAGTGGAGAAGGAGCAGGTGATGGGGAAACAGACCCTGTCTACTTGAAACGTAAGATTGATGTGGTTGAGTCCCCCTCTTTGACAGGCATGATTCAGGTCAGTATTCAAGTGACTCTGAGTCTGCACAGTCAGATCTCTCTTCAGAGTCTGGCACGGCACAGGCCTTTGCAAGCCCTGGGGAAGTGGAAGCAATGACGGACCTTATGGGTTTCTGTAGGGCAGTGAACCAGAGGGCCATAGTCACAGATGTCAGTGTGTCGAGAGGCAGGCAGGCAAACGAGGGCGTGGGTAAACAAGGGTGAAGGTGACGAGATGGTGTCGGAAACCCCAGAGACTAGAAGTGCAAGAGCAAAGGGTTGAGAGGAAGAGGAAAGGTGACACGGAAATCATGAGGAGTGGTAAGCCCAAAGACATATAAATGGATTTAAAGATCTCATCAGTGAATGTATGTGGCGTTAGAAGTAAGGAAAGGAGAACAGCAATTTTTAAACTTTTAGAGTCGTATGCTGCGGACATTCACTGTCTCCAAGAATGTAATCTAGAGGAAGATCCTGGGGATTGGACTAAAGGACCAGCAGTGTGGTCCCTGAATAGAAAAAAAATCAAGGGGTGGGGGTATTGTGTGGGAATAATAGTATTCATGTTATAAAAAAAAATTGAAATAGAATCTGGGAGGGTGATAGTTGTATGGTGTGAAAAGGGGGGATGTAGTGTTTAAAATGGTGTGTATGCATCGGTGGAGAAAGGGAAAGTATGGTGTTGTGGGAAAGATAAGCTTGTTTTTTGGGGGTAAGGAGGTGATGGTGGGGGATTTTAATTTTGTATTAAAGATGGTGATAGGTGTTGGGTGGGTAATAGTGGGGTTAATGGGAGGATTGATTTGTCTGGGAAGGAATTGGGGACTTTATTAAACATTTTTGGGTTGATTGATGTGGAGGAAGGGGAGGGTTTTACCTTTAGTAATAAAGGGGATGTAAAATCATGGATTGATTTTTGTCTAGGGAGTGGAAAAAGTGTTTGTTCGAAGTACATCAGGAGCCCTTCACGGACCATGGAAGGCTGGAGTGTATCATGAGTATGGTATCTGATAAAGTGCATGGTAAGGGTATGTGGAAATTGAATGTTGAGCTCTTGAAAGATAAAGAAATATGTGAGGAATATAGAAATGCTTTTGTATGGTGGAAAAGAAGAAAGAATGATTTTTGATGTATTGTTGAATGGTGGGTTTGGCTGAAGAGTATGACTTAAGAGGTTTTTTATTAAAAAAGGATGTGAGCATCTTGAGGAGAGAAAGAGAAATTTATGAATTATGGCATAAAAGAATAATGTATTTGAATGAAGTGAGTGAATGGGGGGAGGGGATGTGGAAAATGAGTTGGCGGAGGCAAGAGAAATGGTAAAGAAGTGTTTGAAACAAAGAGGGAAGGACATTTTGGTACAAGGGAAAAGCATTATTAGGGAGGAGGATGAGAAATATACCAAGTTCTTTTTCAAAGAGAATGGTGAGTGTGGTAAAGAAGCGAAAGGGGATGTAAAAGTGGTGGAAAAATTTTATGAAGAATTGTTTTCTGAAAGGGTGATGGATGAAAGTTTGGAAGAAGATGTGCTTTGTAATCTGGAAAATGTGATTGAGAGTGAAGGAGAGTGACTAAGTATGAAAGTGATTATGGAAGACATTGAAAGATGTATGAAAGGAATGAGTAAAGGGAAAATGCCAGGGAATGATGGTCTGCCATGTGAGTTTTACTGTGTCTTTTGGGATGTAATTGGGGAATTTATGTATGAGGTGATGTGTGAAGTACTGAAAAATGGAAAAATGTCAAAAACCTTGAGTGAAAGTGTGATAGTTCTGTTGCATAAAAAAGGAGAAAGAAAGGATTTGAGAAATTGGAGACCTATATCTTTGTTGAATACTGATTATAAAGTGTTGGCAAAATTGCTGATGGAATGAGGAAAGTTGTGGTTGGTATGGTGGGTGAAGAACAAGTTTGTGCTGTGCCAGGAAGGAAAATTAGTGAAAGTATGGTGTTTTTAAGAGACGTATTGTGGTTTTGTAAGGATAGGGAGATACCAGTAGATTTATTGGCTGTTGATTTTGAAAAAGCGTATGATAGAATATATATGTGTCTATGTTTAGGGTCTTGGAAATGGGTGTACCGGATGTGGTTTTGGGATGGATAAAGTGCTTGTATAAGGATATTGGATGTAAAGTAGTGGTATATGGATGGTTAACAGGAGAAATAAAAATTAAATCAGAAGTAAGGCAGGTCCCTTATCTCCTGTTATGTTTATTTGTGTGATAGAGCCTTTAATTAGAATGATGATGGGTGATAAGTGTGTGAGAGATGTAGAGATACCTGGTGGGAGCGGTAGATGTCTTAAAGTAATTGGATATATGGATGCTATAACTGTAGTATGTAGAGATCTTGCAAGTTTAAGGAGAATAAGGTTGTTGGTGAATATATTTTGTAGTGCAAGTGGTTTTAAGGTAAATATGAATAAGAGTGAATATAAGTTGTTTGGTTTATGAGAAGTTTTGAATGTAGTGGATGGAAAGAATGCAAAGGGTGTATAAAAGTGCTCAGGATAAAGTTTGATGATGTTGATGTTGATTGATGTGAGATTTGTGTGGAAGGGAGAATTGGAACAATGTAAGGAAGAAAAATGGGTTGTGGAGTGTGAGAAGTAGGACTATGTAAGGTAGAGTATTAGTTATAAAGGCAGTGAGTGCTTGAACGCTTCTTGGCCAGATCATGGACATGTTTGGAGAAGGACAGAGGTTTTTTTCTTCACTGGACATCTGAAGATGATGGGAACCTAGGATCAATTGCTGCAGTGGATCCTTGCATCTAATGTGTTTTTTTTTTGGGCAGGAGCAAAGCTTTTTTTCACTGAATGGCTTTTGATGGCCCATGCATTACTGGCTCTCTATGGAAAATAAAAAATTTCTTTCAGAATCACAGTGAGTACAGAATATTTGGAAAAATTTATGGTTTGCCGTGTGGTATTGGAAATTCTGCAAGCAAAAAGAGGAAATAAAGATCACAAAAAAGGGGAATTTTTTGAAAATAGTGCATACAATAAGTTTTTGGGCAATCTAAGAAGGAACTTTAATAATATTGAATTAACTGGACTTACTTTTCATGTTTTGATGGAATCTAAGGATGTGATTGTTAAACACAGACTATAAGATTTAAGCAAAAATCCTGGTAAATGGATGAAAAATATAACTGGAAAGATTATTCACAGAAATCAAGTATGCGGAGTGCCCGGAAGGAGCATCCATGATAATTTGAATCTGTTGAATGATGTTATATGGTGGCAATCAAGCATAGGACAAAAGCTTGCTCTAGTATCACTGGATTTTCAGAAACCCTATGACCATGTCTCCCATATGTACCTATGGGGAGTCCAAAGGAAAATGGGCTACCAGAGAAAATGATAATGAGGATCAAAGGATGTACAATGAAGCAGCAAGCAGAATAAGTCTGAATGGAAATTTAACAGAAGTGCTGTTGTGTTCAGGAGTGAAGCAAGGATGCCCTTGTCACCTATCTTGTCCAACTGTGCATTAGAACCCCTAAGGGAAATGTTGAGAAGGGATAAGGTGATTAAGGGCGTGGCTTTACCAGGGAGCAGAGGAAGAGAAATTAAAACAGTTGCATATATGGACGATGTAACCATATTATGTACATCGGACCGTTCAATAAGAAGACTGCTACAGCTGATGGAGTCCTTTTGTACAGGTTCTGGCTTTAAATTGAATGTGGAGAAGTGTGGGTGCCTTATCATCGGGGATTGGCAACATGAAGAGGTGGAAATCCATACGCAAAGAGAAGCCCTGAAGATATTAGGGGTAATGTTTGATGAAATTAATGATGGTCGACAGAGCTGGGGAAAAATGCTTGGATAACATTTTAAAAGAAGTTGGAGTTTTTGAATCTAAGGAAATTAACAGTGGCTGGAAAAGTCTTAGTGATAAAGAGCGTAATCTTGCCTGTCATGATATTCCTGAGTGCGGTATATCCGCCTGATGATAGAATGTTAAAAAAAAAAAAACTTACAAGGCTGATGTTCGTGTTTATCTGGGGATTGAAGGCAGAGAAACTAAAAAGAACAATCATCCAGAAAACCCTCCAGAAAAGAAGGCAAAGATGTGCCAAATTTGAAGGAATTCCCGTGGATGCATTTTATTTCACACTGTTTGAAGAAAATAGGAATAGAAGGATGCGACTGGGCATATTTTCTGAAATACACTATTGAATACAGCTTTCGTAAGAGGATGGATATCAACGGAAGCAAACATGCTATGGTGCTTGACCCCGTCTAATTTTAAAGTCATTAACTCGAGTGAAAGTGCTTAACTTATGGAGTTTTTTTTTTTTGGCTTGGAAGGGCCAAATGATAGTGTGTACAAGACGTCTGGATCCCTGTGAATTGCATAAAGACAGCAATATTGACCCGGAACATCTGGTTATACAAAAGTGAAGAGATAGATGAGAGGGATTGCTGTAAAATTGCAATAGCGGAGATGGTTCCCTTTAGTGGATAAGAAAAGGAAGGGGGCAATAAAGATGTGGAACACATTACTGGAATTTTAAGATAAAGAAGACATAGAAAGAAAGATAATAAAATACAATTACTTACCATAGAAGGAAGCTGTGGAGTCCAAGATGTAGGGACCTACAAGGGGAAAAAAGAGGAAGAAAAGAAGGTGAAAGAATGAAATGCTTACCTGTAAATTATTTTGAGATGATATAAGTTATTTTGGTGTTTAAACTTGGCTGTTTATTTGGCAATAATAAAGTAAAAAAAGAGGTTTTTATGATGGAGATACACGTTACCCTTTGGCTGAGCCGAGGGTATTTCGTGTTTTTCTTAATAAAAATGTAAAAAAAAAAAAAATCTACACCCCCTGGGGTGTCAAAGCTTTTTGAGTGGAGACGGTGTCTCCACTCTCTGTTCTATCCAAGCCAATAGGTCCTGGTGAGGTACCCTCTGCTTAGCCTGGTAGGATCATGGATTACATTTGGCTTCACCTACTTGCTGCTATTGGGTTATTGGCTTAGCCCTTGCCAGGAACGAGTCTGCAATCACCCCTTTCCCCTATTTTTTGTGTCACTGCCTCGGTAGTGGACACTGAACTGCCTTTTGAAAGGCAAAAGAGCTAAAGAAGCGGATCATCGACAGGAAGACACAGAGGAAGCCAAAGCCAGAAGCCCCTGAGACGAAGACCGCTGAAATGGCTCAGGAAATGAAGCGAGAAAAAGAAGCACATTGGACAAGCCCAAGCCAGCAATGTGCAAGAAAACGATGAGAGACTGTCCACCTCGGCCCCAGAAAGACCGGCCCCAGCAAGACCAGCCCCAGCTGCACCTGCAGGAGCAGAGGCCAGAGGAAGACACCAGCCAGAAGATGGGGTTCTGACCCTTGAACCCTGGATGAAGCAGACAGACGGTCGTCCTGAAACTGAAGGTGAATGGCCGAATCCCGGACAGCGGAAGTCTTTGGACGGAAGATGGGTCATCGAGCAAGGGTTCATGAAGGCCGAGACCCTCTCCAGCAGAGCCTTCATGAGAGGTATCTTCTACATAACTTTTGTATCGTCACAGGTATGCAGGAGGTACTGGGAGAAAGTGAAGGCCGCAGAACCCGGATCCCCTTTCAGCAGCTTTGTTGTCAACTCTCCCATTCAAAGGGACGAAATGCAGGTCACGCTGTCAATACGCAGCCTCCACATTCCTGGACAAGACATCACCACGTTCCTGAAGAGGTTTTGCACCGCGGTGAGCGGAAAAATGGACCCTCACCTGCAAGCTCAGGAGAGAGGCCACCACGGGGGACCTCTTGCACTTGACGCAGTGCATCAACCTCGGCCCATGCCCAGGGATCTTCCACTACGAGGACACAGACCTGCAAAAGCTGCGGAGCAGCCGCCCACTTAGGTAAGGATTGTCCCGCTCTGTTTTCTAAACTCTGCCGTGCCACAGGGCAGGAGTCCAAAGATTGTCCGAGGAACAAGATCTGCAACCTCTGCGTGGAAAAGGATCACCTGTATTGAGAGTGCCTCAAAAGGACCCGTTCCTATGAGGGGGTACTCGGAGGCACAGGACCAGTAGGCAACACACTCGGACAAGACAACATAGGGGGACCACCTGCCAGAGGTGAGCATAGGCTTCCAAATGCCCGAGAGCAACCAGCTTCCCCACCTGCTCCTCCCAGACCTGCCTCCTCCACCCCCAGGCCCTCACCCAGACCACCCAGTTGGAACACCTAACCGGGTGACATTGTCATGTTGCAGGAATGTGCCCTCCCCCCTCTAGGTGGTACAGTCATCTGTCCTCCCAGTGGACCCTAGGTCCTTCTTACTGGCCTGGGGGTGGCGATTGCAAGTCAGCAGGTGTAGCCATTCTGATCAGGGGTGGGCGTTTCACACTTGACGCTGTCCATGAGTTTGTCTCTGGCTGACTTTTGGTCATAGAGGGTTCGTGGGCAGGAGCTCCCATTTGGCTCATCAATGTGTATGCCTCCCCTGAAAATGAGTGGCTGGAGCTTTTCCAGACCCTGAGGACTTAACTAGCTACCACCAGGGCAGTAGTAATAGGCAGTGATGTCAACTGCCCCATAGAGGATGGTGGGCGCAGCTCTGCCGTCATGGCAAAGTTAGACGTTACCTCCTGCCTTCTAGAGGAGATGGTGGCAGAAGCCTCCTTGATGGACGTTGTGGGCTCCATCGGAAGCGGCGCAGTAAACTGGAAACTGAACTGTGCCCTGCTGGAAAAGGAAGAACTGATGGAGGATGGATGGATGTTGGCTGGAAGGATGACAAGATGCATTATGAAAAGGTAAGTGATTGGTGGGAGTTTGTGGAAAGGCAAGCTCCCCAGCTTCTTTTAAGCAAGGGGATGCCAAGAGGTGTGCGCTAGGAAGAGGGAACTCAAGCGACTGCAACGCGAGCTGCAGTTCTTGCAGGATCTCTACCACTTTGGCTGGGACGTTAGGCGAGACCTGGAAGAGACTAAGAAGAGCTTGAAACAGCACTTTGAGGAGGACGCCAGGCGCATCATCTTCTGTTCCAAGGTAGAACATCTCGAGAAAGGTGAGAAGTGTAACTCTTTTTTCAGGAAGCTCACTCTGGCCACACCCCCCTTGCCGAGCTGCGGGACTCGACCAGAGCACTCGGAAGAGGGAAATCAGAGGTGATGGAAGTGGTCAAGGACTTCTACCGGACCCTCTACCCTCCCAAAGAGATGGATGACTATGCTGCTAAAAGATTCCTGTCGGGTATCTTTAACACTCTTGATCCGGCAGGTGCAGCGTCCACTGATGCCCTCTTCACTTTGGAGGAGCTGTCCTCTGCCGCTAAATCCTTTGTGTGGGCTGGAGTTTGTGACTCTTTACACTGGTGGCGAAGTCACTGTCTCTATTACTGTACACAATCCCTTTCTGCAGGCTGAGGATATCTTGTTTTATTTAAATCGAATCTGTCAGAAAGCAAGGTTTGTCACTAGAGAGGTTAGCAAATACGTTATCTGGATAGGGAAATACCTTTTCAAAGTTATCCTTAAATGGGAATTGGGGAGTCCTTGCAGTGTTCAAAATCTCCCCCCGGGTCATCATACTCGGGAGGGACTAAGTTTTTGTTTTCTATAGGGGAATGCCAAAATATTGTTGGGAGAGAAAGCAGTATTGGCACACTGCAGAAGATTGTTGAAAGGGGAGATAGTCTGCAGAAAATGTAGGCAAAAAGGTCACTTTGCGAAGGACTGTAATAATGAAATAGTATGTAACAGCTGCGGACAAGCTGGCCACTCGTAGGGAGTGCACGGCTAGAAAGTCCTATGCACAGACTGTAAGGAAACAGCCGGAATTTGTTCTCTCCACAGAAGACACCTCCCTGTCTTTACAGATGGAAGGAAGCAGAGGTCAAGTGCCCACAGCTCTGAAGGTGGCCCGGCCCAATCTGTCCATCCAGGAAGGGCACTCTGGTAAGTCGGTGCTGCCAATCAGCGGGACACCCCACCGGCCCTGTAAGTATGAATCCTGGTATGTCTGTTCCCTATATCAGTCTTCCTCCAAGTCCATCTTGTGTCTCCAGGCAACCGGCGGGGAATGAAGAGGTGGAGGACATGGATAGGTCAAAAGCGGTAAGGAGGTTGGGGAACCCAGGTGCAAAAAAAATACTAGACATGTGAGCGAAGTGCTCAGTGATTTACAAATCATGGCAGAAGAACCTCGGCTAAGTGTCGATAACATCACAGTCTGTGGTAATATGGAATCATTTGAAATTGTGTCTGAATTACCAACTCCCTCTATCCTTCCTGGGCAGATAGCGGTAACAGGTGCACCCCATTGGGACAGGAATAATAGAGGAATTCCAAACAGGTAAATTGAAGCGGACCAGCAGATTGTTGGTGCTGGGGAAAAGAGGAGTCTTTTTTTTTTTTTTTTTTTTTTTTTTTTTTTTTTTGGCAGGGTCTGAGTCTAATGTATCTGAAAATGAAATGTCAAAATGAAAGTTGTACAAATATGTTCCCTGAATGTAGGAGGGATAAAGAGCCCAGCCAGAAGGATTTTAATTTTTTATGTGTTACAAAAAACTGATGTTCAAATTATGTCTATAGGAGTGTGCTTTGGAACATGGCCCAAATTACGAGTATCTCTGGAAACACTGGCAGTGTGGTGCATCTATATGGTCTGGAGACAACTCGCATCCAGCAACTGGATTCGGGATTCTCCTCGGAGGTAATAACGTGCAAATCTCAAGTTTTACAGAGGTTGTGCCAGGCAGAGCTTTGTTGGCAAAAATAAAATACGATGGCACTGATCTGGAGCTATTGAACATCTATGCCCCAGTTGACAAACACGAGAAACCTTCTTTCAAACTGTGCAGTTTTTTCTTGCACGTTCTGTACCTACAATAATCTGTTGTGACTTCTGTATCTGTATCGTGCCCGGAGAAAAAAGATTTGGCTCCAAATCACGCAGGCAAGACAAAACCTCTACCCAGTTAAAGAATCTGTGTGGGGAACCTGTCATCCTAGAGACCCTGGATATACATGGACAAACACGTGCTCCAAATCTCGGATCGAATTCCATTCAGTAACTAAAACTATTCAACTCATCCACATACAACCACAACCCACACACTTCAGATCACAGGCTGCTGATAAGTAAAATAAAATTACCTGGAACATCAAGTGGCCAAGGGGATTGCTTCTCGCCCTTTTGGCAAAGATCAAGCGTGCTTGTTTCTTTGTTGGAAGTGCTAGCAAGTAGGGTGCCAGCCGCCTCGGCCTTGGGAGGTTCCTGCGGGTTCCTCCCATGCTGCTATTGGGGTAGACGCCACCCAAAAGCGTGAGTTGTGATCGAGTGAGCCATTTTGCTGAGGCATTTTGGTGAGCTATTGGCGGTATGGGCGAAGCTATTGCATTTGGTGCTCCTGATGCACCAAATACCTTTAGACTGGTTGTGACCGAGTCTAGAAGGGCGATCCTTGAGCTCCGTACGGTGCAGGAAGAAGTTATTGAAGGGCTTTTCGGAATGGAGCAAGAGATTTTTTTGCGTGCAGTGTTTTCCGAGGTCCGGTTGTTACCTTCCGGAGGTCCGGTTGGTACTGTTGATGTTACCTTCCGGACCAAGGTTGATCTGCAGACATGTGTGGCACGGAAAAATCACTTTTTGGGACATGTGGTGTTACAAGGACTATCGTTTTTTAGTAGTGATGTAAGACTGTAAGATGTAAGAAAGTGACTGTGACTGTACATATGTATAACCCTTTCGTGAAGAATGAACAGATCCAGGAGTTTTTATCTATTTACTGTGATTTTGTATCGGAAGTAATCAACTTGACAAATGAGTATGGGACTTTTAATGGAAACAGACGGTTTATTGTTATGTTTAGGCAACATATTGGTAGTGTTGGGTATGTTAAGCACCCTCCTCAGACTTTTTCCATTGGTACTCAGAGGGGTTACTTGTGGTACCCAGGACAACCTAAATTCTGTAGGAAGTGTCTTAGCTTTGGACACACAAAGGATGAATGTGGTGTGACGTGTAAGAATTGTAAAAGTAATGATCTCCAGACTACGGAGTGTCAACAGGCAAAAAGGTGGTATGCAGGTGGGTTGATGGGGCACCTGGCCTGATTATGTCCTTCCTTAAGAAGGCAAGAAGGGCAAGTAGAGGAGGACAGAGAATTGGTAAGTCCAGGGCCTGTGAAATCATATGCTGAAGCGGTTGGTGGTCCTTCTTCCAGGGCATATGAGACCGAGAAAGTGCCAAGGGAGAGGGAGTGTGTAATGATCCACAGTCAGCCAGATCCCTCCCCTGTAGACGTGGTAAGGAGTGCGAATGAAGGGGGAACCTGTGTGGAAGCCCACACAAAGAAGTGGTACCCGGAACCCCAGATGTGAGTATCAAGGCAAAAAGAGCAAAAAGCGGAAGAAGGAAAAGCCGATAAAATAAAAACATCTGAAATGGATCTTTAAATATCATTGATAAATGTCCGGGGCATTAAAGATAAGAATAGGAGAGTTGCTATCTTCAAATTGTTGCAATCATATAGGATGGACATCTATTGCCTCCAAGAGTGTAACTTGGAAGAAGAACCAAGGGACTGGACTCTGGGACATAGTATGTTGTCAATAAATAAGAAAAATAATGGTGTGGGAATTTTATGTGGGAATCGCAATCGAAGATTGTTAAAAAAAATTGAAATTGAAAGTGGGAGGGCTATGGTGGTGTGGTGTGAGAGGGAAGGGGTGATTTTTAAAGTTTTTTGTATATATGCAGCAGTAGAGAGAAGGGTAAGGTTAGACCTATGGGAAAAAATAATTTTGTTTTTAGAGGGGAGGGAAAATACTATTGTATTAGGTGATTTTAATTGTATTATAAAAGATGGTGATCGGTGTTGGGTAGGTGATAGGGAGAGTGGTGCAGGGATTGATAGTTCGGGGAAAGAATTAGCACAAATTATGAAAATTTTTGGGTTGATAGATTGTTGGGAGGAGGGGGATTATACCTTTTTTAGTGATAAGGGGCATATTAAATCTAGGATTGACTTTTGTTTTCTATCTAAAGGAGTGAAAAAAACTGCTTTTAAAGTACACCGAGAACCCTTTACGGACCATGGGAGGATAGAATGCAACGTGAGTATGGCATCAGGTAATATGTATAGGAAAGGAGTATGGAAGTTGAATGTGGAGATGCTTAAAGATAAAGAAATTTGTGAAGAATATAGGAATGCATGGGCAGTATGGAAAAAATGGAAAAAAATTTTAAAAACATGATTGAATGGTGGGATTGGGTGAAAGGTGTGACAAAGAGATTTTTTTATAAGAAAGGGATGTGATAGATTAATAAAAGAGAGAGAGATGTATGAGTGGTGACATAAGAGATTAATATATTTGTATGAAATAAGGGAATGGGGAAGGGATGTGGAGTGTGAGGTGGTTGAGACAAGAGAGATTAGAATGTGTCTGAAACAAAGAGGGAAAGATATTATGGTACAGAAGAAAATGATTATAAGAGAGACGGATGAAAGGTGTACAAAGTTCTTTTTAAAAAAAAAATTTTGAAGGGAAAACTGAAATGGTTGGTGTGTTGGATGATTCTGGGCAGATGGTGGGAGGAAATGCTGAAATGAGTAGGGTAGTATGTAAGTTTTATGAAGATCTATTCTCTGAAAAGAAGAGGGACAAGAGTTTGGAAGCGGAAGTGTTAAAGGGTATTGATAAAGTATTGGGAATGGATGATAAGGAATTGTTGAGTATGTATAAGTGAACTTGAAAAATGTATGAAGAGTTTGAAGAAATGGAAGATGCCTGGGATTGATGGGTTACCATGTGAATTTTATAATGTTTTCTGGGATTTGATTGGAAGTGTGTTTTATGAGGTTGTGTGTAAGGTTTTGGAAGAAGGAAGAATGTCTAAATCAATGAGTGAAAGTGTGGTGGTGGTGTTATATAAGAAAGGTGAGAAAAATGATTTGAAAAATTGGGGGCCAATATCTTTATTAAACACAGATTATAAGATAATTGCTAAATTGATGGTCGATCGAATGAGGAGAGTTGTTGATAGGATGGTAGGTGAGGAGCAAGTGTGTGCTGTGCCTGGTAGGAAAGTAAGTGAAGGTTTGGTACTTCTGCGAGATGTGATATGGTTCTGTAATGATAGAAAACTTCCAGTAGGACTGTTAGCAGTAGATTTTGATAAAGCATATGACAGAGTATCGCATGATTTTATGTTTAGTGTTTTGGAGAGAATGGGAATACCAGAGAAGACATTAAAATGGATCAAGTGTTTGTATAGAGAAATTGGGTGTAGAGTGATTGTGAATGGATGGTTGACTAGAAAAGTGAAGATTAAATCAGGGGTGAGACAGGGGTGTCCTTTATCACCAGTACTTTTTGTGTGTGTAATTGAGCCTTTAATTAGAATGTTGATGAGTGATAAGTGTGTTAGAGGTGTGATGATACCTGGAGGAAGTGGGAGAGAGTTACAAGTAGTGGGATATATGGATGATATTACGGTTGTATATAGGGATTTGATTAGTTTAAGAGTGAGATTATTGATGGATCTTTTTTGTGGAGCAAGTGGTTTCAAGTTAAACATGGATAAAAGTGAGTGTAAGTTGTTTGGGTTATGGAGAGAATTCGAATCAAGTGGTTGGAAGGAATGTAGTGGGAGTTTGAAGGTTTTAGGTGTAAAGTTTGATAGGGATTTATGTGGTAAAGAAAATTGGAAGGATGTGTATGGTAAAATTAGGAAAAAGTTTGGTTTGTGGAGTTTGCGGAGTATGTCAATGGAAGGAAGGGTACTTGTCATAAAAGTCGTTATAATGCCAATTTTATTATATTTATTTTTGGTTTTTCCTGCACCAGATAGGGTGTTGAAAAGTATAGTAAAGGAGATGTTTAGTTTCTTTTGGAATTCCAAAATGGAAAAACTGGGTAGAATGAAGGTGATGAAAGATGGTGGGAAAGGTATGGTGGATGTGGAAAAATTTTTAGGAATTAAATATATTCGTGCATGTGTGGAGTTGAGTCGAATGGAAGGGATTGAAGGCTGTATGGTAAGGTATGTGGGTGGAAGTGTTTTGAGGAGATGTAATGTATGGAAGAGTCAGGTAGGAAGGCCGGTTTGTTTTATATCACCATGGTTTTATGTGAGAATTGGGAGGTATATTAGAAGGATTGGGTTACAGGATGTATCTGGGGATGAATGGTGTTGTAGAAAGAGAGTTATGATGAGAGTGAAGGGAATGGGAAGAGATGGAAATGATTGATGGAGTTAGAATGGAAGATTGTGAGGAAGTATGGAAGAATATTTGTGATAAGGAAATTGAGAATAGGCAGAAAGATATTGCATGGATGTGTGTGCACAGGTGTTTGCTGACAAGGGAATTTCAAAAAAGAAGGTGTGTAGATAGTGAGGTGTGTCCTAGAGAAGGATGTGGTAAGATTGAAAATATGGAGCATGTGATGTGGGAGTGTGGTTTTGCAAAGGAAGTGATGATGTACGGTATTTTGGAAAAAATTATAAGAGGTTTGACTGGTGTGAATAACTTAACTTTTGAAATGATGTTATATGGTCTGTGTGGATTAAATAGAGATGAAAAGAGAATTTTATGGATGATTGTAAATTGTATGAAGGAAAGCTTGTGGGATGTGAGAAATATTTTGATTTTTAAAAAAACTATGATTAATTCCAAGGAATGTCCCTCCCTGGTCAGTGGTAGGATGTTTGTATATGGGTTTCATGATACAAAGAAAAAAGGGGATGACTTTGTGAAAGAAAAGTGGATGTTCCATAAATGGAGGGAGTGGGTATAGGGTGGGAAAAAGGGTATAGGGTGTGTATTTGATGGAATAATCCTTTTTGAGGAAAAAAAAAAAAAATTTTGTCCCTTTCTTTTGTTGTGTGGGTAAGATGTGAAAACTTTTTTGTTTTTGTGATATTAATATGAAGGGAACCTTTTTTTTTGTTTTATGTAAATAAAAGTTGTTTTGTTGCTTATTGGAGGGTGGGTAGTGCAAATAAAGAGGAGCGTGCTTTAGGGGTGGGATTATGGTAATTTATGTGTTATTTTCCTTCAGATAATTTTGGACTGTCTTAGTTTTTTTTTTTGAATGTTTTTTATGTGATTTTTTTGAATTCTGTATATATTTTTAATTTTATTTTTATTTGAATTTAAATAAAGAATTAAAGAAAAAAAAAATCAGTGCATCGCTTCTCGGCCTTTTGGCTAAGATAAAGTGTTACTTGTGTCTTGGCTGAAAGTGCTAGTTAGTAGGTGGACGGCTGCCTCGGCCTTGAGGGGTTCCTGCGGGTTTCCCTCATGCTGCTATTGGGGTAAGCATCCACTGAAAGCAAGAGTTGTGATGACCTCACTGGTTCACCAGTGGAGGCTCAGTGGGCGGAGAGTGTTTTGCATTTTATGCAAAGCGAGGTGAACATAGCTGTGGCTATGGAGGGGCCTTGGGGCGAGTATGGAGACTGTGTGCCTCCATACGCACGTATTCCTAATACGGTGCAAATCTCTTCGTGATGAGAAAGATGGTTTTCTACTGAAGTTTGTCGTGGAGCAGATCCTTGGAGAGATGGCTGGAGTACAGAAGACGGAGGTGGCGCTATCTATGATAACCCAAAGAGAAGACTTTTTGATGTGGTTTTTGTTACTGAAGGAATCTATTTGGACTTTCTGGCTGAGATGGAAAAGAAGAAAGATGACCCCAGGTTGGTAGGACATTGTTTTGGTTGTCAGGATGTTTTCCCCTTATGTGCCGGTTGGTGAAATTGTGACTTTTCTAAAGAGATTTTATTCAGAAGGAAAAATTTTAGGTAGAATAATGAATGAATTCGGCATTTGGACTGGCAAATGGAGATTTGGGGTGCGTTTTATTGATGATTTAAGGCCATCAGCGAGATTTCGACTAGAGAGTCAATGGAGAACTGTTTTTTGCTGGGATACCGGCCTTTTGCAGGAAATGCAGAAGGTACGGACATGAGCAGACAGTTTGTAAGGCCATTGTTTGTATGGTGTGCGGATCTTTGGATCATGCAAGTGTGGCATGTAATGAAAACAAAGTTTTTTTTGTGTGGTGAAGGACACTTGTATATGTTTTGTCCCTGTCAAAAAAAAGGATGGTGGTAAAGTAAAGAATGATGATAGCAAAGAGGCGATGGCTGTGGATAAAGATGAAAATGAAAGTGAAGAGGAGAGTGAGGAGGAGGTAAGTGAAGAAGAAGAAGAAGATACAAGTATGGAAGTTGGGAAGGAACAGCCTGTATCTGAAAAGTCTGTACCGGGGCCGGTGAAATCTGTAACAGTACCCGTGAAGTCTGTGCCTGTGTCGGTGAAGTCTGTGTCTGTGTCAGTGCCTGTGCCGGTAAAGTCTGTGTCAGTGCCTGTGAAGTCTGCGTCTGTGCCTGTGATATCTGTATATGGGCCTGTAAAGTCTATGCCTGTGGATCAAAAGAAGGCAAAAGTGGAAGTTGTGGCTGAAAAAAGGGGAAGAATGGTTGAGGAAAAGGCTGGTGAAGAAAGAAGTGAGGAGGAGGAGGAGGAGGAGAGTGATGGGAAGAAAGAAGAAGTAAGTGTAAAAATTGAAAAGAAAAAGCCAGAACTTGTGAAACTTGTGCCTGATCCCCAGAGGAAAGGACAAGTGGTGAAAACAAGTGGTCAAGTGGAAAAGATGCAAGAGAGCGTGAGGAAAGGACCCGAAGAAAAGATTGTGGTTGGTAAAAGTAGAGTTGGAGAAAAAGAAAAAAGACAGAGTAGTAGCCAACCTGGGGCATCTGAGAGACATGATCAGCCTGGAAGTTTATTGATAAAAAAGGAAATGTCAAATGAGGAAAAAGCTATGAAGATTATTTTTGAAGGAGGGGTCCCAAGTAGAATGGAAATGGATTGGTTAAGTGGAATATTAATGAAAAAAATATAATAAGACATGGGATTTTATAAAATGGCGGCAGAACATAGAATCACTAACTAAAGGAAAGAGGTGTTTTGACAACGGTGCTTGGGATCCCTGAATGGCTAGATAGGGCTTTTCACTCACCTAAGTTTGTGGAGGATTTGGTTTGGACTCTTCTTTTGTTATTTTGTTTTGAGGAAGGGGTATCTGAAGAAAAAAGGAGGGAATGTTATTGTAGAACTAATTTTTGAAAAGTATAAGTATTTCTTTTGTGTTATTATATAAATGTTGTTTTTAATTTTGTATTGTATTTTATTAAAAAGAATCTATATCATGATGAAAAGACAAGGAATGGTGTTACCTTAGGTCTTCGGGCCAAGGTTTGTCTTTCTGAATATAGAATAAAAAAAAAAAAAAGGATTTGGCATTGGTCACGTTAGACTTTCAAAAGGCATTTGATAAAATTTCACACGAATATTTATGGGCGATATTAAAGGAAATGGGCTTTACAATAAAAACGGTGGACCGGTTGAAAGAAATATCCAGCAAAACAACAAGCAAAATTTTAGTAAATGGGTTTTTGACAGAAGAAGTGGAAATGTTGTCAGGAGTGAAGCAAGGATGTCCTGTCACCCTTTTTATTTATATGTGCATTAGAACCGCTAATGAATGCGCTAAGAAGAGATAAAGTGATAAAGGGGATGAAGTTACCCGGAAGTGGTGGAGTGGAGATTAAAGCAATAGCCTATATGGACGATGTGTCAATTTTATGTACAACCGATCGGGCAATTAATAGAGCGGTGTGGATAACAGAAAATTTTTGTACGGGCTCCGGTTTTAAACTAAATATGGATAAGTGTGGATGCCTGTTAATTGGAGATTGGTCACACGCAGAAATTAGAATAAAAATGCAAAGGGATCCTTTAAAAATCCTTTGAGTTTATTTTGAAGAAACTAATGATGGACGGAAAAGTTGGGAGGAACTCCTTGAAAGGGTGAAGAAAAAATTAGTTTTTTGGTCCCTAAGGAAACTGACTATGACTGGGAAAACTTTAATAATAAAAAGTATAATTTTGCCAATTTTAATGTTTCTCAGCATGGCATATCCGCCAGATGAGAGGGTTCTAAAGAAATTAACAAGGAGAATGTATGTTTTTCTGTGGAATTCAAAGGCGGAAAAATTTAAAAGAATATATATGCAGAAACCATTATTAAAAGGAGGAAAGGAAATCCCAGATTTAAAGGAATTTTTATGGATTCAATTTTTTGTTCTTTGCTTAAAAACAGTTATAAAAGAAATGAATGATTGGTCCTTCCTATTAAGGTATGAAATTGGTTACGCATTGCAAAGAGAAGGATGGTACAAACTTCAGAGAAATATACCCTGGTGTTTAGAGGTTCCCTGTCACTATAAAATCATTGGGAAAATAATAAAAAAACTTTGGTTTGAAAGATAAGAAAGTGGAGTCTCTACTAAGTGCAAAAAAGATCAGGAAAGAGAGGGAAAAGAGGAACAGATATGTGTTGTAAATACCTTTTCTGAAGAAATAACGAAAATATTATGGGGAAAAAGTGAATATGAAAAGGTTATCTAATGAATTAAAGGACCTGGCGTGGCAAATTGCCCATGAATGTTTGCCAACCAGGCTTTTCCAATACAAAAGGAGAATGGGGACAGTGTCAAAAGCAGAGGAAAGATCAAGGAGAAGGAGCAGGGAAAAGTTGCCTTGAGACTTAGCTCTGATGAGGTCATTGGCCACTTTAGTAAGTACCCATGACCCCAACTACCTACCACATGGGCACAGTGACCCATTGATGAAGGTGTTGGTCTTGTAGACCAAAACGAATGGATTCACAGCCCAATTTTTTTGAAATGTATTTGTAATTGGCTTACTATGTACTTTGTGGCAAAACATTTTTAGACCTTTAGATGGTGTACTTTATGATTGCACAAAGAGTTTTTCAGTTTGTATATATATTTCATATATGCTGCACATATGTGGAGCATTGTAGTGGCTGCTCATGAAAGCACAGCCTATAGGCACGGTGACCAAGCACTAAGATATTCATTTCATTAAATCAAAGATCATGGGTTCAACCCCCACCAGTACCAAATATATGCAAGGTTCACCAACAATCTACTAGAACATGCCAAAAATAAGACAAGCTAAGGAACACAGGTACCCTTCTTCTTACTATTTTTGTATTAAAATTTGGTTCCCTCTCCAACTCAAGACCATGATTGGCTAAGTTCCCCCAAATGCTTTTGGTAACCAATTTATTAGGTCACTACCAGAGTTCTGTAATATTAGTGGCGTAATACACTGCCTTGAAAGATGCTCCATGCCATCATCATATTGGCTCCCCATTTGGATTTTCCAAAATTTTGGGAAATTTCTGACTCATGCTCTTGATTGCACTGATGTTCACCCAATGACTTTTGGGAACCAAGTTATTGGGCCAATATCAAAGTGCCCTATTATTATTGGTGCAATACACTGCTTAGAAGAGGCTCCAGGTCATCACCATGTTTGCTCTCCATTTGGATTTTTCCAAAACTTTTTCCTCCTCCATGCTCACCAAAAGCTGTTACAATACCCTACAATACCTAATTTAGTATAGTTCTTACAATTGCTGGGGCAGAGGGTAAGTGTCCTCGTTCTTTACAGGTAAGATGAAGTGCGGCACTTGTGGCACTGTTCCAGTTTTGTCTCGATAGTGGTCACGGTGTTGCTGAGCACTCTGAAAAAGAACGGGAGCATATTAGTGTTCATAGTGCAAGGACATGAAAAGTAAGGACCGACTGACCACATCAAAGCAATCCTTTGAAATGATCAGTGGAGTTTCAGACTTTGGAGACATTTTTTTGAGTCTACATATGAGTGACATTTTATGAGTCTACATAACCAATCCTACGTCCCCCCCTTTCCCTAAATTCCAAGGTTGATGATCCAAAAAAGGAGTTAGGAGAAACAAAAATACAGGGGAATGATGTCACAGAATTTCAGTTTAAAGAACCTTGACCAAAGCTGGAAGAAGAAGGATGACGATGGCCATGCCAGAAGAAGGAAGCCACAGAATGCATGGCACGGGGCCTACTGGACTGGATTGCTGTGCAATTGAGGGCTCTTTTATTATTATTATTATTATTAAACAGGATTTATATAGCGCCAACATATTACGCAGAGCTGTACATTAAATAGGGATTGCAAATGACAGACTAATACAGACAGTGATACAGGAGGAGAGGACCCTGCCCCGAAGAGCTTAGCCGAGTCAAAGTATAAACAGTGACGTGACTGTGCAACTTACAAATCAGTGGGGTCCAAAACCCAGTGATTTTAAGGTGCCCCCGGGGTCACCACGCCAGAGGTACAACACTGGAGTGAGATTCGGACCACTTGTCAGACCGATTGGTAAGACCAAGCTTTCTCCATCCCCACCAGCGGGTCAGTCAAACCTGTGGGAGCTCCTTCTCAGGGCAGGCCCTACGCTCTTTCTCCGGTGGACAAGGCCGGCAGATTTGCATAGGGCGGCCCCTTACAGAGCTACACCAACAGGTAGACCGTCCTTAACAAAGGTACTTATGCACTGCATTCTTTCCCTGAATGCCAGTTCCTTTCCACTCTGAACACTGATAAGAACAGATTTTTTTTAATTCTTTATTTAAAATGCAATTAAAAACAAAATATATACAATATCAACATAGAATAAAGAAAAAAATCATTACATCAAACTTCACAAATCAAAACTATCAGAAGGGACATTTACATATGCTTATTCAACCCACCCCAAAAGCACCCTCCTCTTTATTTACATAACCCACCCTCCAAATAAACTTATTTACATAAACACATTTGCATACTTATAACCAGAAAAAAAATATAAATCACTTCTTTACATATCCCACCCATATTATTAAGCAAAAAACTTTATTACCCACCCAATCCAAACCCTCCTCATATATATAACATACTGAAAAAAAAAAACAATAAAATATTTTTCCTCCCGCATTCCTTTATCACCAAAAAGATTTTTCTAAAAAGAAAACAGAAATAGAATTTAACACACAAAACACATAATTAAGAACAAAATTTTGTACACCGCACACCCCAGCACCACCTCATACCCACTCCCTCCATTTATGAAACATCCATTTCTTTTTGACAAAATCTTCACCTTTTCTTATCATAAAACCCATAGGCAAAAAGCCTACCACGGACCATGGAAGCACATTCTTTAAAACTAATCATTACTTTTTTTTTTTTAAATCAAAATATTCTTCGCATCCCATAAACTTTCTTTTGTACAATTCACAATCATCCAAATAATTCTCTTCTCATCCTTTCCTATCCCACTCAAACCATATATCATCATATCAAAATTTAAATTTTCTACACCAGTCAAACCCTTAATCATTTTTCTCAAACACATTCGCACCTCTTTCGCATAGTTACATTCCCACATCACATGATCCAGGGAGGCACATTCTTTCGAATTTATCATTGTTTTTTAAATATTAAAATGTTCCTCACATCCCACAAGCTTTCTTTCATACAATTTACAATCATCCACAAAATCCTTCTTACATCCTTATTTAAATCACACAAACCATATACCATCATTTCAAAACTCAAATTTTCCACACCATTTAAACCTTTAATAATTTTTTCCAAATACATTCGCACTTCTTTCGCAAAAGCACACTCCCACATCACATGCTCCATACCTTCAACCATTCCACATCCTTCCCTAGGACACACCTTACTATCTACACATCTCCTTCTCTGAAACTCTCTAGTCTGCAAACACCTATGTACACACATCCACGCAATATCTTTCTGTCCATTTATGATTTCCTTATTACAAACATTCTTCCACACTAGTGTTGATGTTCGAATTCGGGTTGTCCCTATATTC